>NC_058080.1:289077340-289444896 GCF_014858855.1 Bufo gargarizans | reverse complement strand
AAAGACCTCCCTGGCAAAAATCGAGGCCAACTCTTGTGCAGAGGGTAACTTCTTGAGAGGAACACAGTGGCACATTTTGGAAAACCGATCCACTAATCATGAGAATGACCGTATGGCCTCGGGATGCAGGAAGGTCCACAATGAAATCCATCCCCAGGTGTGACCATGGACGCTCCCCGGTGGCTATGGGTTGCAAAAGGCCCAACGGAAGGTGCCGAGGGGACTTACTCTGGGCACAAACGGAGCATGCCGCTACATATGCGGCGATGTCGGAACGTAGAGAAGGCCACCAGAACAGACGTGAAACAGCCCAGGACAGCTGATTCTTTCCAGGAGTGCCCCGCGGCCTTGGAGTTATAGTAGGTTCGCAACAACCGATGGTGCGCAACTCCTCAGGCACAAAACATCTGCCGTTGGGTCTCCAGAGGGAGCACCAGATTGAGCCGCCAAAATCTGCTCACCCAGAGGAGAGGTCAGGCTGGTGCGAATAGGCGGCCAGGATCTGATTCGGAGGTATGACCGAAGTCGGAAATCGACTCCTCCCCGGACAGCTCGGAGTACTGCCGTGATAAGGCATCCGCTCTGATGTTCTTGGAACCGGGTAGGTAGGAGACCACGTAATTAAAACGTGACAAGAACAGAGCCCATCTGGCCTGACGTGGTGTCAATCTCTTGGCCTCAGAGAGGTAGGTCAGATTCTTGTGGTCCGTCAGGATGAGAACCGGAACCACCGAGCCCTCGAGCAAGTGCCTCCATTCTTTAAGGGCCTGCACGATGGCCAATAACTCCCTGTCACCAATCTGATAGTTGCACTCCGCGGAAGACAGTTTCCGGGAGTAAAACCCACAAGGAAGCAGAGGACCCTCTGGTGTTCTACGCTGAGACAGGAGGGCGCCTACTCCCGTCTCAGACGCGTCCACCTCGAGGACAAACGGCAACCCGGGGTTGGGATGCGACAGAATCGGAGCCGACACAAAGGCGGACTTTAGAGCCTAAAAAGCTCGGATGGCCTCGGGCGGCCAGACCTGGGGATTACTGCCCTTCCTGGTCAGATCCGTGAGAGGCTTGGCTAGCATGGAAAAGTCCCTGATGAACTTCCGATAATAATTGGCGAAGCCCAAAAAGCGCTGCAGGGCACGTAGACCACTGGGCTGGGGCCACTGTAAGACAGCCGAAACCTTCTCAGGATCCATGGAGAACCCCTCAGCGGAAATGATGTAACCTAAGAAGGTTACCTGGGATCAGTGAAATTCGCATTTCTCAAGCTTACCGAACAGCTTGTTCTCTCGTAACCGTTGCAACACTCGTCTGACATCCAGAATGTGGGCCTCCATGGATTCAGAATATACCAAGATGTCATCCAAATAGACCACCACACACTGCTGCAACAGGTCACGGAAAACATCGTTGATGAATTCCTGGAAGACTGCGGGCGCATTGCACAACCCAAAGGGCATAACCAAGGATTCATAATGACCGGTCCTGGTGTTAAACGCGGTCTTCCACTCATCGCCCGCCTTGATCCTTACCAGGTTATATGCCGCCCTCAGGTCGAGTTTGGTAAAGACCGTGGCCCCTTTGAGGCGATCGAACAGCTCGGAAATCAAGGGTATCGGGTAAGCGTTCTTGATCGTGATGCGATTGAGACCCCTGTAATCGATGCAAGGCCTCAACTCACCGCCCTTCTTTTTCACAAAGAAAAATCCAGCCCCTGCCGGGGACGAGGATTTGCGAATGTGTCCGCGTGAAAGCGCCTCCCTCACGTACTCCTCCATGGCCTCATTCTCCGCTACCGACAGTGGATAGACTTTGCCACGAGGAGGAACGGCACCAGATTGTAACTCTATGGCACAATCGTATGGGCGGTGCGGAGGTAGGGCAACCGCACGCACCTTATCGAATACATCCCGGTACTCCTCGTATTCAGGAGGCAACAGAGAGTCCGAGGAAGTACACAGCAACTTGACAGGCCCATGGATGCAACTAGCCCCACACTGCGGTGACCACGAGAGGATCTCGGCCGATTCCAATCGAAAGTCGGATTATGCTTCTGGAGCCAGGGGTACCCCAAGACCACCGAGTAGTGTGGAGACGAAATAACCTGGAGACAGACCGACTCTCTGTGAACGGCACCAATGGCCATCCCCACTGGAAGGGTCTCATGAGTCACGTGTGGCGGCAGAAGGGGTCTGCCGTCTATCGCCTCAAGAGCCAGTGGGGAACCTCGAGGCTGCAGAGGAATGGAATTGGCGGCAGCGAACATACTATCAATGAACAAACCACCAGCACCAGAGTCCACCAACGCCTGGGTCGTCACCGAGCCCCCGACCCAGGAGAGGACAACAGTAATCAGTGGTTTGTCAACACGGGAAAACCGGGGACGAGGAGACTCCACCCAAGATCTGCCCCCGACAGGATCTCAGGTGCGAGCGTTTTCCCGGACGGTTCGGGCATGCCAACCGAAAATGCCCACCGAGACCACAGTACATGCATCGGCCCTCGCGTCTCCGGAGTACTCCTCTCCCCCTCGGACAGGCGAGCAAACCCCAGCTGCATGGGTTCACCCCCAGACAAGTCATCCCCAGGAGGCGTGGGAGGAGAGGGAGGCACGGGTGGGACAGCAAACGTAGGCGCCAATCTGTTAGAAAGCCTCCGCAGGCTCTCCTTAAAGGAAGGTCTCTCCCTGAGTCTGGTGTCAATCAAAATCAGGAAAGAAATAAGAGACTCGAGCTCCACTGGTAGGTCCTTAGCTGCAACCTCATCCTTCAAGGCATCCGAGAGACCATGAGAGAAAGCAGCGACCAGAGCCTCATTATTCCAGCCCACCTCTGCTGCCAGGGTACGAAACTCAATGGCGTATTCAGCTACGGATCGTGAACCCTGTCTGATGGACATAAGGAGCTTCGCAGCAGAGGCAGCACGAGCCGGCACATCGAATACCTTCCGAAGAGAAGCAACAAAACCGGGAAAACTCGGCAACCACCGGATTGTTGTTCTCCCATAAAGGGCTGGCCCAGGCCAAGGCCTTGTCCGAGAGCAGCGAGATCAAGAAGCCCACCTTTGATCTCTCAGTAGGAAAGGCATGTGGCAGCAACTCGAAGTAAATGCCCACCTGGTTAAGGAAACCTCGGCACTGAGTTGGCTCTCCCCCAAAGCGCTGTGGAAGGGGGCAGAACCGGTCATACCCCGAAACACCGCAGGCACAGCAACAGGTGTCGGGGTAGACTCTGGCGCAACAACCGGAGCGGCAGTAGGAGCGGGCCCAGGAGCGACAACCGACCCATCGGCAACGGAAGCTAAATGAGACGTGCGTTCAAGCAGGGTTTGCAACGCCACAGCGAACCGACCCAACAGGTGATCCTGCTGATCAAGTCTGGCAACCAGCGTAGGTAGCGAGGATGGCCCTGTACCGTCAGAATTCATGGCTTGGTCCTAATGTCATGGAACCATGAACCAGACATACAACAAGAGATGAGTGGAAATAAGAAGGCTTTATTGAAAATAAAGCTGTAAGGCAAAAGTCCAAACGGATGGCTAAACCGAAGCAGGGTCTTGCGAAACCAGAGATCAGGAACCAGAAGGGTAGTCAGATGAAGCCTGGATCAGGAACCAGCAGGGTAGTCAGACGAAGCCAGGATCAGGAACCAGCAGGGTAGTCAGACGAAGCCAGGATCAGGAATCAGCAGGGTAGTCAGACGAAGCCAGGATCAGGAACCAGAAGCAGCAGCAGTCTTAGAAGCATGTGAGCACAGGAGGACCAAGCAAGGAACTGAAGCCACAGACCTCCTATATATATGAGCTAGGCATCCAGCTCCTCCCAGTGGGAAGGAGGAGCCGCAGGGTGGGAGGCTACAAGAAACCCAGAAACCAAGATGGGCCGCCAGCACATGTCAAACGAAGGAGAACAGCAAGGAGGTAAGACCATGACAGAAGAACCTAGAATATGACATATTTTCAGTTGTTTCACACTTTTTTGTTATGTATATAATTCCACATGTGTTAATTCATAGTTTTGATGCCTTCCGTGTGAATCTACAATTTTCATAGTCATGAAAATAAAGAAAACTCTTTGAATGAGAAGGTGTGTCCAAACTTTTGGTCTGTACTGTATAAATATATATATATATATATCTATATATATATACAGTGGAGGAAATAATTATTTGACCCCTCACTGATTTTGTAAGTTTGTCCAATGACAAAGAAATGAAAAGTCTCAGAACAGTATCATTTCAATGGTAGGTTTATTGTAACAGTGGCAGATAGCACATCAAAAGGAAAATCGAAAAAATAACTTTAAATAAAAGATAGCAACTGATTTGCATTTCATTGAGTGAAATAAGTATTTGAACCCCTACCAACCATTAAGAGTTCTGGCTCCCACAGAGTGGTTAGACACTTCTACTCAATTAGTCACCCTCATTAAGGACACCTGTCTTAACTAGTCACCTGTATAAAAGACACCTGTCCACAGAATCAATCAATCAAGCAGACTCCAAACTCTCCAACATGGGAAGACCAAAGAGCTGTCCAAGGATGTCAGAGACAAAATTGTAGACCTGCACAAGGCTGGAATGGGCTACAAAACCATTAGCAAGAAGCTGGGAGAGAAGGTGACAACTGTTGGTGCGATTGTTCGAAAATGGAAGGAGCACAAAATGACCATCAATCGACCTCGCTCTGGGGCTCCACGCAAGATCTCACCTCGTGGGGTGTCAATGGTTCTGAGAAAGGTGAAAAAGCATCCTAGAACTACACGGGAGGAGTTAGTTAATGACCTCAAATTAGCAGGGACCACAGTCACCAAGAAAACCATTGGAAACACATTACACCGCAATGGATTAAAATCCTGCAGGGCTCGCAAGGTCCCCCTGCTCAGGAAGGCACATGTGCAGGCCCGTCTGAAGTTTGCCAATGAACACCTGAATGATTCAGAGAGTGACTGGGAGAAGGTGCTGTGGTCTGATGAGACCAAAATAGAGCTCTTTGGCATTAACTCAACTCGCTGTGTTTGGAGGAAGAAAAATGCTGCCTATGACCCCCAAAACACCGTCCCCACCGTCAAGCATGGGGGTGGAAACATTTTGCTTTGGGGGTGTTTTTCTGCTAAGGGCACAGGACAACTTATTCGCATAAACGGGAAAATGGACGGAGCCATGTATCGTGAAATCCTGAGCGACAACCTCCTTCCCTCTGCCAGGAAACTGAAAATGGGTCGTGGATGGGTGTTCCAGCACGACAATGACCCAAAACATACAGCAAAGGCAACAAAGGAGTGGCTCAAGAAGAAGCACATTAAGGTCATGGAGTGGCCTAGTCAGTCTCCGGACCTTAATCCAATCGAAAACCTATGGAGGGAGCTCAAGCTCAGAGTTGCACAGAGACAGCCTCGAACCTTAGGGATTTAGAGATGATCTGCAAAGAGGAGTGGACCAACATTCCTCCTAAAATGTGCGCAAACTTGGTCATCAATTACAAGAAACGTTTGACCTCTGTGCTTGCAAACAAGGGTTTTTCCACCAAGTATTAAGTCTTTTTTTGTTAGAGGGTTCAAATACTTATTTCACTCAATGAAATGCAAATCAGTTGCTATCTTTTATTTAAAGTTATTTTTTCGATTTTCCTTTTGATGTGCTATCTGCCACTGTTACAATAAACCTACCATTGAAATGATACTGTTCTGAGACTTTTCATTTCTTTGTCATTGGACAAACTTACAAAATCAGTGAGGGGTCAAATAATTATTTCCTCCACTGTATATATATATAGTCTCAAGTACACACATATGCAGTTTCACACACACATATGTACCGTCATATATACATATACAGGCACCTATATACAGTCTCATATACACACAGGCACATACAGTATATTGTTTCATATACATCTGCATGGAGTTTGTATGTTCTCCCCATGTTTGCATGGGCTTCCTCCAGGTTCTCCGGTTTCCTACCACACTCCAAAGACATACTGATAGGGAACTTAGATTGTGAGCTCCATTGGGAACAGCTTAATGCTAATGTCTGTAAAAAGCTGCGGAATATAGTAGCGCTATATAAGTGAGTATTATAAATAAATATATATATACACACAGGTATATATATATATATATATACAGTCTCATATACACACAGGCACATATATAGTTTCATATACACACACATGCAAATATAGTATATCGTTTCATATAGATCTGCATGGAGTTTGTATGTTCTCCCCGTATTTGCATGGGTTTCCCCCGGGTACTCTGACTTCCTCCCCCAACCCAAAGACACATATATATTTCATACACACACACAGGTATATCTCTTATCTCTATACATATATATATATATATATATATATATGAATTTCTGTCTGTCTGTTCTTTATGCGCGACCAAACGACTGGACCGATCTTCACCAAATTTGGCACATAGGTACATCAGGTGTCTGGGAAGGTTTTAGACCGGGTCTCAGCTCTCTAGGACATAGCGTTCCTGAGATATTCCCAAAAAAATGACCTACATTAGCCAATACAAGCCTGCGAGTCTTTCTCTTCAAATCCCAACTGCAATAAACACAGTTTTACTCCAGGTTTCCATAATAACCCAGCCATTTTTTTTACTGCTTAAAGGGGCGGGCACTGCGGAAGTCCAGTTTTTAAAGGGGCGGGCACAGTGGAGGTCACTGTTATTAAAGGGGCGGTCACTGTAAAAGGGGCTGTGACTGTTAAAGTCACAGTTAAAGGGTTGGTCACTGTGAAAGTCACTGTTAAAGGGGCGGTCACTGTGAAAGTCACTGCTAAAGGGGCGGTCACTGTGAAAGGGACGGTCACTGTGAAAGTCACTGTTAAAGGGGTGGCCACTGTTAAAGGGGTGGTCATTGTTAAATGGGCAGGGTGCTGTGGAGGTCACTGTTAAAGGGGCGGGCACTGTGGAGGTCACTGTTAAAGGGGCGGGCACTGTGAAGGTCACTGTTAAAGGGGCGGGCACTGCGTAGTTCACTGTTAAAGGGGCAGGCGCTGTGGAGGTCACTGTTAAAGGGGCAGGCGCTGTGGAGGTCACTGTAAAAGAGGCAGACACTGTGGAAGTTACTGTTAAAGGGGCAGGGTGCTGTGGCAGTCACTGTTAAAGGGGCGGACACTGTGGAGGTCACTGTTAAGGGGGCAGGGGCCACTATTACCTACATTAGCCAATACATTAGCCAATACAAGCCTGCGAGTCTTTCTCTTCAAATCCCAACTGCAATGAACACAGTTTTACTCCAGGTTTCCATAATAACCCAGCCATTTTTCTTTACTGCTTAAAGGGGCAGGCACTGCGGAGGTCTGGTTTTTAAAGGGGCGGGCACAGTGGAGGTCACTGTTATTAAAGGGGCGGTCACTGTTAAAGGGGCTGTGACTGTTAAAGTCACAGTTAAAGGGGTGGTCACTGTGAAAGTCACTGTTAAAGGGGGGGTCACTGTGAAAGTCATTGTTAAAGGGGCGGTCACTCTGAAAGTCACTGTTAAAGGGGCAGTCACTGTGAAAGTCACTGTTAAAGGGGCGGCCACAGTTAAAGGGGCGATCACTGTGAAAGTCACTGTTAAAGGGGTGGTCACTGTGAAAGTCACTGTTAAAGGGGCGGTCACTGTGAAAGTCATTGTTAAAGGGGCGGTCACTGTGAAAGTCACTGTTAAAGGGGCAGTCACTGTGAAAGTCACTGTTAAAGGGGCGGCCACAGTTAAAGGGGCGATCACTGTGAAAGTCACTGTTAAAGGGGTGGTCACTGTGAAAGTCACTGTTAAAGGGGCGGTCACTGTGAAAGTCACTGCTAAAGGGGCGGTCACTGTTAAAGGGGCGGTCACTGTGAAAGTCACTGTTAAAGAGGTGGTCACTGTTAAAGGGGTGGTCATTGTTAAATGGGCAGGGTGCTGTGGAGGTCACTGTTAAAGGGGCAGGCACTGTGGAGGTCACTGTTAAAGGGGCGGGCACTGTGGAGGTCACTGTTAAAGCGGCGGGCACTGCGTAGTTCACTGTTAAAGGGGCAGGCGCTGTGGAGGTCACTGTTAAAGGGGCAGGCGCTGTGGAGGTCACTGTTAAAGCGGCGGGCACTGCGTAGTTCACTGTTAAAGGGGCAGGCGCTGTGGAGGTCACTGTAAAAGAGGCGGGCACTGTGGATGTTACTGTTTAAGGGGCAGGGTGCTGTGGCAGTCACTTTTAAAGGGGCGGACACTGTGGAGGTCACTGTTAAGGGGGCAGGGGCCACTATTACCTACATTAGCCAATACAAGCCTGCGAGTCTTTCTCTTCAAATCCCAACTGCAATAAACACAGTTTTACTCCAGGTTTCCATAATAACCCAGCCATTTTTCTTTACTGCTTAAAGGGGCGGGCACTGCGGAGGTCCGGTTTTTAAAGGGGCGGGCACAGTGGAGGTCACTGTTATTAAAGGGGTGGTCACTGTTAAAGGGGCTGTGACTGTTAAAGTCACAGTTAAAGGGGTGGTCACTGTGAAAGTCACTGTTAAAGGGGCGGTCACTGTGAAAGTCATTGTTAAAGGGGCGGTCACTGTGAAAGTCACTGTTAAAGGGGTGGTCATTGTGAAAGTCACTGTTAAAGGGGCGGTCACTGTGAACGTCACTGCTAAAGGGGCGGTCACTGTGAAAGTCACTGTTAAAGAGGTGGTCACTGTTAAAGGGGTGGTCATTGTTAAATGGGCAGAGTGCTGTGGAGGTCACTGTTAAAGGGGCAGGCACTGTGGAGGTCACTGTTAAAGGGGCGGGCACTGTGGAGGTCACTGTTAAAGCGGCGGGCACTGCATAGTTCACTGTTAAAGGGGCAGGCGCTGTGGAGGTCACTGTTAAAGGGGCAGGCGCTGTGGAGGTCACTGTAAAAGAGGCGGGCACTGTGGATGTTACTGTTAAAGGGGCAGGGTGCTGTGGCAGTCACTGTTAAAGGGGCGGACACTGTGGAGGTCACTGTTAAGGGGGCAGGGGCCACTATTAAAGGGGCAACTGCTGCGGAGGTCACTTAAGGCAGCAGGGTACTGTGAGGTCACTGTTAAGGCAGTGGGGTACTGTGAAGGTCACTGTTAAGGAGGCGGGCCCCTTAGGAGGTCACTGTCAAGGGAGTGGGATGCTGTGAAACTCACTGTTAAAGGGGCGAGCTGCTGTGAAGGTTAATGTTAAGGGGATAGGCAGCTAATTGTTTCTAAAAGCAAATACTGTTGTAGGGGAGGGAAGGAGTGGAACTTTAATATTCAATTTTTTTTTTACTTGGTCTTACTAATAACCTAGTTGTTACAATAAAAGTTGAGTTTTGCTACGGTGTTATCTACTTTGTACATAGGACTGTAGGTACATCTACTATCTGTACCCAGACACCTGTCACTGTGGTGTTACATAGAACTGCAGGTAATATTTACCACATTATCTGTACTCAGAGAGTTATCACTGTGTTATCTGTGGTGTTACATAGGACTGCAGGGGGCATATAACACATTATCTGTATTCAGAGAACTATCACTGTGTTATCTGTGGTTTTCCATAGGACTACAGGTAACATCTACCACCTTATCTGTACCCAGAGAATTATCACTATGTTATCTGTGGTATTACATAGGACTGCAGGCAACATCTACAACATGATCTGTATTCACAGCGCTATCACCGTGTTATCTGTGGTGTTAAATGAGACTGCAGGAAACATGTCCTACATTATCTTTACTCACAGAGCCATTACTGTGTTATCAGATGTGTTTAGGGTTGCCACTCGGAGGTATCTCACCGGCAAAGCAAGAGATTTAGTGCCCCTTCTGGTGCAGGTAATTATTTTCTACCGGCAATAATAATTGCTGGTATTTTCCTGTAAGGACTGTTACTAATGAGTGCTTCCATTGTTGAGCGTTCATTAGTACAGCTTTTACTCCCCCTCTCTTGTGTTAAGAAAAAAAAAAAAACTCACCTCATCCCTTTGATCGCGCTGCTGTGAGCGCAGGTCCTGTTCTGAGCTTCCGGTGAGCAGCGAGTGTTCACAGCGGCGCGATCAAATGGATGAGGTGAGTAGTGATGTGCAGCATAGACAAAATTAGTTTTCGCAATATTTCGCTAATTTTTCGCATAATATTCGCAATTCTAGAATTCGTGATCTCCAGTCATTATTTTAGTGATTGTGCAAATCGGCACTAATGATGCGCATATTTTTGGTGCAATACATGCAACTTCACATTTTATCAGGTCTGAGTAGATATTACTGATTGGTGCACTAAGTATTGTTGTGACATCACAGCACTATGGGTCCATTCACACATCCGCAAAATGGGTCCGCATCCGTTCCGCAATTTTGCGGAACAGCTGCAGACCCATTCATTTTCAATGCGGCCGGAATGTGCTGTCCGCATCCGCATTTGCGGATCCACACTTCCGTTCCACAAAAAAATAGAACATGTCCTATTCTTGTCCGCAATTGCGGAGAGTGTCAGCGTTGTGCAGTCCGCAAAATGCGGAACGCACATTGCCGATGTCCGTGTTTTGCAGATCCGCTAAACACATATGGACATGTGAATGGACCCTTTGTCTGTAGCATGTATGTATAGACAGCAGAACCTATCAGCTACACTACAGTCGTGGCCAAAAGTTTTGAGAATTACATAAACATTGGAAATTGGAAAAGTTGCTGCTTAAGTTTTTATAATAGCAATTTGCATATACTCCAGAATGTTATGAAGAGTGATCAGATGAATTGCATAGTCCTTCTTTCCCATGAAAATTTACTTAATCCCAAAAAAAACATTTCCACTTAATTTCATTGCTGTCATTAAAGGACCTGCTGAGATCATTTCAGTAATCGTCTTGTTAACTCAGGTGAGAATGTTGACGAGCACAAAGCTGGAGATCATTATGTCAGGCTGTTTGGGTTAAAATGGCAGACTTGACCTGTTAAAAGGAGGGTGATGCTTGAAATCATTGTTCTTCCATTGTTAACCATGGTGACCTGCAAAGAAACGCGTGCAGCCATCATTGCGTTGCATAAAAATGGCTTCACAGGCAAGGATATTGTGGCTACTAAGATTGTACCTCAATCAACAATTTATAGGATCATCAAGAACTTCAAGGAAAGAGGTTCAATTCTTATTAAGAAGGCTTCAGGGCGTCCAAGAAAGTCCAGCAAGCGCCAGGATCGTCTCCTAAAGAGGATTCAGCTGCGGGATCGGAGTGCCACCAGTGCAGAGCTTGTTCAGGAATGGCAGCAGGCAGGTGTGAGCGCATTTGCACGCACAGTGAGGCGAAGACTTTTGGAAGATGGCCTCGTGTCAAGAAGGGCAGCAAAGAAGCCACTTCTCTCCCAAAAAAACATCAGGGACAGATTGATCTTCTGCAGAAAATATGGTGAATGGACTGCTGAGGACTGGGGCAAAGTCATATACTCCGATGAAGCCTCTTTCCGATTGTTTGGGGCATCAGGAAAAAGGCTTGTCCGGAGAAGAAAAGGTGAGCGCTACCATCAGTCCTGTGTCATGCCAACAGTAAAGCATCCTGAGACCATTCATGTGTGGGGTTGCTTCTCATCCAAGGGAGTGGGCTCACTCACAATTTTGCCCAAAAACACAGCCATGAATAAAGAATGGTACCAAAACACCCCCCAACAGCAACTTCTTCCAACAATCCAACAACAGTTTGGTGAAGATCAATGCATTTTCCAGCACGATGGAGCACCGTGCCTTAAGGCAAAAGTGATAACTAAGTGGCTCAGGGACCAAAACGTTGTCATTTTGGGTCCATGGCCTGGAAACTCCCCAGATCTTAATCCCATTGAGAACTTGTGGTCAATCCTCAAGAGGCGGATGGGCAAACAAAAACCTACTAATTCTGACAAACTCCAAGAAGTGATTATGAAAGAATGGGTTGTTATCAGTCAGGAATTGGCCCAGAAGTTGATTAAGAGCATGCCCAGTCGAATTGCAGAGGTCCTGAAAAAGAAGGGCCAACACTGCAACTACTGACTCTTTGCATAAATGTCATGTAATTGTCTATAAAAGACTTTGAAACGTATGAAGTGCGTGTAATTATATTTCACTACATCACAGAAACAACTGAAACAAAGATCTAAAAGCAGTTTAGCAGCAGACTGTGTGAAAACTAATATTTGTGTCACTCTCAAAACTTTTGGCCACGACTGTATATCACGATCTAACCTACACTGACTATCTCCCACTATCTGTCTGTATTATATATATAAGCTAACTAACTAATGTAATTGGATAAGGGTACTTTGACACTTGCGGCAGAAGAATCCAGCAGGCAGTTCTGTCACCGGAACTGCCTGCCGGATCCGTCAAAACGTATGCCAACTGATGGCATTTGTAAGACTGATCAGGATCCTGATGAGTCTTACTAAATGCATTGAAATACCAGGTCTGTCTTTCCGGTGTCCTTCTGGAAAAACATGATCCGGCTTCTAATTTTTTCACATTTTTTTTCCGCGCATACGCAGTATTTTGAATACCAGATCCGGCACTAATACATTCCTATGGGAAAAAAATGCTGGATCCGGCATTCCGGCAAGTGTTCTGGATTTTTGGCCGGAGATAAGCATGCTGCGGTATTATCTCCGTCCTGAACAGTCAAAAAGACTGAACTGAAGACATCCTGATGCATCCTGAACGGAATGCTCTCCATTCAGAATGCATGGGGATAAAACTGATCAGTTATTTTCCGGTATTGAGCCCCTAGGAAGGAACTCTATGCCGGAAAAGAATAATGCTGTGAAAGCACCCTAAGGAATAGGATCCAGATGAAAGCACAGAGCACAGCAATGACACTGCTCTCTCTCAGAACTGCAACAAAAACAGCAGTAAATGGCTGCTGGGGAGGTTCTTATATAGTAAGGGGTAGGCAGCTTTGGTTGCTAGGATGTTGCTAAGCTCTGACAAAGACATTGCAGCCTTCTCATTGACCCACAACCAAGAAGGGAGGTTACTGATGAAAAAAAATTAAGAATATTTGAGAATGCGAATATATAGCACTGTATTCTACATCTTTGCGAATTCTCGAAGGTGAGGTGAGTACTTTTTTTTTGCCCAGAGAAGAGAATGGGGCATTAATATTCCTTTGGGGTTCTAATTGGGGCACTAATTATTCTGGGGGCATTAATGGGGGCATTACTATTACTTGGGGCACTATTAGTTCTGGGGGCGCTAATGGGGGAATTATTAATTCTGGGGGGTGCTAATAAGGGCATTATTACAGGTGGGCACTAATGGGGGCATTATTAATTATGGGGGGCACTAATGGAGGAATTACAGTACTATTACTGGGGGCACTAATGGGGGCATTATTATTTCTAGGGGGAAATAATTGGGGCATTAATATTACAGGTGGGTATTAATGGGGGCATTATTAATTATGGGGGGCACTAATGGAGGAATTACTATTACTGGGGGCACTAATGGGAGCATCATTAATTCTTTGGGTGCTAATGGGGGCATTATTAATTATGAGGGGCACTAACAGAGCCATTACTATTACTGGGGCACTAATGGGGGCATTATCCATTCTGGGTGGCACTAATGGAGGCATTAATATTACTGGGGGGCACTATTAATGTGCTGCTACGCAGTTAAATTTATATTGTTTTGACCGCTTGCCGCCACTGTAACGCCGAAAGGCGTCCAGGCGGCAGCGCTCAGGTCTCTGCGACGCCTATTGGCGTCATCTCGTGAGACCTGAGATTTCCTGTGAACGAGCGCTCACAGGAGCTCGCGTTCACAGGATTGCGCAGTTCACAAGTTGTAGAGTTTTAAAATAACCAATCAAATAGGTATGTCAGACGCTATTTTGTAAATAGCATCTGATATACCTGCTACCTGCTCCTCTGGTGGTCCCTTTTGCTTGGATCGACCACCAGAGGACACAGGCAGCTCTGTAAGTAGCACCAAACACCACACACACACACATTACAACCCCCCCCCCCCGTCACCTATTAACCCCTTATTAACCCCTGATCACCCCATATAGACTCCCTGATCACCCCCCTGTCACCCCCTGTCATTGATCACCCCCCTGTAAGGGTCCCTTATCACCGCCAGGTAGTTAGCTACTTGTTAGGTAGTTAGCGCCCACTGCACCGCAGTCACTGATTAGTCACTGATTAGCGTCATCACTGTCGCTAATCAGCACTAGTACTATATAGTATCTGTAAGTGTTCAATACTGATCGCAATCAGATCTATATAAGTACATTAGGGTCACCTTAGGTTCTACAAAAAACACAGTATTCGCCCGATCAGGCCTGATCTTGTGACCACACTTGCATTCAGTCCGCCCCACCGCAGTAACAGAATTTTTTTTTCTGATCACTGCAAAAACACTGTAAAATCGCTGCGGCGCTATAAAGATCACTTTTGAGCTTTCTGGTTCTTTATTAGCGATCGCAGCTTTACTTCGCAAGCACTCCTTTTTACCAGGCAGGTGTGCTCTTTTTGCTGGGTAGTCTCAGAGGAATACCCCCTAAATTTAGTTAGCCCAAAATGTCAAAGGGGTATTCCGCTAAAGAGGCCTACAGGATTCTGGCCGTGATGGATGAAAGCGATGGGGACGCCTCACCCGCTGAATCCAGTGGTTCAGAATATGAACCTGTAGACAGCAGTGGCACTCTAACGGCTAGTGAAGATGACGAGGTTGAGGTCCCTGCTATGGTCAGGCGTACCCGACCCCATGTCAGTGTTCTGCATACCCCGCGTGATGAGCCTCATTTGCAGCAGAGTGGTGCTAGCGCTGATCTTTTTTATGGTGCGGCATACACCAGCAGCGCAGCACATCCTGGACCTTCTACCAGCACTGCCGTATTCCCTGGTGAAGTGGCGAGCACCAGAAGGGCAGTTCAAGCTGGTACGGTGGCACGTGCAGTAACTCCCCCGTCGCAGCCACCATGTTCACAGGCCCGTAGAGCCCTTAGTCTCCCAGAGGTGCTGGCAAACCCAAATTGGCAATCCCCTGATTCCGCCGCACCCGTATTGCCCCCTTTCACAGCCCAGTCTGGAGTTTGCGTGGAGACAGCTCATTTAGGATCGGCCCTTGAGTTTTTTTTAGCTGTTCTTCGCCGGGTATCTCTATGACTTAGTTGTGGCAGAAACCAACCGCTACGCCACACAGTATATAACCGCCAATCCGGAAAGCTTCTATGCCCAGCCTTTCCAGTGGAAACCAGTCACAGTTTCCGAATTTAAAATATTTTTGGGCCTTATCCTCAGCATGGGTTTAACAAAAAAAAAGACCCAATACATTACATGCCCATGTTCTCTGCTGCTATGTCCAGGGCACATTTCGAGGTCATCATGCGCTTTATGCATTTCACTGACAATAAAACCTGTCATCCAAGAGGCCACCCTGCTTATGACTGGCTCCACAAAATTCGGCCCCTCATAGTCCGTTTGTCATCCAGGTTTGCAGATGTGTATACCCTTAATCAGAACATCTGCATAGACGAGTCCCTTGTACATTTTACCGGGCGCCTTGGCATCAAAAAGTACATTCCCAGCAAGCACGCCCAGTATGGGGTCAAACTGTATAAGCTCTGTGAAAGGGCCACTGGCTATACATATCGTTTTAGGGTCTATGAGGGAAAAGACTCAAAACTGGAGCCGGTCGGATGCCCTGACTACCTGGGGAGCAGTGGCAAGATTGTCTGGGACTTGGTGTCACCCTTACTCCACAAGGGGTACCACTTATACGTGGACAATTTTTACACAAGCGTGGCCCTCTTTCGGCACTTACATATAGTCGGAATTCAATGTGGTGTATTTTTACATATACCCATACTGTGTGTGAGAAATATCTCTGTAAATGACAACTTTAAAAAAAATGTTATACAAAGTTGTCATTTACAGAGATATTTCTCACCCAGCATTGGTATATGTAAAAAATACACCCCAAAACAACACATTGCCCTACTTCTTCTGAGTACGGCGATACCACATGTGTGACAATTTTTTTGCAGCCTAGGTGCACAAAGGGGCCCAAATTCCAATGAGTAGCTTTAGGATTTCACAGGGCATTTTTACGCATTTGAATTCCAAACTACTTCTCACGCTTTAGGGCCCCTAAAATCACAGGGCAGTATAAATGCCCCACAAGTGACCCCATTTTGGAAAGAATACCACCAAAAGAAAGCTGTATTTGTGGGAAGAAAAGGAGGTAAAATTAATTTGGGTGCCAAGTTGCATGACCGGAGCAATAAACCGTTAAAGTTGTGGAGTGCCGATTTGTAAAAAAGGGCCTGGTCACCAGGGGAGTATAAACCTGTGGTCCTTAAGTGGTTAATTCGTTGAACTATTCATATATTCTATATGCGGTCATATGCTCCCATCTAGTGGCCGTTTTTGGTAATGCACTTAGTTTTTTTGCTTATCATTCGTTTCTTTGCTCCACCCTTCTTCTGTGTACCTCACTTCCTGTTTTCTTCATTCTTCTCCTGGGATTCAACAGGTACACTTGTATTCTCATGCTAGCTTGCAAAAGCATCATCTTTTGACCACACAACACCACAATTCATCTGTTTCTGCTGTACTCTGTTATCTGGCTACAGAATAAAGCAACTTAATTGGATAAACTCGGTGTTGGTGAGTTCAAGCTATCTGATAAGGCTTGTCCGCAGTGATTATATCTGCTCATACAGGCCAGGCATAGAGGTCTCACTAGGGATAAGTCGCTATTACAACAATCTGAGTCAGAATAGTCAAAAGATGCATAGAATTCCTACAGCCTGCTGTGTATATGTGTGTGCCTAGTCTGCAATCAAGCTCCTTGCCATCCTCCATCTTGTGTGAAAGCACATGGTCGCACAAGCTTACTGCACTTCAAGTGAATGTTGAAAACTGTTTCTCTACATTGCACTGTGTTACCTTACCTGTCTAAGCTGCTGTTTGTCTTCTTAACCCCTTAGGGACCGGGCTCATTTTCACCTTAACCACTTGGCGCCACGCTAACGCCGAAAGGCGTCATCTCCGCGGCGCTCCCAGGCTACGCTAACGCCGATTGGCGTCATCTCGCGTGAGCCGAGATTTCCTGTGAACGCGCGCACACAGGCGCGCGCGCTCACAGGAACGGAAGGTAAGCGAGTGGATCTCCAGCCTGCCAGCGGCGATCGCTCGCTGGCAGGCTGGAGATCCGAATTTTTTAACCCCTAACAGGTATATTAGACGCTGTTTTCATAACAGCGTCTAATATACCTCCTACCTGGTCCTCTGGTGGTCCCTTTTGTTAGGATCGACCACCAGAGGACTCAGGTAGGTCAGTACAGTCGCACCAAACACCACACTACACTACACTACACCCCCCCGTCACTTATTAACCCCTTATAAACCCCTGATCACCCATGATCACCCCCTATAAACTCCCTGATCACCCCCCTGTCATTGATCACCCCCCTGTCAGGCTCCGTTCAGACGTCCGTATGATTTTTACGGATCCACGGATACATGGATCGGATCCGCAAAAAGCATACGGACGTCTGAATGGAGCCTTACAGGGGGGTGATCAATGACAGGCGGGTGATCACCCATATACACTCCCTGATCACCCCCCTGTCATTGATAACCCCCCTGTAAGGCTCCATTCAGACGTCAGCATGCGTTTTGTGGATCCGATCCATGTATCCATGGATCCGTAAAAAATCATGCGGATGTCTGAATGGAGCCTTACAGGGGGGGTGATCAGTGACAGGGGGGTGATTACCCTGATCACCCCTGTCATTGATAACCCCCCTGTAAGGCTCCATTCAGACATCCGCATGCGTTTTGTGGATCCGATCCATGTATCCATGGATCCGTAAAAAATCAGGCGGATGTCTGAATGGAGCCTTACAGGGGGGGTGATCACCCTGATTACCCTGATCACCCCCTGTCATTGATAACCCCCCTGTAAGGCTCCATTCAGATGTCCGCATGCGTTTTGTGGATCCGATCCATGTATCCATGGATCCGTAAAAAATCATACGGACGTCTGAATGGAGCCTTACAGGGGGGTGATCAATGACAGGCGGGTGATCACCCATATACACTCCCTGATCACCCCCTGTCATTGATCACCCCCCTGTCATTGATCACTCCCCTGTAAGGCTCCATTCAGACGTCCGCATGATTTTTACGGATCCATGGATACATGGATCGGATCCGCAAAACACATGCGGACGTCTGAATGGAGCCTTACAGGGGGTGATCAATGACAGGCGGGTGATCACCCATATACACTCCCTGATCACCCCCTGTCATTGATCACCCCCCTGTCATTGATCACTCCCCTGTAAGGCTCCATTCAGACGTCCGCATGATTTTTACGGATCCATGGATACATGGATCGGATCCGCAAAACACATGCGGACGTCTGAATGGAGCCTTACAGGGGGTGATCAATGACAGGCGGGTGATCACCCATATACACTCCCTGATCACCCCCCTGTCATTGATAACCCCCCTGTAAGGCTCCATTCAGACGTCAGCATGCGTTTTGTGGATCCGATCCATGTATCCATGGATCCGTAAAAAATCATGCGGATGTCTGAATGGAGCCTTACAGGGGGGTGATCAGTGACAGGGGGGTGATTACCCTGATCACCCCCTGTCATTGATAACCCCCCTGTAAGGCTCCATTCAGACGTCCGCATGCGTTTTATGGATCCGATCCATGTATCCATGGATCCGTAAAAAATCATGCGGATGTCTGAATGGAGCCTTACAGGGGGGGTGATCAGTGACAGGGGGGTGATCACCCTGATTACCCTGATCACCCCTGTCATTGATAACCCCCCTGTAAGGCTCCATTCAGACGTCCGCATGCGTTTTGTGGATCCGATCCATGGATCCGTAAAAAATCATGCGGATGTCTGAATGGAGCCTTACAGGGGGGGGTGATCAGTGACAGGGGGGTGATTACCCTGATCACCCCCTGTCATTGATAACCCCCCTGTAAGGCTCCATTCAGACGTCCGCATGCGTTTTGTGGATCCGATCCATGGATCCGTAAAAAATCATGCGGATGTCTGAATGGAGCCTTACAGGGGGGGTGATCAGTGACAGGGGGGTGATCACCCTGATTACCCTGATCACCCCCTGTCATTGATAACCCCCCTGTAAGGCTCCATTCAGACGTCCGCATGCGTTTTGTGGATCCGATACATGTATCCATGGATCCGTAAAAAATCATGCGGATGTTTGAATGGAGCCTTACAGGGGGGGTGATCAGTGACAGGGGGGTGATTACCCTGATCACCCCCTGTCATTGATAACCCCCCTGTAAGGCTCCATTCAGACGTCCGCATGCGTTTTGTGGATCCGATACATGTATCCATGGATCCGTAAAAAATCATGCGGATGTCTGAATGGAGCCTTACAGGGGGGGTGATCAGTGACAGGGGGGTGATCACCCTGATTACCCTGATCACCCCCTGTCATTGATAACCCCCCTGTAAGGCTCCATTCAGACGTCCGCATGCGTTCTGTGGATCCGATCCATGTATCCATGGATCCGTAAAAAATCATGCGGATGTCTGAATGGAGCCTTACAGGGGGGTGATCAATGACAGGGGGGTGATCAGGGAGTCTATATGGGTGATCACCCCCCTGTCATTGATCACCCCCCTGTCATTGATCACCCCCCCCCCCCCCCCTGGTAAGGCTCCATTCAGACATTTTTTTTGGCACAAGTTAGCGGAAATTTTTTGTTTGTTTTTGTTTTTTCTTACTAAGTCTCATATTCCACTAACTTGTGTCAAAAAATAAAATCTCACATGGACGCACCATACCCCTCACGGAATCCAAATGCGTAAACATTTTTAGACATTTATATTCCAGACTTCTCACGCTTTAGGGCCCCTAAAAAGCCAGGGCAGTATAAATACCCCACATGTGACCCCATTTCGGAAAGAAGACACCCCAAGGTATTCCGTGAGGGGCATATTGAGTCCATGAAAGATTGACATTTTTGTCCTAAGTTAGCGGAAAGTGAGACTTTGTGAGAAAAAAACAAAAAAAAATCAATATCCGTTAACTTATGCAAAAAAAATAAAAAATTCTAGGAACTTGCCAGGCCCCTCATTGAATACCTTGGGGTGTCTTCTTTCCAAAGTGGGGTCACATGTGGGGTATTTATACTGCCCTGGCTTTTTAGGGGCCCGAAAGTGTGAGAAGAAGTCTGGGATCCAAATGTCTAAAAATGCCCTCCTAAAAGGAATTTGGGCCCCTTTGCGCATCTAGGCTGCAAAAAAGTGTCACACATGTGGTATCGCCGTACTCAGGAGAAGTTGGGGAATGTGTTTTGGGGTGTCATTTTACATATACCCATGCTGGGTGAGAAAAATATCTTGGTCAAATGCCAACTTTGTATAAAAAAAATGGGAAAAGTTGTCTTTTGCCAAGATATTTCTCTCACCCAGCATGGGTATATGTAAAATGACACCCCAAAACACATTCCCCAACTTCTCCTGAGTACGGCGATACCAGATGTGTGACACTTTTTTGATGCCAAGGTGGGCAAAGGGGCACATATTCCAAAGTGCACCTTTCAGATTTCACCGGTCATTTTTTTACAGATTTTGATTGCAAAGTACTTCTCACACATTTGGGCCCCTAAATTGCCAGGGCAGTATAACTACGCCACAAGTGACCCCATTTTGGAAAGAAGACACCCCAAGGTATTCCGTGAGGGGCATGGCGAGTTCCTAGAATTTTTTATTTTTTGTCGCAAGTTAGTGGAATATGAGACTTTGTAAGGAAAAAAGAGAAAAAAAAAAAATCATCATATTCCGCTAACTTGTGACAAAAAATAAAAAATTCTAGGAACTCGCCATGCCCCTCACGGAATACCTTGGGGTGTCTTCTTTCCAAAATGGGGTCACTTGTGGCGTAGTTATACTGCCCTGGCAATTTAGGGGCCCAAATGTGTGAGAAGTACCTTGCAATCAAAATGTGTAAAAAATGGCCTGCAAAATCTGAAAGGTGCACTTTGGAATATGTGCCCCTTTGCCCACCTTGGCATCAAAAAAGTGTGACACATCTGGTATCGCCGTACTCAGGAGAAGTTGGGGAATGTGTTTTGGGGTGTCATTTTACATATACCCATGCTGGGTGAGAGAAATATCTTGGCAAAAGACAACTTTTCCCATTTTTTTATACAAAGTTGGCATTTGACCAAGATATTTTTCTCACCCAGCATGGGTATATGTAAAATGACACCCCAAAACACATTCCCCAACTTCTCCTGAGTACGGCGATACCAGATGTGTCACACTTTTTTGCTGCCAAGGTGGGCAAAGGGGCACATATTCCAAAGTGCACCTTTCGGATTTCACCGGTCATTTTTTACACATTTTGATTGCAAAGTTCTTCTCACACATTTGGGCCCCTAAATTGCCAGGGCAGTATAACTACCCCACAAGTGACCCCATTTTGGAAAGAAGACACCCCAAGGTATTCCGTGAGGGGCATGGCAAGATTTTAGAATTTTTTATTTTTTGTCGCAAGTTAGTGGAATATGAGACTTTGTAAGAAAAAATAAAAAAATAAAATCATCATCATTTTCCGCTAACTTGTGACAAAAAATAAAAAGTTCTATGAACTCACTATGCCCATCAGCGAATACCTTAGGGTGTCTACTTTCCGAAATGGGGTCATTTGTGGGGGTTTTCTACTGTTTGGGCATTGTAGAACCTCAGGAAACATGACAGGTGCTCAGAAAGTCAGAGCTGTTTCAAAAAGCGGAAATTCACATTTTTGTACCATAGTTTGTAAATGCTATAACTTTTACCCAAACCATTTTTTTTTTTCCCAAACATTTTTTTTTTATCAAAGACATGTAGAACAATAAATTTGGCGAAAAATGTATATATGGATGTCGTTTTTTTTTGCAAAATTTTACAGCTGAAAGTGAAAAATGTCATTTTTTTGCAAAAAAAATCGTTAAATTTCGATTAATAACAAAAAAAGGAAAAATGTCAGCGGCAATGAAATACCACCAAATGAAAGCTCTATTAGTGAGAAGAAAAGGAGGTAAAATTCATTTGGGTGGTAAGTTGCATGACCGAGCAATAAACCGCTAAAGTTGTGGAGTGCCGATTTGTAAAAAAGGGCCTGGTCACTAGGGGGGTATAAACCTGTGGTCCTTAAGTGGTTAAGGACCAGGCCATTTTTTGCAAATCTGACCAGTGTCACTTTATGTGGTGATAACTTTAAAGGGAACCTGTCACTGGGATTTTGTGTATAGAGCTGAGGACATGGGTTGCTAGATCGCCGCTAGCACATCCGCAATACCCAGTCCCCATAGCTCTGTGTGCTTTAATTGTGTATAAAAACCGATTTGATACATATGCAAATTAACCTGAGATGAGTCCTGTTACTGACCCATCTAAGGGACAGGACTCATATCAGGTGTATTTGCATATGTATCAAATCGTTATTTTTACACAATAAAAGCACACAGAGCTATGGGGACTGGGTATTGTGGATGTGCTAGCGGCCATCTAGCAACTCATGTCCTCAGCTCTATACACAAACTCCCGGTGACAGGTTCCCTTTAAAACGCTTTTACTTATCCAGGCCATTCTGAGATTGTTTTTTGTCACATATTGTACTTCATGACACTGGTAAAATGGAGTAAAAAAAAAAAAAAAAAAAACATTTTTAATTATAAAAATAAATAAAAAATTTGCCGAAAAATTTGCAAATTTACAAGTTTCAATTTCTCTACTTCTATAATACATAGTAATACCTACAAAAATTATTACTTCAAATTCCCCATATGTCTACTTCATGTTTGGATTATTTTGGGAATGACATTTTATTTTTTGGGGATGTTATAAGGCTTAGAAGTTTAGAAGCAAATTTTCGAAAACCCACTTTTTAAGGGCCAGTTCAGGTCTGAAGTCACTTTGTGAGGCTTACATAATAGAAACCACCCAAAAATGACCCCATTCTATAAACTACACCCCTCAAAGTTGGCAGATTTTGACACCATGTCCCATTTGAAGCCCCCCTGATGCACCCCTAGAGTAAAAAATCAAAAAAAGTGCCCCCATTTTAGAAACTACACCCCTCAAGGTATTGAAAACTGATTTTATTAACTTTGTTAACCCTTTAGGTGTTCCACAAGAATTAATGAAAAATCGATTTCCTTACATTTCCCTTTTTTGGCAGATTCTCCATTTTAATAATTTTTTTTCAGTTACAAAACAAGGGTTAACAGCCAAACAAAACTCAATATTTATGGCCCTGATTCTGTAGTTTACAGAAACACCCCATATGTGGTCGTAAAAACTGCTGTACCGGCACGCAGCAGGGCACAGAAGGAAAGGAATGTCATACGGTTTTTGGAAGGCAGATTTTTCTGGACTGTTTTTTTTGACACCATGTCCCATTTGAAGCCCCCCTTATGCACCCCTAGAGTAGAAACTCCAAAAAAGAGACCCCATTTTAGAGACTACGGAATAGGGTGGCAGTTTTGTTAGTACTAGTTTAGGGTACATATGATTTTTGGTTGCTCTATATTTTTGTGAGGCAAGGTAACAATAGAGCTATAACTGTGTTATCTGTGGTGTTACATATGACTGCAGGTAACATCTACTACATTATCTGTACTCAGAGAGTTATCATTGTGTTATAGGGGGTGTTACATAGGACTGCATGGAACATCTACTACACTATCTGTACTCAGAGAGTTATCATTGTGTTATAGGGGGTGTTACATAGGACTGCATGGAACATCTACTACACTATCTGTACTCAGAGAGTTATCATTGTGTTATCTGTGGTGTTATATAGGACTGCAGGTCACATCTACCCAGGGGGAGGACTGGCAGCCTTAGTCCTGGGGGGCAAATCTAGTCAAGCGGTCCATTTTTAGCCCCGCCCATCATTAAAAGCCCCTCCTACATATAATAGGCCACTCCCAACACACACTGTACAGCTGACATTCTATAGTTGAGGCCTGTCTCTACACATCATACGGAGAGGGGAGGCCGTCCTGGCTGCACTGCCTGCTTATATAACAAGCTACAGCCAGGAAGCTCCTCCGCTCTCCTCCCTACCCTGATCCTGCTCAAGGCCTGTGGTTCCCCTCACCATCTGTCACCCACCCGTGGCCTGCTGCCCCCTTTCGTCGTCCTCACCCAGTTCTGAATCCTCCTTCTGCAAATGGCAGGAGGAGGAGCCGGAGCATCTCCTCTCCTACATAGCGCCACATACCTCTTACATCCAGTGATGTCACCTTTGTTGTAGACGTTCTCTTTCCTCATCTTCTCCATTCAGACCAGACCGCCATGATGATTTTTCTGCCATCTCCCTTCTCTGCAGAGATTGAGAAAGAGACATTAGTTTCCTGCCACCCCCAATACTATACTGCAGAAACAGTCCCCCTGGAAATACTACTACCACACAGATAGTGCCCCAATACTGTGCCCGATGTGCCCCCAATACTATACTGCAGAAACAGTCTGCCTGGAAATACTACCACACAGATAGTGCCCCCTTAAACAATTATTGGCACACAGTGCTCTAAAAAATAACTGCACCCAGACACTAATAGTATAAAGATAATGTCCCCCAAAAATAATTGTGCTAAGCTGATACTATGCCAGGGTGCTCCCAAAGTAACAGTGCTCCCCAAAATCCCACCAATAGAAATAATTCTCTGCCAGAGCACACTTAGTAGTAATAATGCCCCTATAGTGCCCTAGTAATCATGTTCTTCATAGCCCCTAGTGGTAGTAAAGCTCCCCATAATACCCCCTAGTAGTACTAATTTTCCCTATAATATGACAGTACAGGAAATACCCCCGCTTAGTGCCCGCAGTTGAGCTAATGTCCCCATAATGTATGCCAGTATAAAATACCCCTATATAGTGCCCCAGTAAATGCCCCATAGTGCTCCTCCCCCCCTTCCTCCTAGTGCCCCCATAACGTACCAGTATAAAATGCCCCTAAATAGCGCCCCAGTAGATGCCCTCAGTGTCCCCTATAATTTGCAAGCATAAAATACCCCATAGTACTCTTCTCCCCCCTTCCCCATAGTACCCACCATAATGTGTCCCAGTATAAAATGCCACTGTAAAGAGCCCTCCATATAAAATACCCCTTCTTTGTGGCCTCAGTAGATGCCCCTATAGTGCCCACCAATAATGTGCCAGTAAAAAGTGCCCCCAAGGATGCCCCCCAGCCTTAATGTCACATTATTCCCCCCCATCCATGTCACATCACCCCCTCCTTTTTACATCACCCCCTTCGTGTCACATTTCCCCCCCCCCCCCTCCATGGCAGCACTCCTCCCTCCCCCTCCCCCAATGCACATTTCTCCCCCTCCATGGGCCTGACAGCGCAGCAGCACATCTTACTCCCCCCTCCCCCTCCATGGGCCTGGCAGCAGCACATTCCCCCCAATGGTACATTTCTCCCCCAACCCCCTCCATGATGGCACAGTGGCACTGGCAGTGGCACTCACAGACTAGCACGACACAAGCTCACTCACAGACAGGTAAGCAGTCAGTCATCTCAGCTCCAGACTCCCTGCGCGCCGCCCCACTTGACTACTACTTTCTGAGTGACCCTGACTGCAGCGCTAAACACTGCGCAAGTGAAAAAAAAAAGGGGCGGGGCAGAAGGGGGCAGGGGCTTTGAGCCCTATGTGTGCACGTCCCTGGATTGAGTGAAAAGCCATAGTTAGGGCTCATGCACACCGTGTGCTGTCCACATCCGTATGTCCGTTCCACAGCTCTGCAAAAAAGATAGAACATGGCCTATTCTTGTCTGTTTTGTGGACAGCAATAGGCATTGTTATGATGGATCTGCAAAAAAAAATGGATACAACACGGACGTCATCCGTATTTTTGGAGGACCACAAAATATACACAGTCGTGTGCATGAGCCCTTATGTTCACATTTTATATTCCTTGTTCACAATTCCTCAGACCATTCAAGCTAAGAGCTTATTACCTCATGCAAATTGCAGATCCGTAAAACGCAGATACTGGCCGTGTGCATTCCACGTTCTGGGGAACGGAACAGCTGGCCCCTAATAGAACAGTCCTATCCTTGTCTGTAATCCGGACAATAATAGGACATGTTGTATTTTTTGGTGGAACAGCCATCCGGACATACGGACATGGAATTCACTCATTTCCTTTTATTTGCAGCCCCATTTGAAGGGAAAGGTTCTGCATATGGGTCGCAAAAAAATTAACCGTACACAGAATGCAATACTACAAAACAACTGTATTGCTGGTTATCTGGATACTAGGGTTATAATGTCAAGCGCGCTTCTTAGCTAAGCATGTATTGACAATACTTACTAGTCGATCATTGCTTATTTTAAAACAACGTTATAATGAAGACTTAAAGGGGTTGTACAGGATCCTAAAATGGCCATTCCATTGTGTAAACCTCGTCTAGTCTCCTACACAGTATAATGGTGTACCTGTGAACTCTTCCTAAGTCTTCACTTCAGTCTCCATGCTCCTACTATGCTCCAGTGTTTACAAACTGAACGTTCCAAGTTGTGGGCTTAGATGAGCAGGAGCCACAACACTTCCCATAGTGCTCTGTGCTGCAAGACCAGCCAGAAATGGAAACACCTACTACACCCCTCCCTGGGCCAAAAACTCTACCCACTACACCCTCCATCATCCCCTTGATGTCTCCTCCCACACAGCTTTGATATGACAAGCCCTGGACTCTGTCTACCCTAAAAGGGGCCCCCTGCTGAGCTGCCCAGACAGATGTGTAAGAGAACTGGTGGCCGCACCTGAGAAGAGCACAGACAGCACAGCAAGGAGCACTGGTCCCTGGTCTCCTGCCCACTGTGGCCTGCAGGGTCCTTATGCTGTAGTGAGGTGCTGGGTGCTGCATCCATAGCAGTCAGGCAGACCTTGGCCCTGCGCCCTTCCCCTCTCTCTCTCTCATCGGAGGACCTACACTGTGACTGTACTATCCTCCTCTAGCCTGCTCCGAGGTGTACTGGTTAGTTCAGAATGTCACCCCTCTTATGACCTGACATATTTGCTGCTCCTCTCTCCTCTCTGTGCTGCAATAAATTACAAGCCGCTGCTTGTTGGCAGACTTAAAGGGGTTCTGCATTTTGTTTTAACTGATCTATCTTCTGGACTGGGGACCCCCGCCGATCAGCTGTTTGAGAAGGCAGTGGCGCTCCGGCAGCACCACGGCCTTCTCACAGTTTACCGCTGGCCCAGTGATGTCACGACTAGTATCAACTGGCTGGGCTAAGCTCCATTCAAGTGAACAGAGCTTAGCCCTGCCCAGGCCAGTTGATACTAGTCGTGACATCACTTGGCCAGCGGTAAACTGTGAGAAGGCCGGAGCGCCGCTGCCTCCTCAAACAGTTGATCGGCGGGGGTCCCTGGTGTAGGACCCCCGCCGGTCAGATGCTGATTATCTATCCAGAGGATAGATAATCAGTTAAAACAAACTGCAGAACCTCTTTAACCTGAGAGGTGCAGCTGGACAGTCCCTGGACTAACCGGAGGGGAGGCAGCCTGCAGAGAATATATCGGACCTGTCCTCTGCACCCCCCTTCTCCCACTGTGGCTTTTTTTTTTTTTTTTTACTATTTGCTGCCTGGAACTGGTTGTCTAAATATAATGTAATCTATCTCATATATATCTACCTATCTATTATCTATCTCATATCTGTATCTATCTCACATCTATCTATCTCACATCTAGTCTGTCGTCTATCTATCTAAAATTATTGAAGAAAGGCAGCGTTCTGACTTCAGTGAAGCAAGTGGATTCCTTTATTCACCCAACCCTCAATGCAATTTAAAAAAAAAAATAAAAATTTTTTTTTCTTCAGATTTTGGTTATTTAATTTTTTACTTTGAATTCAGACAACACATTATACCCATGTCCCTGCTGTCTCTATATACAGAGCACTGGTAACAGTGACTATTTTCAGGTGTTTTCTGATTATTTAACAGGGTTAAGGCTTGTTCACACGACCGTGCCGTTTTTTGCGGTCCGCAAATTGCAGATCCGCAAAAAGACGGATGCCGTCCGTGTGCCTTCCGCAATTTGCGGAACAGGAGGCCCATTATAGAAATGCCTGTTCTTGTCTGCAAAACGGACAAGAATAGGACAGGGCATCTTTTGCGGACCCATTGAAATGAATGGTTCTGTATATGGACCGTATGCGGAACATATAAAACGGTCCCTATATGGAATGCAAAATACGTTTGTGTGAACAAGCTCCTAAGCAGGTCTCCTGGGCAAACTTGCTAAAGGAAGCACACTTAGGGGTCATGCACACAAATGTGTTCCGGCCGTTCCATGCATTGGGGACCGCAGTTTGCGGTCCCCACTGCACGGGCATCATCTGTTTGGTTGCCGCAGACAAAAACAAACCCATTCAACTTGAATGGGTCCATGATCTGTTTTTGCAGTGCGGAGGCACAGAGAGAAACCCTGCAGAAGTACTCCACAGTGGTTCCGTGCCTCCGTTCTACACTGTTGCTTCTGGATTGTGGATCCATTCAAGTGAATGGGTCCGCATCCATGATATCATGAGCACATGGTCGGTGCCCATATATTGCAGATGGGCAACAGCCATCTATATGAGCCCTTAGGCCTCCTAGGCAATTTGCGGGCCGCAACACGGCCACGGGGCACACACGTTCGTGTGCAGGAGGTCTTAGGCTGAGTTCACACTTCAGTTATTTCCATCAATTATTGTGAGCCATAACCAGGTGTGGGTCAAAAACACAGAACAGGAGGAAATCTTTCCATTATACCTGATCCCTGAGTAGGCTTCACTACTGGTTTGGGCTCACAATAACTGATGGAAATAACTAAAGTGTGAACTGGGTCTTACCTGCTTCCTGACACTGGCTCATGGCTCCGGTGCTCTCTAACCTCTGCTCAGGTCCCTGGTAGTGATGTCCCGAATAGTTTGCCGGCGAATAGTTCCTGGCGAACATTGCTTGTTCACGTTCGCCGTTGCGGGCGAACATATGCAATGTTCGGTCCGCCCCCTATACATCATCATTGAGTAAACTTTGACCCTGTACCTCACAGTCAGCAGACACATTCCAGCCAATCAGCAGCAGACCCTCCCTCCCAGACCCTCCCACCTCCTGGACAGCATCCATTTTAGATTAATTCGGAAACTGCATTTACAGAGAGAGGAGGGACATTGCTGCTGATTCAATAGGGAAAGCGTTAGCTAGGGCAGTGTTCTGTGTCCACAGACTCATCTGCTGTAAGGACAGCGTCCAGACAGCACCCCAAAAAGCCCTTTTTAGGGCTGGTACATCAGTGTGATTTTATATATATTGCAGTTGCCTGGCTGCCCGTGTGTGAGAGGTTGCACGCTCAGTCACAGACAGCACGTGCACACCATTCATACAGGGTGTGACAGAAAATACCTTGCAGATAAAAAAAAATTCTATTTAATATTTTTCTGTGACATAATCACACTTGCAAGCCCGTGTGTGTCAGGCCCACACAGACTGTATTGTGGCCACTGGCTAGTGGCTAGGCTCATACCGTTACAGGGTGTCATTCACTCAAATACCTTGCAGATAAAAAAAATTCTATAAAAAAAAATCTGTGATATAATCACATTTGCAAATTGTAAGCCCGTGTGTGTCAGGCCCACACAGACTGTATTGTGGCCACTGGCTAGTGGCTAGGCCTCGCTCATACCGTTACAGGGTGTCATTCACTCAAATACCTTGCAGATAAAAAAATCTATAATTTTTTTTCTGTGATGTAATCACATTTGCAAATTGCAAGCCTGTGTGTGTCAGGCCCACACAGACTGTACTGTGCCCACTGCCCACAACTTATATAGGGTGGTACAGTATTTTGCACGCATAAACCACTTATCTAAAAAAAATGTCAGGCAGAGGCAGGCCACCCCACAGGGGCCGTAGTGGTCGTGGTGCTGTAATTTCCACTGCCCCTGGAATAATGCCCAGTGTTCAGAGGCCACGTACCCTGAACCCAAAAAATCCTGAGAAAATAGTTGACTGGCTTACACAGGACACCCAATCTTCAACAGCTTCCGCTAAGAACCTTGACGCACCATCCTCCTCCAGCTCAGCTTTGGTCACCACTATCCCGCCCGCCGCCACCACCATCACTACCACCACAGCTACCACAGCCGCTTCACTTGATCCCTCAGAGGAGTTATTTACACATCAGTTGGATGAAATTAGTGATGCGCAACCATTATTGCCAGGGGATGTAGATAACAGGGATATGTCTCAGTCAGGCAGCATTACACACATGGACGTACAGTGTGATAATGATGATGTTGTACCCGCTGCTGCTTCCTTTCCTGAGGTGTCAGATACAAGTGAAGTGGTTGATGATGACGATGTGTCCATGGATGCCACGTGGGTGCCTGATCGAAGAGAAGAAGAAGAGGGGGAAAGTTCAGAAGGAGAGACAGAGAGAAGGAGGAGACGAGTTGGAAGCAGGGGGAGGTCGTCGCAAGGAGCTAGTGGCACAGTCAGACAGCATGTATTGGCACCCAGGGTCAGCCAGACAGCACACCAATCAACGCATGCTGTTGCCACCACCAGAATGCCGTTATTGCAAAGCTCAGCAGTGTGGCATTTTTTTTTGTGTGTCTGCCTCTGACAACAGTGATGCCATTTGCAACCTGTGCCAAAAGAAACTGAGTCGTGGGAAATCCAACACCCACCTAGGTACAATTGCTTTGCGAAGGCACATGATCGCACATCACAAACGCCTATGGGATCAACACATGATGACGAGTAGAAGCAGCACACAAGCTCAAAGCCACCATCCTCCTCCTGGTCCAGCATCTTCAGCCACGTCAACCACTGCTGTCCTCCTTGCCCCCTCCCAACCACCCACCACTCCCCCTCTCACCTTCAGCAGTTCCATCTCATCTGCCCACAGTCAGGTGTCTGTAAAGGAAATGTTTGAGCGTAAGAAGCCAATGTCACAGAGTCACCCCCTTGCCCGGCGTCTGACAGCTGGCTTGACGGAACTCTTAGCCCGCCAGTTTTTACCATACCAGCTGGTGGAGTCTGAGGCCTTCAAAAAAAACTGTCGCTATTGGGACACCACAGTGGAATGTACCCGGACGAATTTTTTTTTCAAATAAGGCAATCCCAAACCTCTACTCAGTGATTGAAAAGGAAGTCATGGCATCTCTGGCATACAGTGTTGGGGCAAGGGTCCATCTGACCACTGATACCTGGTCTGCAAAGCACGGTCAGGGCAGGTATATCACCTACACTGCGCATTGGGTCAACCTGCTGACGGCTGCCAAGCATGGAATGAGTGGCTCTGCAGCGGAGTTGGTGACACCGCCACGACTTGCAGGCAGGCCTACTGCCACCTCCTCTACTCCTCCTACTCCATCCTCTTCCATAACTTACTCAGCTGAGTCCTCTTCTGCTGCGGCGTCTGGCTGCACATCAACTGAATCCCCCTATCTCCCCAGGGGCTATTCCACATCCCGGATACGACAGTGTCACGCTGTCTTGGGGTTGACTTGCCTGAAAGCAGAGAGCCACACCGGACCAGCACTCCTGTCCGCCCTGAATTCACAGGTGGATCAGTGGCTGACCCCGCACCAACTGGAGATCGGCAAAGTGGTGTGTGACAATGGAAGCAATTTGTTGGCGGCATTGAATTTGGGCAAGTTGTCACATGTGCCGTGCATGGCACATGTGTTGAATCTCATCGTACAACGCTCTGTGTCTAAGTACCCAGGCTTACAGGACGTCCTCAAGCAGGCCAGGAAGGTGTGTGGCCATTTCAGGCGTTCCTACACGGCCATGGCACACTTTTCAGACATTCAGCGCCGAAACAACATGCCAGTGAGGCGCTTGATTTGCGACAGCCCGACACGTTACTGGACGCTCATGCGCAATGCCTGTAGGCTCATGCGTCCTTTTGAGGAGGTGACAAACCTAGTCAGTTGCACCGAAGGCACCATCAGCGACCTCGTCCCATTTGTTTTCTTCCTGGAGCGTGCCCTGCGAAGAGTGCTGGATCAGGCTGTAGATGAGTGTGAAGAGGAAGAGTTGTGGTCACCATCACCACCAGAAACAGCCTTGTCATCATCGCTTGCTGGACCTAAGGCAACGCTGGAAGAGGAGTCAGAGGAGGAATGTGGCTTTGAGGAGGAGGAAGACCAACCACAGCAGGCATCCCAGGGTGCATCTGGGGCCCGTGGTCTTGTACGTGGCTGGGGGAATAGAACAGACCGTCAATGACATCAGTGAGGACGAGGAACGGGAAATGAGTAGCTCAGCATCCAACCTTGTGCAAATGGTGTCTTTCATGCTGTCATGTCTGTTGAGGGACCCTCGTATAAAAAGGATGAAGAAGAACGACCTGTACTGGGTGGCCATGCTACTAGACCCCCGGTATTAGCAAAAAAGTGCCAGAAATGATACCAAATTACGGGAAGTCAGAAAGATGCAGCAGTTCAAAACCAAACTAAAAAATATGCTTTACACAGCTTATAAGGGGGATGTCACAGCACAACGGGAATCTAACAGGAGAAGAGGGGAAAGTAATCCTCCGAAGAAAATTGAAAATTAACGTGCTTAATTAGGAAACTTGATACCTTTATTAATAAATGGGTATGAGCAAGAATGGTCGATATGCTCAGATGCTCTGATGTATAAAAAAAAAAACGAACCTCCTATTATAGATAGGTGGTGGAATGATGAATTACTATAGGAGCAGGGGTGGTCATGGGTGAATCTGTGGGAAAAATACTCTCCCTAGATGACCCTATGGAACTATGTCCTGAAGCACATTAATTTTTTTATACATCAGAGCATCTGAGCATATCGACCATTCTTGCTCATACCCATTTATTAATAAAGGTATCAAGTTTCTTAATTAAGCACGTTAATTTAATTTTCTTCAGACCTATTTCCTACGTGTAACTTATCGTTAGATATCCTTCTAAGTGTCTTTAAAGAAAGTAATCCTCCTCCTACCACGACCACGGCGGCAAGGACAGGACGCTTTACAGATGTGTTGTTGATGGAGGACATGGGGAGCTTTTTCAGTCCTACACATTGCCACAGCCCTTCGGGATCCAGCTTTAGAGAACGACTCGACCGACAGGTAGCAGACTACCTTGCCTTAACTGCAGATGTTGACACTCTGAGGAGCGATGAACCCCTTGACTACTGGGTGTGCAGGCTTGACCTGTGGCCTGAACTATCCCAGTTTGCGATAGAGCTTCTGGCCTGCCCTGCTTCAAGTGTCCTGTCAGAAAGGACTTTCAGTGCAGCAGGAGGCATTGTCACTCGGTCAAAAAAGTGTTGATTACCTCACCTTCATTAAGATGAATGAGGCATGGATCCCGAAGGGACTGACAGTGGGGGATACGTTTGACTAACAAAAGGCCTGATGACATGCCTTGGCCTCAAAATGGTCCCCACACTGCTGTATTTAATGTCTGCATACCGTGTGACATTCGTGAATTCTCCGCCACCAACTAGGGTTCAAGCCGCAATGTTTTAGTCACCTTTCAGCGGCTGCAATAATACCTAATTTTTCAGGCCTGTGTACATGCTTAATTTTTCGGGCCTCTAGTGCTGCACTATGGCTGCAAAATCAAAACAAAAAAAAGGCACATACATGTGTCAATTTCCCTTTGTGATCGGTACCTTGTTGTGGTGAAGGGGCTTGCGTATCTCAATGAAGCGATCATCACCTCTATGAGTGTGTTGGCAATGTTGCCACACCCCAGATAAGGCCGTTGCTTCATTATGATCAGACTAAAAGCGATCGGCTGGATAATTTTTCATAGAAAAAACATTATTTTTCTTTTTTTTTTTAAGTTGTATGGGTTTTTACTACATAAAATAAACTATTAAGAGACTTTATTATGATTTTTTTATTAGAAATAATTCAGACAATTTAAAAAATCCCCATCAATTCCAATACAAAGCAAGTACAGAGCTCAGAACAAAATTATTTCAGGATGTCGTTAATTCGACAATGATTAATCAATTCGACACACGACCCCAGATTGGGGACCATACAGGGATTAAACTGATGAGAATAGTACTACAGAAAATACCACTTATATTGGGTGTGACAGTAAATTGCACGGCGCAGACGCAGTGACCGTGGCGTGGATTCAAACAAAGGGGAGGGAGCCAGCGTATTTTTAACCATCTCCCTATTCGAAAAATCAATAAAATTCACCTTTCGGGGACCCTTGGTGTTGTACGTGGCTGGGTGGAGGAAGAAACCTTCAATGACATCAACAGGACATGGCTAGCTTGGTATCCAACCTTGTGCAAATGGGAAGTTTGCAGTTGGGCAAATGGACTGTTTGCGGTGCATTAAAAGTGGAGTTTGGTCTGTCAATGTCTGTGAAGCGGGCGTAACCCTTACACTACCTGATCTATACAACATCATACCTGATCGTATACACACACTGGATGTTTTAAATCATGTTGTTAAAAAAAAAAATTGGATTGTTAGGTGATTTATGCCCTTTATGGATTAAAATCCAACTCTGCGTCAACTATGTAATTTTCCATGGGAGTTTTGCCATGGATCCTCCTCCGGCATGCCACAGTCCAGGTGTTAGTCCCCTTGAAACAACTTTTCCATCACTACTGTGGCTAGAAAGAGTCCCTGTGGGTTTTAAAATTCGCCTGCCTATTTAAGTCAATGGCGGTTCGTCGGGTTCACCTGTTTGCGAACATTTGCAGAAATTCGCGTTCGCCGTTCGCGAATGGAAAATGTTATGTTCGCGACATCTCTAGTCCCTGGATGTCATCATCCATTTTGACGCTGCCTGCAACCAATCATGGGCCACGGCGGTGACTTCCCCTTTGCGTCAAGTGAATAAATGTGACAGTACTTCAGAATTTAGGGCCCCGCTTTTAATTCCGCCGCATTTTTAGAACGGGGCGAATGAAAAGTGTGGGATGTATACAGACCGCATCTGTATTTTTGTGGATTCGCAATTTGTGGACCATGAAATGGATACAGTCGTGTGCATGAGGCTAAACAGGGTTGTGGACGGCCAGGTAATCAAAAGTCAATTTAGGTTGTAAACTCTGATAGCATCTGGACCTCTCAATGATTATGTACAGTACTGTTCAAAAGTTTTGGAAAATATGCTGCAAAGTAAGAATGATTTCAAAAATAGAAGTGTTAATGGTTTATTTTTATAATGCAAAGTGAAAAAAAAGAAAAGAGAAATCTAAACAATTCAATATTTGGTGTCCGTGTCGGACTGAGGTACCTAGGGCCCACCAGTAAAATTTATTTTGGGGGCCCACCATACGGATACATTCAAATATAATAAATAATTTAACAAGTTTTTTATATAAACATCAGCTGGTTGAGGTGCTGTACATTGAATATATGTATGTAGTGCAGTAAATCTAATGTGTTATGTTCAACTTGTGCAGGGGGTGGGAGATTAGGGGCCCACCGGGGGATTCCCCTGTACCCCTGTGGGCCAGTCCGAGCCTGTTTGGTGTAATCATTTTTGCCTTCAACACAGCATCACTTCTAGGTACTTGTACACAGTTATTGAAGGAACTCGGCAGGAAGGTTGTTCCAAGCATCTTGGAGAACTAACCACAGATCTGTGGATGCAGGCTTGCTCAAATCCTTCTGTCTCTTCATGTAATACTAGACAGACTCGATGATGTTGAGATCAAGACTTTGTGGGGGATGTACATCGCAGTGCTTGGCATTGCAGCTCAGCTCCATTGACTTGAATGGGGCTGAGCAGCAACTAGGCCATGTGACCAATGTACAGTGATGTCACTGATCACAGATCTGATACTGATGACCTATCCTGAGGATATCTTTTTATGGATAACCCTTTTAATGACATTGGCTGTATGTTTGGGGTTGTTGTCCTGTTGCAGAATAAATCTGGAACCAATCGGATGCCTCATGATGGTACTGCATTATGTACAGGTATCTTCCTGTGTTTCTCGCATTGATGACACCATTAATCTTGACCAAATCCCCAACTCCATTTGTCATCTCCAGCCATTCGGTGAAAAAAGTGCCTTCTGTTGCAGCCAAACTTACTTTCCTTCGAAATCAGATGTCCAGCAGTTTACACATATTTCTAAATAGGTGCCATTAAAAAAGCCCAATGCTCCTCAATGAAAAAATATCTGTTTTTGCTAAATAATATAATAAAATTGAAACTACTTTTCAAATTTGTCATTCCAAGAGGTTTACATTCATTCTAGTCACTGAGTTTAAAAGACCCCTGCCTGTGGAAGGGTTACTACTTTAAGAACCCATTAAAAGTGAACCTACACATTGGTTCTGATGACAACAGAATCTTACTGCCTTTGTCTGTTCATGACTAGTTAATAACTAATCGGTTTACTTGCAGGGACTGGAATGTGTAAGATAAACCAGTTTTAAAGTCTGTGCACAATGAGTCCTGTTTAATACACAGATCTCTCTGGATAGGCCTGTTACTTCACACAGCACCAATAGTAAATACATACCTCCCAACCTTGTAAACGAACAAAGGCACACACTGTGCAGCGCGCTTTGCAATTTTTTTCTGTGCTAGGCCACGCCGCCCAAAACATAACTATACACCTAATCCCACCCAGTCCCCTTAATGCCCCAAATAGTAATTATTCCCCCTTCACAGTATTTATGCCCACATTGTGCCTCCTTCACAGATTATGCTTAGCTGTTTCCGAAGTAATATGCCCAGTTGTGCCCCCAGTAATATGCCTAGCTGTGCCCCCAATAATATGCCCACATTGTGCCCCCAGTAATATGCCTAGCTTTGCCCCCAATAATATGCCCCCAGTATATGCCTAGCTTTGCCCCAGTAATATGCCTAGCTTTGCCCCCAGTAATATGCCACATTGTGGCCCCCAGTAATATGCCCACATTGTGGCCCCCAGTAATATGCCCACATTGTGGCCCCCAGTAATATGCCCACATTGTGGCCCCCAGTAATATGCCCACATTGTGGCCCCCAGTAATATGCCCACATTGTGGCCCCCAGTAATATGCCCACATTGTGGCCCCCAGTAATATGCCCACATTGTGGCCCCCAGTAATATGCCCACATTGTTCGCCTCACAGAAAGTAAAAAAATATAAACACCACATACTTACCTTGTTCCTAGCATCAGCAGCAAGACATCTGCTGCTCTAGTCTGTGAGCCGGCCCCGATGTTTCTGTTTCCTATGGACGCAGGGACAACTGCCAGAAAGCGGGACATACCTCCCCTGCACGGGGACAGCGGGACAGCCACTGAAATCCAGGACTGTCACGCTGGATCTGGGACGGACTGGTAATGGTTTTATGTGACTGAACTGTAGGATCTGAAGAATATAACAGTGACTAGAACAGTTTTATTCTTCTAGCTACATTAATTTCTGTTGCCTATATAGCATCAATATATTCCTCAGCAGTGTGCTGAGATTGTCCTCCCTCCCGTCTATCCCCGTCTCCAGGAATTTCTATATCTAAGATACATAGACACCAGTGTACCCTCTAACTCTGTGCTTGGGAATGAGTAAAAGTGGATTTAGAAGGCCAGATAATAAGGCAGATTATCGGGAATGAACATTCCTGCGGACACTTATTCCCAACAATCTGCCTGTCTAAAGGTGCAGCAGATCACCTGATGAACGAGCAAAACATTAATCGGGTGAAACGCACATTCATGGAGGAACGTTTCTGGGCAGCAGATTGTGCGGTCTAACTAGCGATCTGCTGACTAGAAACAATGCAGATGTATGTGGACAAGCGATAGCAATATGGATCCCTTGTTTTCATACTGTGGAGGTGATTGCTGCATGTAAATGTGCAACGGAAGCCTCCCCCTAGGGCCCCTTTATATATAAAACACGTCCAGATGTAGGAATGCCGAGTGGTACAGTGCGGCCTAAAATGTCTCTCTATGTGTGTCTGGTGCTCCTACCTGGATACGGCTGGACCCCAGGCTTTGGCTCCAAAGTAATAAATGGGGGGAATAATTGAGGGATTTGAAAGAAAGATTGAGTCCAGACCTTGTATGTAGTTTAACAGCAGCTTTACTTGAATAAACGTTCATCAGAAACACTCTTCAAGCTTTGTCTTGGTCCCAGCAGGCTTTAATATTAAACTGGCAGGCTTCTTCAATAACTTTGCTTGCTTTCTGTCTCTCTCTGCTGCTGTACTGACAGGCTTGCTTCATATTCTGTTACTTCTGTATGCTGCGCTTCTGTCTTTGGTCTGACTTATGGTTATGCCAGGGAACTTTCCTCCTGGCTCCTGAGGCTTCAAGCTTTGGCCTCCATGGCCAGCAGAGCTTAAGGTGCTCTGGCTGGTGTGGGCATGTCCAGCAAAGACATGCCCCTGTGCACCTGTCCCCTAGCAGGGGGTAAGCTAGAATAACTAGAACTGGTCCCCACCTTTCCTGCAGGAAGTAGAACTTGCCCACCTCTCTAAGTTCCATTCTATCTACATACAGCTCTGCCATGTTTTCTGTCATCTGCTTGTGAACCAGGCAAATTACATGTAATAAACAGTTACAAACAGATTAGGAATGCACATTGTGGAGGACCTGGAATAAATGCATAAGATGACATTCAGGTTAGAACAATAAAGACAGTAGCTAGGTGCACAAGTTTAACACCACTCTGGGGTGTCACATTCCCCCTTACTTAAAATCAAGCCACCCTTGGCTTGCTCTTAGGGTGTGCTCTAAGAGTACCCAGGGAAGGTTAGAGTGCTGCTTTAGACTATAGACTATCATGACATACATAGACATAGCAATGGATACCACTAGGTCTCTGCCCGTACGAGTAGGCTGTCTATTCACAATTTCCCCCCTCTGGAAAACCTGAGAACCAAAAAGTCTGCACAAAGCTCTCAAATACTCCACGACGTGGCCTTAGTCGTATGTGGAGCATGGGGGTGTCATGTACTGTAATCCCTCACTATGCAATGAAACGCCCGCAAATAGAAGGGTGCCTTATCCTGTATTCCCTTCCAAGCACCAAGGTCTATATAAAGCTTTTCGCACGGTCACCTTGATGACTAAACAGGTAGCTTCAAAAATTTCCTTAAAGCCTTAGGACATACCAAACTAAAAGAAGAGGGCTAATCCCTCTAAACACACATTTTACCAGCGGGATTACCCTTGACGGTATTAGACCTGCTTGTAACTTGCCACTTGGTGCAATTCTGGGCTTTCTGAGATAGCACAAGGTAACATAAGAACCATTAGTATTGATGTCCTCAGAGGCAGTCCATATGAGCAATGAAGTAAGGATGCTAACTATCTGGCTAATTATGTGAAGTACAAAGTCCATTAAAAAGTGCATAAGATCACATTGCAGTACCTGTAAAAGAGTACATACAATGGGCTAAAAGTGCTTAAATGTTGCTGGAATGGTAAAACATTAGTGCAAGAATAATGCAAATATATAATGCAATTGAATTCACATTAACTTCTTTTCCTTAAGTGCTGGCGGATCAAATGCACCAAACTGGAACATATAGTGCAAAAGTGCTCTGTAATCCACAGAAGGTAGTGAAGAATAGCAGCAACTATGATGAGAGCCCTTTTTTTCCCCAAAGGGGGCTCCCATTTAACCTGAGAAGGGGGGAAAAAGGAATTGGAAACAGATGTGCGCAACCTGGAGGTAATTGGGGGGAGTCCTGACAAACATATCTATCTGGATGAGGGACAAACAGGGGGCAACAAAACATAAAACAGGCCAACTCGTCCTCACCCTTCAAGAGTAGTGCGGTTCGGCCAGCGGTCGGTTCGCAGCGAACTATGCGCGTTCGCTGATCCGCCGAACATGCGAACATATGGCGGTGTTCACGCGCTCCATATTCTGTTGCATTGCGCCGAACTTTGACCCATGTCACATCCATCAGGTGGGAAAGGACATCCAATTGAGATGTTTCAGTACATGGACACACACCCAACCCTGTAACAGAACCCGATCTAGCAGCGATTTTACATTATGTGTTTTGCCATTGTAGGGAGAGAGGTGCATTTTGGAGCAGGGACATGCTGTTAGGAACTTAGGGACACCAACAGTAGCTAATAGGGCCACAAAAGTCCATTTAAGGACCGGTAACGTTGTGCTATTGATAAGTGTGATACACAGAGGGGTGTAATATACTTATAATATACTTTCTAACATAGAAAGTATATTATAGTGCATTAGTATGCTTCCAGAAAATACTGATTGAGGGCTGTGATCTATCAGCTTCCACAAAATAGTGATAGAGGTTTTCCATATACCTACGTCCACAAAATTACTTCTTGAAGGTGATATACATGCTTTAACTAACAACTGATTGAAGCCTGCCATAATCAGCTTCCACAAAATAGTGATAGAGTTTTTTTCCACCGCGCCAGTGGATGCTCATGCGCAACGCATGCAGACTTCTGCGGCCATTTGATGAGATCACCAAACTGGTCAGTCGCAGCCAGGGCGCCATCAGTGGCATCGTACCTTATGCCTTCTTTCTGGAGCCTGCATTGCATTGTGTCATTGAGCAGGAGCCAGGGCCCTCCACCACTTCGAATTTAGTGCAAATGGGGGCCTTCATGCTCCAGTGTTTGAAGGGGGACCCCCGTATAAAAAGCATAAAGGTCAAGGACCTGTACTAGGGTGGCAACGTACTTAGACCCCCGGTACAAACACAAAATGGCAGACATGTTACCAGCATCACAGAGAGCTGTCAGAATGCAGCATTTCCAGGTCTTGCTGCAAGAGATTCTGCATTCTGCTGTTGCGAGCACTGGCACAGGAATATCTTCCAACAGCGAAACAGGTGCCACAGCGAAACAGGTGCGGGTACCAATCCAACTGTGCCTGCAAAAAGAAGGCGGTTTGAAGATGTGTTGGTCACTTCGGATATGCGATCATTCTTGCAGCCAACCCATCGACAGCCATCCTCCGGATCCAGCCTCAGGGAACGCCTTGACCGACAGGTGTCTGACTATATCATGTTAACAGCCGATGTGGATGCTCTGAGAAGCGAGGAACCCCTGGACTACTGGGTGTGCAGGCTTGACCTGTGGCCAGGGCTGGCACAATTTTCCATTGAACTCTTGGCTTGCACCTCGTCGAGTGTCCTGTCCGAAAAGACGTTCAGCGCAGCAGGGGGAATTGTGACCGATAAGCGCACTCGCCTAGCTCACGACAGTGTGGACTACCTCACATTTTTTTTAAATGAATGAGGCATGGATCTCTGAGGAATTCAACACCTGTGATGACCACGTGTAATTGAATTTCCTCATGCCAGCCCACACATATCCGCCACCACCCAGAACAAAGAATGGTCCTTGCCTTATGTAAATACAGCGGCATAAAAGGCCATTTGTCAGGTGAATGCCTAATTTTTGGGGCCTGTACTGGCTGACAGTTACATATTTATCTTGTGACCGCTTAATGTACCTCAAGCCACAGAATCCAAAGTTCTTTGCTGTCAGGTGAATGCCTATTGTCTAATTTTTGGGGCATGTACTGGCGGACAGTTACATTTTTTATCTCTAGCCACATAATGTCACGGTTGGGAGTGGGGGAAACCCCCCACCGTACAATGTAGCGGGATAAAGGATAGTTGCTAGGCCAAGAAGCCAGGAAAAGGGAAGCAGGCCACCTCCTATAGCGTCCCTAATCCTCTCCCTAACTCCTTCTCACCATATGAGCGGACTTGGATGGTAGGACGGCTCATACCCTGGATACCTGAGACCCTGAGAATCCCTCACAAAGGAGCTAAGAAGAGGCGCCCTGCTCTTCCAGGACACGAAAGAACAGGAGTCTCTAAAGACCTAATGGCACAAAAAAGTAGGAGACTGTATACAGTAACTAAATTGGCAGGTAAGTAAACGGAAACCCACTTACCTGCCGCAGCCACTATAACTGGAACCTGTGCATAAGTACAGGAGCCAACACACCAAACAGGACACCGTACCAACACCCTATACACAGGTATCCAGCACACCAGATACTGCCTGGACCCCATTCCGCAAGGTGCACGGCAGCCCCAGGCAGCGCTGCATACAGGCTTATGGTTCACCCCTCCGGGAAACCAACCCCCTCCCGGAGGACACAACATACAGGGAAAACGTCTTATATACAAAACGAATTCCAAAAAAGTTGGGACACTAAACAAATTGTGAATAAAAACTGAATGCAATGATGTGGAGATGGAAAATGTCAATATTTTATTTGTAATAGAACGTAGATGACAGATCAAACATTTAATCCAAGTAAATGTATCATTTTAAAGGAAAAATACGTTGATTCAAATTTTCACGGTGTCAACAAATCCCAAAAAAGTTGGGACAAGTAGCAATAAGAGGCTGGAAAAAGTAAATTTGAGCATAACGAACAGCTGGAAGACCAATTAGCACTAATTAGGTCAATTGGCAACATGATTGGGTATAAAAAGAGCTTCTCAGAGTGGCAGTGTCTCTCAGAAGCCAAGATGGGTAGAGGATCACCAATTCCCACAATGTTGCGCAGAAAGATAGTGGAGCAATATCAGAAAGGTGTTACCCAGTGAAAAATTGCAAAGACTTTGCATCTATCATCATCAACTGTGCATAACATCATCCGAAGATTCAGAGAATCTGGAACAATCTCTGTGCGTAAGGGTCAATGCCGTAAAACCATACTGGATGCCCGTGATCTCCGGGCCCTTAAACGACACTGCACCACAAACAGGAATGCTACTGTAAAGGAAATCACAGAATGGGCTCAGGAATACTTCCAGAAACCATTGTCAGTGAACACAATCCACCGTGCCATCCGCCGTTGCCAGCTGAAACTCTACAGTGCAAAGAAGAAGCCATTTCTAAGCAAGATCCACAAGCTCAGGCGTTTTCACTGGGCCAGGGATCATTTAAAATGGAGTGTGGCAAAATGGAAGACTGTTCTGTGGTCAGACGAGTCACGATTCAAAGTTCTTTTTGGAAATCTGGGACGCCATGTCATCCGGACCAAAGAGGACAAGGACAACCCAAGTTGTAATCAACGCTCAGTTCAGAAGCCTGCATCTCTGATGGTATGGGGTTGCATGACTGCGTGTGGCATGGGCAGCTTGCATGTCTGGAAAGGCACCATCAATGCAGAAAAATATATTCAGATTCTAGAACAACATATGCTCCCATCCAGACGTCATCTCTTTCAGGGAAGACCCTGCATTTTTCAACAAGATAATGCCAGACCACATTCTGCATCAATCACAACATCATGGCTGCGTAGGAGAAGGATCCGGGTACTGAAATGGCCAGTCTGCAGTCCAGATCTTTCACCTATAGAGAACATTTGGCGCATCATAAAGAGGAAGGTGCAACAATGAAGGCCCAAAACGATTGAACAGTTAGAGTCCTGTATTAGACAAGAATGGGAGAGCATTCCTATTTCTAAACTTGAGAAACTGGTCTCCTCGGTCCCCAGACGTCTGTTGAGTGTTGTAAGAAGAAGGGGAGATGCCACACAGTGGTGAAAATGGCCTTGTCCCAACTTTTTGGGGATTTGTTGACACCATGAAATTCTGATTCAACATATTTTCCCCTTAAAATGGTACATTTTCTCAGTTTAAACTTTTGTTCCGTGATTTATGTTCTATTCTGAATAAAATATTAGAAGTTGGCACCTCCACATCATTGCATTCAGTTTTTATTCACGATTTGTATAGTGTCCCAACTTTTTGGGAATCCGGTTTGTACATGCAGGGACAAACACAAACAACAACCAAGACATGTAACAACAATCAAGACGTACAACACACCCTTAACATAAACCCACACCTAACATACAAGTGAGGTAGGGTAAAAGGAGCATACAAAAGGAAGACCATTTATGTCTAACAAGGTGGCCCTCAAGGACTGGGCAGAATCACCCAGGAAAGGAGCAGAGCTCCAACACCAAACAAGGCTGGAATACCACCAGCCAGAAAAGCCATAGATAAAGTCAAGCTAGTGGCCACACCCAGGACACACCTAAATCCCCACTAGCCAGAGGATGAACCCCCTTGTTCACCAAACAGCAGGGAGACACACCTTAAAGGGAAAATGCACGTGTAAACCTACAACAACGCATTGCCACCGACAACCAGTCTGCACGATAACTGCGTCACGCTCAAACAACAATATGACCGTGACACATAATCACACCCCTGTCTCGCTCCTCTGCCTCTCATTATGGTGGAGTATAAACCACATTCACCATAAGGACCTTCTAATGTTACAGGATCATGTGACCGTGCCCCCCACCCCGTACTGTGCCCCCTTATACCCTCTTATACCCTTTCATTCGATCGCGGTATGGCGGTGTTATCCGGTCACTGTACAGAGGTGTTATCCGGTCAATGTATGGCGGTGGTATCTAATAACTGGATGGCCATAACTGTATCCCTTTCTCTGCCCACGTCATCCTTTTTTAGACCTGGCAAGAGCTGTAAAAATATGCAGATTGCGGTGCTAAGGACCTTTGCGCCACAATCGGTGTCAGAAATACGCCTAACATAGATGTATTTCTATATAATAAATGATCACCCAATTGTATTATTATTCGGGGGTAGAGCAAATATCTTTATATTATATAGATTCTAGTGTATTATACTGTGCCCTGTATTTCCCAGTAGAAAATGATCCTTGGGAAACACAGTCCTCATCCCTGACCACCAGGACCAGGTAGCGCTCTGTCAGTACATGGTGGCCTCCCCTCTCTGCCACGCTGCTCTGCTGTGTACTGGTGCTTATTCCTACACTAGGGCTGGGTTCACATCCTATTTTTGCCATTCATTGCATACCAAAAATGTATGCGTTAAAAGATGCCGTATAGTGGCATCAGTTCACCATACAGTTCCATGGTAGAAACATTTTTTACATTAACGTATGTTAAAAAAAAAATGAAACTTTGGAGGATACAAAAACATGGAGTGCTGCACATTTGTATACATCAAACCGATAAGAAATAAAATTCTAGGCTCGAGCAGGGCAGATTTTTGAGAGTTTCCCTTTAAGACCCATAAAAATGGCCCCTGATTAAAATACATACATTTTTTGTGGTAATTTTTGCCAATGATCCCCCTCTGGTATGTCACTGTCCACGTTGTGGGACTATTTGTGCACTCATAGTTTGTATTTTGTGGCTGCAAATATGACCTGAAGGTTTTTCAGATTCGCTTGCTATTAAAGTCAATAGGCACGATGCAAACGTGCGGTTTCTCAAACATTTGATCGCGAAGGCGCATTCGCGTTCTCAAACCGTCCTAGCCTATGTTCGTCCATCACTAGTCAAGAGTAGTCCAAGCTGTGGCTCCCATTAGTCCAGGATTTCTTCAGGATGCTTGTAAAGGAACTCTTTAGAGGAGGTACCTGAAGTCCTCTTCGCTGCTGCTGATAAAAGACATCAGAGGGCGCTCCTGCCTCTTGTAATCCAGGCTGGCTGCCACAGTGGTGCTCTGCTGACCACTTCTGTAAGATTTTGGTAATGACCGGGTGTTCACACTAGCAATAGTGGTAGCAATCCGTTGCTTCACAGGACTGAACCTCCTGCCAGGGTAGATGAACGGAGAATCTCCGGCTATAGGGGCTGTGGTATAAGATCCTCACGTGGTGCTGATGGAGGTCTGGGTTTCCTTGCCACGGCTGATGCCATCTCCCATGGTAACTGGTAATGTTCCACTGTGGGATTGTACGAGAATGAGGCTGCTGAGAAGCTTCCCAGCTGGACAGTTGGAGGCAGGGGCAGACCCGGGGATCAGGAGCTCCGGCTGAGGCTGGGGCTTCTCTTGGAAGCGGAGGACCCCCTCCGCGGCCTCCTGGAGGGAGCACATGCGGCCTGCGGCAGCTGGATCCTCCTGTCAGCACTCCGGTACTGGCAACAGGACAAGGGGCTTAGATAGGAGGGTCACCCCTGTGGCGAAAAGGGCCCTTGAGGGAGTCCATGGGGGTGTACTCTACGTGGACCCTGCATGCAAACTGTGATGGGCCTGGGGCAGGTAGGGGCGTTTCACGGATCGGCGTCCGACGAACAACTTCTCACTGTTATTGTTGTCCATCAGGAAGTGGCTCCCTCGCTCCACTGAGAACCAGATGACAGTGCCCCGGCGGCGCTCCAGCTCTGGATCTCCCAGCCATTGGTGGTCTAGAAGGTGGACCACCCAGTTCCTCAATGGCCTTTTTGTACTCCCGCATGGTCCAAACGTGGGCTGTAACTTCTCTTGGGACCATCGGGTTTAGCTCTTCCTGGGCGACAGAGTGGACACTCCGGCTGCCTCCATTGCACCAGCCAGCGCAGCGGACGCCTCCAACCTCTTCTCCCGTCCCCGCTGTACTTGTGATAGTCGGATCTCTTGCAGGGCAGCCTGCATTTCGGGCTCGTCGCCCCACACCATATCACTCCAGTTAGGCAGCAGAGGACGGATCTTGTCTTCCTCTTGGCTAATGCTAACTGGTAAGGGAGGAGGAGTTTTGTGGGCAGTGCTGTCTTTTCCCTTGCTTAGGCTGGGCGTCTCCCTGTTTTCCTGCTCTTAATGTACAAGAACAACATACGCCATCACTGGCAAAGATGGCGGCGGATTAACCCCTCAGACTTTCCTGTGCCTGTCGCTCCACAATAAACATAGTAAAGTAATTTTTAGGGGGTTTTCTGTCAAATCTGTAGGCCTGTAGCATAAAGACACAAAGGTAGATCCTGTTCCGTGACACCAAAATTGCAACAGGCGTCTCCCCCTAGGGCCCTCTATATATAAAACATGTCCCAGATGTAGGAATGCCGAGTGGTATAGTGCGGCCTAAAATGTCTCTCTATGTGTGTCATGGTGCTCCTACCTGGATACGGCTGGACCCCAGGCTTTGGCTCCAAAGCAATAAATAGGGGGGGAAATTGAGGGATTTGAAAGAAAGATTGAGTCCAGACTTTGTAGTTGAACAGCAACTTTACTTGAATAAACGTTCATCAGAAACAGTCTTCAAGCTTTGTCTTGGTCCCAGCAGGCTGTAGTATTAAACTGGCAAGCTTCTTCAATAACTCTTCTTGCTTTCTCTCCCTTTGCTGTACTGACTGCTTGCTTAATATTCTGTTACTTCTGTATGCTGCGCTTCTGTCTTTGGTCTGACTTATGGTTATGCCAGGGAACTTTCCTCCTGGCTCTTGAGACTTCAAGCTTTGGCCTCCATGGCCAGCAGAGCTTAAGATGCTCTGGCTTGCGTGGGCATGTCCAGCATAGACTTGCCCCTGTACACCTGTCCCCTAGCAAGGGGGTAAGCTAGAATAACTAGAACTGGTCCCCCCCCCCCCCTTCCTGCAGTAAGTAGGACTCGCCGACCTCTTTACAGAGGGGGGTTAGAATAGAATGGTAAGTTCCAATCTATCTATATACAGCTATGCCATGTTTTCTGCCACCTGCTGGTGAACCAGGCAAATTTCATGTAATAAACAGTTACAAACAGATTAGGAATCTTTTTCACTGAAACCCCATTCACTTCTATGAGGCCAGGGCTGTGTGAAAAATGCAAAATATAGAACATGCTGTGATTCTCACACAACGCAGAACTAATGCGTGAAAAAACACTCATGTACACAGACACATTAAAATGAATGGGTCAGGATTCAGTGTGGGTGCTATGCGTTCACGTCATGCATTGCACCCGCACGGAAAACTCGCTTGTGAAAGGGGGCCTAAGTGTTGAAAAAATTTACAAATTCAAAAAGTTACAGAATTTTGCACAAAAAAGCAGTGGGTGCTGTGATTATCCTGTCACACAAGATAGATAGATAGAATATAGATGGATAGATATGAGATAGACAGAAGGATATATACTGTAGATAAGATAGATAGATGGATGGCTTGATAGATAAATAGATGGATGGATCGATAGATAGATAGAATGATATATACTGTAGATAGATAGAATGGATGGCTATATAGATAGCTAGATAGTCAATGTAATGGCTGCATTTCCCAGAGTGACCATGGCTCATAGTTAATACCAGGGGCGTAACTACCATAGCGGCAGACCAGGCGACTGCTGTGGGGCCCAGGGCAAGAGGGGGCCCAGTCTTAGTTGGGATTATCCCCTCTTCTACTGAAGGTGAAAACTTGGTCAGGACTCTACCCTGTAAAGCAGGGATGCTCAACCTGTGGCCTTCCAGCTGTTGTAAAATTACAACTTCCACCATGCCCTTCTGTAGGCTGATAGCTGTAGACTGTCCGGGAATTATGGGAGTTATAGTTTTGCAACAGTTGAAGGGTGCAGGTTGAGCATGTCTGCTCTAAAGGAACAACTTTTAGCAAACGAGGCAGTGGAAAAATGGCCCAAGGGTCATCGAAAAGGGTTCTGTCCTGTGTGGGGGGCCTGATTTGATCCTTGCTATGAGGCTCTTACTCCTCTATGTACGCCACTCATTTGTTTTAATATTAAGTCCATCAAGTTCAACCAACGCCATCTGAGCTAAACTCACTTCATCATAGTGATGATAGTGCTGTGAGTTCCAGCTTCACCATCGGTCTACTGTTGTGAACATACAGAAGAGTAACCCTATGGTTGGGCTGGAACTCGCAGCATCAGAGATCACTAAAGCTTTTTTTCTGTTATGACTTTCACTGCGTAGGATAAATACTTTAATGTTTCTATGGTTCAGACATTTTCAGACATGGTGACAAATATGTTTTTTTGTTATTTCTATTCGTAAAATAGAAAGTGAGGGTGATTTTAATTTTTTATTCTTTTTCTACATTTGAAACTTTTTTTTTTACTTTTATAAATTTATCTTTATTACTATTAGAGGACTTACATGCGATCGTTAGATCGCTTATACCATAGACTGCAATTTAGTAACATTCCTATGGTAAAATTACTGGGTTCCTAATAAAGGGCATCTGTCAGCAGATTTTTACCTGTGCACTTGGCAGCTGAAGGCATCTGTGTTGGTCCCATGTTCATATGTGTCCCGATTGCTGAGAAAATGTTTATTTTAAAATATGTAAATGAGCCTCTAGGAGCAACGGGGGCATTGCTGTTACACCCAGAGGCTCAGCTCTCTCTGCAACTGCCATGCCCTCTGCACTTTGATTGACAGGACCAGGCAGTATAAATGTCATCATGTCTGGCCCTGTCAATCAAAGGGTAGAGGGTGCAGAAGTTTCAGAGACAGCTGAGCCTCTAGGTGTAATAGTAACACCCCCTTTAGGCCCATGCACACAACCATATCCATTTTGTGGTACGCAAATCGCGGATCTGCGAAATACAAATGCAGCCGGTGAGCCATCCGCATTTTATTTGTGGACCCATAATTTTCAATGGGTCCGTGGTCAGCATTTTGCAGACATAGTCTATCTTTTTGCACAACAGACATACGGATGCAGAAAGTACATGGATCATTCATTCACAAAGCTAGAACATGTCCTATACTTGTCCACAAAATTAAGTCAATGGGTCTGCAAAAACTGTGGATGCAACACGGACTGCATCTATATTTTGTATTCCTCAATTTTCAGACCACAAAACGGAGACGGTAGTGTGCAGAGGGCTTTGCTCTCAAGTTCTCAACTTTGTTATTCACTGATTCACGTATATGGGTGCCAGCTATTGTTCAGATTCTTTGATGCAGTCTTGGTGTGTCTGTGGCACGTGAATCGTCATGTAAACAGGGTTACCCTGTAAATGCAGCAGATGTACAGATAACACGGGCTTCATAACAGATCCCTGACTTGTAAACTCTCTTATCTTCTCTCTCACTTGTACTCCTTCCATCTCTCCGCATTTCACCTTTTGACCCTCTCTGGATAACCTCAGGTTTTTGTTTTTTTTTAGATGTTTTCAAGAACTGGAGATATTTTTTCTTAACTAATTGGAACTGATAGTGATTGTCTCTCCCCCTCCTTCCATCTCCTCTATAAACAGAGCACCTCCCATCCAGAAAACTGGGAGTTAGTTGCTAGCTGTGAAGTTGACTTCAGTCCCTCCCCTCCTGAGAGTTTTAGAAACCAAAGGCTGGATCTAACCCTAATCACCAACAGTCAAGAACATTTCCCCTTTCCTCCCTTTCCCCTGCTCTCTCATGCTGTCCTCTTTATCTCTATCACAAGCCTTAGACACTTCACTAGTTCCTCATTTCACATTTCAAGGGGACTCTGTGCTCTACCAGTGGGACTGAAGAATACTTGCTCCTTTTGACATTCAGTAAGGTTTGCAGAGTTCACTTATTCCTGCCAGTTGTGCAGAAGTGTGCAGGATCCCAGGCTGTCTACAGCACACTACTCAGGCGCTCACAATGAACAGCAACCTAGCAGAGAAAGAGAGCTGTCCTGATGATCTCAGCCTTCCAGAGGATGAGGTATGTGCCATTTCTGCAAATTCCCCACTATGTTCAGATGCACCAAGATGACCATGTGTGATCATGTCTGGTGTGATGATGGGTATTCAATAAATGGAGAAGAGACCTCCTTGCTTCACATACATGATACAGAATCCGTGTCCATGTTATTTTCCCATTCAGATAACTAATGTTCAGCTCATATAGATACATGTGTATTGTGATATTATGTACTGTATTATATTGCATTGTTCCATACATGTCGCTTTTATGTTATCTATGACTGTACTATATATTTCATATTTGTAGTGTTTGTCATTCTATAACATGATTATTCTCTAATCTCACTCTTTATTACATACAGATATGTGAATTATATATATAGAGAGAGAGAGATTTATACAGTATCACACAGTGTTATTTGGATACATACTATGTATCAGGAATTAGTATATAATAACTTTTTTGTGTGCATTCATTATTTATAGCTTTTGAATCCCAAATCTATGCAGTTGTTTCCAGTCAGATACAAGCCGTCCTTGGAGTTCTGCCATAGTCATTTTTTTACAATTGCGTAACTTTTTCTTAAACATGTTATACACTTTTTTTTTTTCCTCCCTTTTGGCTTTCTCATGCCTTCAGCTGAAATGTTGACTATATATGTCATTGCACTAGTGGGCAGCTAACTCACTAAATGCTTTATGCATTTCTAATCAGTTGTCCTTGTAGCACAGATCCTTCTTATTATGGAGCACCAATTACTTTCTACTTTGTATGTTTTTTTGGTCTAAGACCGTAATTAATCTGGATCTGAAACATATCATGCTGTGCTTAGAAGAAAACTCTGGCTTGTGTACAAGGATAGACTGGAAAGTATGTAGTCTGAATTTCTTCAAACGAGTTCCAGTACCTACTGTAGTTCCCATTTTAGGGTCCATTCATACGTGCGTGGTGTATTGCGGACAAGAATAGGACATCTTCTAATTTTTTGCGGAGCCGCGGCCCGGAAGTTCGGGGCCAAAGCCCGGAAGTTCGGGGCTGCGCTCCAGAAATGCAGATGCGGAGAGCACATAGTGTGCTCTCCACATCCATTCCTGCCCCATTGAGAATGAATGGGTCCGCACCCGTTTCCGATATTGCAGAACGGATGCGGACCCATTTGCGGAGGTGTGAATAGACCCTAAATCTGTAGCTGCTGTGCACTCTCTGGTTGGATGATTTTCTGATCCAGTGGTTTGATCATTTATACCTAGAAATGATCGTGTTACTAGGTGCTCTAGGTGTGCGATATCCCTGTAATCTGCTCCAAGAAGACTTATTTCAAACATGTCATAATTATTACGATGGGGTTGGTTAGGAAAATGATCAATTCAGGAGAGATTAGGCATTTTTTCTATTTTATGACATAGATATTTTTGTTAATTAAGTTTATGATGACAAGTCTGCAGGAAATGTACAATAAAATCTATAATATCTATTTCTATATCTATCTACCTCTAATGGCCTTTTTATACAGCTTGATAGAGCAGACGATCGTCAGGAGGGAAGCAATCCTTCCTGACAATCGCCTGATTGTCAGTGGAGGTGACCACTTCATTTACATGTAGCGATCTCCTCTGCAACATGGGGAGGAGTGATCGCTAAGGCCATTGTCACCCCAAACAGAATCAGAGTGCTGTTTTAACATCATGATCTGCTGCCCAGAAACTATGATTTAGGGGACCTCACCAAGGATCAAATTACCCGATGAACGAGCGTTTTGTTCATTCATTGGGTAATTGGTGGCACCTTTAAATCTGCCCGACTATCGGATAGTGAAAAAGGGGCCTTGACTCTCACTCTGTCTATCTCTCACTCCATCTATCCATTCTTCTATCTATCTCTCTATCTACTATTCAGGATGAGGACCCCACCACTGGTTGCATTACTAAAGCACTGGGCTGGCAAGATGATGGCATTCAGAAGTGTGGCTTTTCAGTTCTCATCCTGTGTGAATACATACAGGACTTTACACTTAAGGTTCCTTGAATACTTATGCGTGGACAGCATCATGGTTAACCTACAAGTGACCCTTTATGAAAGACACAGCAGTCATTTAACTGAAGAAGAACAATGTATTATTATAAGAATAGATACAGATTGTAATACGTTTGCATGAAATTATTGGGCAATACATATTTATAGCCTTCATTTTGCATTATGTCATATTTGGTATTGCACGGATATATGGTTACATTGATTAGTTCCATACATCAGTGTATTCAACTGCATGGTATTTGCATACACTTTGTAATGTACTATGGTTGGTATTTGAGCTGAGATGTTGGGCTTTGCAGTATATGGATCTGTATGTCTGAGTATACAAGTGTGTTGTGTACATTAAAGTCTATGTACACACCTTGTCTATAGAATTACTGTATGTATGTGTGTGTGAACCCCACTTCCACAGCCATACAATGCCATCCCCATGCTGTCTAGGCAGAGACCAATTTAGATTGTGACCCTGTTCAGAGGAGAAGCCTCTCCAGGACTAATGTGATTGTGTTTCCTGCACGTAATAATAATAACTACCATGGTTTTCACATTAGAAATGTATGCATGCTTGTTGCAATTGTCTGTATTATGTATGTATACCTCTTCTCATATGTACAGCGCTATGGAATGAATGGTGCTTTAATAATAAATAATAATAATACAATTGTGTTTGGATACAGCAATCCAAATCTGATTCACTCAACCCTAGTTGGAGCTGTATAAAAGCCTCTTTACAGAGTCTATGATCAGGGCAATTTATCAGGAAGGAGCGTTCCTAGGAATCCTTGTTCCCCATAATTGCCCTGTGTAAAGGTGCCACTGATCACCTGAACGAGCAAATGCTCATGCAACATGTGAAAGCAATGATGTGGACACCAGAATCATTTCTGGGCACCAGATTGTTCTGCCCAGAAACAATAAACCTGTATGAGGACTGTGATCGCTTTTCCGTGTACAGCGGAGGTGATTGCTGCATGTAAATACAACTCTCACCTCCCCTTACTAGAGAATCAACAGTTAGTTTACAATAATTGCCTGCACCATCGGCCCTTGTGAAGAGGCAAAGACCATAGACAACAGCAGTGGACTGGAAGAGAGAAGGGAGACGGCACGTGCACGCTGCATGCGCCATCTCCTCATACAGCTGATCGGCGGGGGTGCCGGGTGTAGGACCCCTGCCAATCTGATATTGATGACCTATTCTGAGGATAGGTTATCAATAGTAAAAGCCCGGACAACCCCATTGTCGGCCAGTTTATCGCTAACGAGCGTTCCCAGGAATGCTCATTAGCGATGATCTGGCAGTGTAATACTGCCTCCGATTACCAACGCTCGTTCATCGGGAAATCGGAATCTTTCAGCATGCTTAAAAATCTGCATTTGCCAGCAACAGATTATGCTGTGTAATCCCGATCTGCTGCCGGCAAACAACTAGGCAGCATGTAATAGCAGCGGTCTCCTCCGCTAACGAGGAGGCGATGTAGTACAGGCTTTAGGCCTCATGCACACGACCATATGTATTATGCGGTCTGAAAAATCCAGATACTGGCCGTGTGCATGCCACATTTATGTAATAGAACTGCCTATTCTTGTCCACAAAATGGACTAAAAGAGGACATGTTCTTTAATTTGCAGAACGGCCACATGGATGCGGACAGCATGCAGATGACATCTCTGTGTGTCTGCATTTTTTTACAAACCCAGAGAATTAAATGCATTTTTTTGCGGATTTGACAAAGGACTCAAACAACGGTCATGTGCATGAGGCCTTATATTGTGAGCTTTTTAGAGTATTATGGGTTGTCTTGTAGTCCTCTAAGGCCCCTTTCACACGGGCAAGTATTCCGCGCGGGTGCGATGCGTGAGTTGAACGCATTGCACCTGCACTGAATCCTGACCCATTCATTTCTATGGGGCTGTTCACATGAGTGGTCATTTTCACGCATCACTTATGCGTTGCGTGAAAATCGCAGCATGCTCCTCTTTGTGCGTTGCGGTGCGATAATCCACGCAATGCAGGCCCCATAGAAGTGAATGGGGTTGCGTGAAAATCGCAAGCATCGGCAAGCAAATGCGGATGCGGTGCGATTTTCACGCATGGTTGCTAGGTGACAGTCTATTCACTGTATTATTTTCCCTTATAACATGGTTATAAGGGAAAATAATAGCATTCTGACTACAGAATGCATAGTATAATAGTGCTGGAAGGGTTAAAAAAATAAAAAAGTTAACTCACATTCTCCTCTTGATCGCGTAGTTCCCGGTCTCTTTACTTCTTGAATGATGAGCTGTGGGCTAAAGGACCTGTGGTGACGTCAGATCACATGCTCCACCACCATGGTGATGGACCATGTGATTGGAGCATGTGATCTGACGTCACCACAGGTCATTTAGCCCACAGCTAGTAAAGAACAGACCGGGAACTACGCGATCAAGAGGAGAAGGTGAGTTAACTTTTTAATTTTTTTTAACCCTTCCAGCACTATTATACTATGCATTCTGTAGTCAGAATGCTATTATTTTCCCTTATAACCATGTTATAAGGGAAAATAATACAATCTACAGAACACCGATCCCAGACCCAAACTTCTGTGAAGAAGTTCGGGTTTGGGTACCAAACATGCGCGATTTTTCTCACGTGAGTGCAAAACGCATTACAATGTTTTGCACTCGCGCGGAAAAATCGCGCATTTTCCCGCAACGCACCCGCCTCTTATCCGGGCAAAAAACATGACGCCCGTGTGAAAGAGGCCTAACAGTGAACATTTATATCTGGACACTGAATAATGTGACCAACTACAGAGGTCTGCACCACAAAAGAAAAAATCATAAGCTATGGCGCTTGACAGTGTACAGTAAAAAAACTAAAACCTTCACCCCAATTGCATTGCCCAAACTTGATGGACAGACCCTTACGGTATATTCAAAATCACATCGATATTACTGTATGTGGAATCTGCTCAGAGCTTAGTGTGGTTGAGTAATTGATTTTGGTACTTGGAGACACTCGCTGATCTATAAAGTGAAATGCTTTTTTACCTCCTGCAAAAACATAACGTGTACATCCCAAGATAAATTCCTTTTGCAATCCAAAGCAATGCTGGCTTCTTATTCACAGCTCCTAGTCAGTTTAGAAACTTTGTTTTGGTTTGAGTCCTGCATGCACTGTTTGCTCTATAGGCTTAGAAAACTTCATATCTGGCTTACATGACCCGTATTTTTTTTGTTCCTGGTACAACAAATGTTATATTGTTTCTCCTGGATTTGTGTGTACAGCACATCCTGAATGTAGTAGTTAGAAGAAGAAGAAACTTATTGTCATTGGTAGTTATATAATAAAACTTCATTTTGGTAGCCCAGCCCTAAGAGCTCCAAGCTGCTGCGTCTATGTGTGCTGTCATCTGGAGAAGTCTGGGAATTCTAAATTCCCTATCAGAATGTCTTTTTAGAGTGTGGGTGGAAACCCATACAAACTCCATGCAGATGTTGTCCTTGTTTGGATTGGAGCCCAGCTCTACAAGACACCAGTACTAACTACTCACCCAGTGATCTAGACTTAAGGTGCACTCAGACTGAACACTGACTAACCATTTTACTTTTTAATGTAACCTTCTCAGGGTCATGTATGAAGACTGGCATAGTCTGGCAGGAGGAGTTTTTTGTATTCCTCAACATGATTCATGCCTGCTGGGATGCAACCTTCTCAGGGTCATTAATGAAGACTGGCATAGTCTGGCAGGAGGAGTTTTTTGTATTCCTCAACATGATTCATGCCTGCTGGGATGCAACCTTCTCAGGGTCATTAATGAAGACTGGCATAGTCTGGCAGGAGGAGTTTTTTGTATTCCTCAACACGATTCATGCCTGCTGGGATGTAACCTTCTCAGGGTCATGTATGAAGACTGGAATACTCTGGCAGGGGGAGCCTAATGTGTTCCTCAACATGATTCATGCCTGCTGGGATGTAACCTTCTCAGGGTCATGTATGAAGACTGGCATACTCTGGTAGAGGGAGTCTAATGTATTCCTCAACATGATTCATGCCTGCTGGGATGCTTCCAACTCTATTGAACACTTTTCAAGCTGGAATAATGACAAATGATGTTTGGTAAATAAGTATGACTTAAAAGCCATGGGCACTTTTACAGAAAATTTAATATATTCATTTATTAAGTGAAATGTGATGGGACCTTCATATGGCTTATTTTTAGTGCAGTATACCACAGTTTATCACAATCACCCCAGATAGCATGTGTAATTGTATTCCTACACTGAGGTGTAGCTGGGATGGGGGGCTAACAGGACAAATGCTTCAGCTTCTGAGTGCCAGTGGATGTGTAATGTTAGATCAGGCATCTATGTACACGTTCTGTTTTAAGATGTTAGCCCCATTCACACGTCAGTGTTCGGTCAGTGATTTCCATCAGTGATTTTGAGACAAAACCAGGTGCGGCTCTAAACACAGAACAGGAGCAGATCTTTCCCTTACCCTAAGTTCACACCTGAGCATTTTACAGCGCGTTCAAACGCGCTGTAAAACGCTCAACACGTGAAAACTAATGCTTCCCTATGGCCCTGGTTCACACTTGAGCGTTTTACAGCGAGTTTGAACGCGCTGTAAAATGCCCGACGCATAAACAATTTCTTGAGCTTTTTTTGGGGCGTTTGCCGCGCGTTTTGGCCCATAGACTCATTGGACAGCACTGCAGTCAATCACACAAACGCGCGTTTACTATTGCAAAAAACGCGCATAAAAACGCGCGACAAATACGCGCGTAAAACGCGCGTCTCAGAAACGCTCAGGTGTGAACCCAGAGTTATACCTTTTATGTCTGTGGAGGGTCCGATTCTGGTTTTGTCTTACAATCACTGACCAAAACACTGACATGTGAATGGGGCATATTTCACATCACGATTTATGCCTCTGCTTGACGTACACGTTAGGGCTCTTTCACACCTGCGTTCTTTTCTTCCGGCATAGAGTTCCGTCGTCGGGGCTCTGTGCCAGAAGAATCCTGATCAGGATTATCCCCATGCATTCTGAATGGAGTGAAATCCGTTCAGGATGCATCAGGATGTCTTCATTTCCGGAACGGAACGTTTTTGGGCCGGAGAAAATACCGCAGCATGCTGCGCTTTTTGCTCCGGCCAAAAATCCGGAAGACTTGCCGCAAGGCTGGATCCGGAATTAATGCCCATTGAAAGGCATTGATCCTGATCCGGCCTTAAGCTAAACGTCGTTTCGGCGCATTGCCGGATACGACGTTTAGCTTTTTCTGAATGGTTACCATGGCTGCCGGGACGCTAAAGTCCTGGCAGCCATGGTAAAGTGTAGCCGGGAGCGGGGGAGCAGCATACTTACCGTCCGTGCGGCTCCCGGGGCGCTCCAGAGTGACGTCAGGGCGCCCCACACGCATGGATCACGTGATCGCATGGCACGTCATCCATGCGCATGGGGCACTCTGACGTCACTCTGGAGCGCCCCGGGAGCCGCGCAGACTGTAAGTATACCGCTCCCCGCTCCTACTATGGCAACCAGGACTTTAGCGTCCTGGCTGCCATAGTAACACTGAAAGCATTTTGAAGACGGATCCGTCTTCAAATGCTTTCAGTACACTTGCGTTTTTCCGGATCCGGCGTGTAATTCCGGCATATGGAGTACACGCCGGATCCGGACAACGCAAGTGTGAAAGAGGCCTAAGAAAGAAAGGATACAAAAACGCAGCACACCAAGTTCTTGTATCCTGCGCAGTCCGGTAGAAAAAGTATACTTTTTTGTTGTGTTTTTTTTTTACAATGGAACTCTAACAGGGAACTGATGCATCATATTTTTTCATCAAGATTTTTTCATACGTTAAACGGACAGGAACAACGTGATGTGAACCCACCCCAATCCAAAGTATAAAAAAGATGGAGGCAGCACCTTTGGTAGATCAGTTACTGTATTAAGGATGTTCTCACTTTGCTAATCTACCAAGGGTGCTGCCTCCATCTTTTTACATTTTGATTTGCAAGTTTTATCACAATTATGCATTACAATTTATGGAAACATGTCAGAGCAGTGAGCCTTCAGATTAGCAGCTTTTGACGACATTAGAGACATAGACTGGTCGAGACAGTAGAAAACCATAGCTTTGAGTAACAGCTATTCTTCCTGATTCCCCCTATACACTTACAAGATTAGCCAAGTGTGCCTGTGTTCTGAATGTGGAGTGGGGAGAAAGCAACTGCTGGACACCTCTGGTGGCAACTTATCTCCCCAAGGGCAAACGGATCAGACATGTTCAAAGTCAACTTCCCAATCCTTCTCACTCCCAACATCTGCTGCTGGGGCTGGGTCAGGAGGCTATACATATAATATGGTTGGCCAGTCAGCGGGTTCGGTAACAATAATCTAATGTCTATGGTCAACATTAGTTTACATAATATCAGCAGACCAAAATTTCCTAGAAATATTTTATTTTATTTGTAAGGCAAAATTCAGTTATAACTGATATAGTAGACTGATACATGTATTATGCTTATTACGAAGTACAAGAATGGCTTATGCCATCCGTTACATGTTTTTAGCTAGGACACTACCATTAAAGAAAGTTTTACTTGTGGTATGGCTCCTTTGCCTTAATTTGTACAGGACATTTCACCCTAATACTGCTGAGATGCTGTAGCTTCATATACCTCCATAAATCAATAAGGATTTGTGACATAACCTTGGCCTTCTATTTGCAACTATGATTTCTGTTTCATACTTCTCCATCAAAGCCGAAATTCTGGCTCCATGTGTGGATCCTAGCCTCATACCTGCTGTTTCACAACTGTGCCTCACAGACATTCCGTCATGACATCATACGCAAGTAAGATCAAACCAGCAACCATGAGATCCTTCCAGGGGCGTTTCTAAAGGCTCATGGGCCCTGGTGCAAGAGTTCAACTTGGGCCACCCTTCCCTCAGTGCTGTTGGCCAGGGGCAGGAAAGCACATAGCCTTCGTGCTGCCTGAGGAAAAAATTTAAACACCGCCCCCACCATGCCAAATTCTTGATCTAACCCCTTCCCTCCAGCCAGAGGTGTAAGTTGACTAGCATGCACTTTCTATAATACCAGTGTCTTATGTGGCACAAGGGTCTTTGGGCCCCCTCAGGTTTCTTGGCCCGGTAGCCACTGCTACCTCTGCACCTCCTATAGCTACGCCCCTGGCTTCTTTGCTATACATGTGACAGCTAGGAGACCTCCATGTCTATGCTTAGGTTTCCATGCAATTTGCTAGAAGTACAGACAGTTGTGTACCCTGTCTTTACCTATGTGGTGAGTTGTGGTGCTGCCACTATGATTCAATTCATTTTATTTCATTCACTCATTCATTCACCCATCTGTAGAACATCTGACAGTGAAAGAGTATAAAAATACATTTAAATAAGAGATGGTTGGGGTCATTTATCAAACTGGTGTAAAGTAAAACTGGGTTAGTTGCCCATAGCAACCAATCAGATTCCATCTTTCATTTTGGACAGCTCCTTGGGACAATGAAAGGTGGAATCTGATTGGTTGCTATGGTTCCTTATAATGGACCTGCAGGCAATCTTCATGTTGCCTTATTATGCCTCCATGGTGCATCATATTCACCTAGAGGAGACTTATAGACCATACATGCTCCTCTGGAATTCTGGGAAGAAAGGGATGCAAATGAGCTCTTAACAAGCTCTGCCGCTAATGCTACCAGATGTAAGGCAGCTATACTATAAGGCTGGGTTCAGACCTGAGCATTCGCGATGGAGCGCTCTGTATGCGCGATTGTACGGGCGTTTGCAAACGCGCATACAGAGACAAGCGAACGCCCATTGTCGCGCGTTCCAGCTGAAGTCTATGTACTGGAACGCGCGACAAGACGCCCCAAAGAAGCTCATGTACTTCTTGGGGCGTCGCGCTGTAAAACGCTCAGGTTAGAACCATGCCCATAGGAAATCATTGGTTCTTGCCTGTTGAGCGTTTTACAGCGCGTAGGAACGCTCAGGTGTGAACCCAGCCTAAGTGTCACGAATACAGGGGAGGGACACAGAATTAGGCCTCAAGGCTTGGGAGAGGAAAAAGGTCACCTCCTAGGAAGCCCCTCAACCTGGCCCTGACTCCTGTCAGTATGTATAGACCCTGAAGGTGGGAAAATACATACGCCGGAACCTAGACTCAGGTAGGTAGTGGCAGAAGATGAGAATACCTCCAAACTGTGATGGTACATGACAGAATTTGTATCTGTATAAACTGTCTCCACACAAAGGTATACTGGGGGTCTGGTAAAATATGTGTTTGCTCATATTTCCTTTATCTAATATTGTGTCTGAAGGTTAGAAACCATACAACTAAAGACTAATGATAGAAGAACAAATGTAAGGGGGGGCATATACTTTTTCTTTTTGCGGTTGTATTTCAGGACTGAACCTAGAATGCTACTGATAGATTTCTGAAGTATGCATATGAGAATGTAGCACAGTCACGTGCTTCTCTAAGTGGAATTTGCTTTGGAGAATCCTTCTAACAAAGGAGTGTTCGTCTATGCTTTTATGAATAGAGGTATTTAACAAACATGGGTTCATTAGTGCTGCCCCCCGGCCTGGCCGATTAGGTTGTCTTGTAAAATCTAAAAGAAAAGAAAAACAATTAAAAAACAAAAATTTCATGTTTGTGGTTTACAAACACAGGATCGTTTTATCTTTAAGATGCATGAATATACTGTATATGTCATTGAATATGGAGTAAGTGTATTAAAATAGTCACTGTAATGTGATAAATGTGATGCAGGCATGCCACATTTCTCCTTCCTTTGCCACTTTACGATTGGTGTAAAATTTGGCATATTATACTGCCCCTAGCCACACCTCTCATTATACTATTTACTAAACTGTTTAGGTAAAAATTGTATAATAACTTTGGTGATCAGAATGTACAGTACTCTACATTTTAATGCATTTTTGCAACAGAGTTGTGGTGAATTTTAGTAAATCCGCCCATTGTCCTCTATTTTCTTCAGTGCTGGATCTACAGCATGATGGCCAAATTGCTAGACTGAACCAGACCCAAAGACCACAATAAAATAAAATAAATCCTGGATGTCAGCAGCCCGCCTTTACTAGGCAAAAAAATAAATCATACCTGCCGCTCCAGTCCATCTCCTGATCCGCAACTTATTTAGTTCTTCTGATATAGACATGGTCACCTGCTCTGTTGCAGCCAAGCAATCACTGGCTTCAGCAGTGATGTTTCCACAAGAGACATCACCGCTGCAGCCAGTTGTTGGCTGCAGCAGACCAAGTGACCATGCTGTACTAGAAAATGGATAGAGGATCAGAGCAGTGGGGTACAGGTAAGCTTGATTCTTTCCCTTAATTAAGCAGGCTGCGGGCATCCAGGAAAAATAATGTATTCCCAGAAACACCTTCAAAGGGGTATTACCATCTGAGACATTAATGGCATACGAAAAGTGTCTTATAGGTGATGGTTCCACTTCCAGGACTCCCACCTATTGAGGAAATGGGCTTCCTTGATATACATTTGAGCAGCTACTAGACCTAAAAAAAGCATATTTATGATCATATGGTTCACATAAAATGGCATAGCAGGCTACATGTGGCTCCTGGGCCATAGGCTGTGCAACCCGATATAAAATATAGTTATGGAAAAATGTTCATCACTTCAGCATTGCACCAATCTGGGCTTTATAGCAGACTGGCCACAAAGAAGCATCTTCTCAGTAAACACATATGAAAGTTTGCAACAACAACAAAAAAAAGCCCCTAAAGGAGTCTCAGACTGAGAAACAAGATTCCAAGATTTAACTTTTTGGCTTCAAATCTAATCATTATGTCTGGAGGAAACCAGGAACTGCTCATCACCTGCCAACACCATCCCTACAGTGAAGCATGGTGGTGGCATCATGCTGTGGGGGTGTTTTTTAGTGGTGTTTATTTTAGCACAAGGCGCAACCTAACAAAGTGAAAGGGTCTGAAGACTTTCCGAATGTATTGTATGTCAGTCACCTCCAGATCTATTATCCGTAAAATAACAAGGGATCATGCAAGTATGTGTCCTGAGCCATCTTGTCAAGTTGCAGAGATGATCTATTCACAGATGTGAACCCTTGGCTAACAGGTGCATGCCATGTATTGTGTGATGAGCGGTCTAGCTTTCACCGAGGAAGACAAGTCCAGTGATACATTACAGAATCCTCGAATGTCAGTTGCTGTTTTGCGTCACTTGTGTTTCTTAATATATCTGTACATGACTGTGCTTCACAGATGTATTTACACAGACCAAACAGAATGTGTCTGCCAGTCTGAAAACAGGGCCCGATGTGATTCACGTAAACAATTCCTAATGCTTCTGTTTTCTGGTGAAACATTTGCACTAGGCAGATGAAGCAGATGTAAAGAGATATTCTTTATATGTGGCTCAAGTGCTGCTCTCTGTTTATCCAACAGAAACCACTAATGGGAAGAGTTTATTGCCAAAGACTAGAGGATTAATCCTACAATGAAAACAAAATGCAGTTATAGTGATGGCGGTCTCACCATCAATCTTTCCATTTACAAATGGAAAAGGTAAAGCCATAGTTACTTAAAGTGACCCCCACAGTTACTTAGTGCCCTCCTTTTTATCTTTTCAGCTGCAGATCTGTCAATTTCCAGGCTCTTCTTCTGCCATCCAGGATGGACACACCACTTCTCAGACTACCTGAGAAGAAAAGGGATGCAAATGAGCTCTTAGCAAGCTCTGCCTCTGATGCCACCAGATGTAAGGCAGCTATCCTATAAGTCAATGTTGGACCCTTTACATGGGCCTTGAGACATGACTTGGATATTAAATAAGCCTGCACCTCATCTGTCTACAGCTGTTTCAGGTGATTTCCCCTAATCAGTGCAGAGCAGAGGGTATTGGCTTAACTCGGTGAAAGGGCCTAAGTCAGAATTTGGGGGGTACTATCTCTCCTTGGGGAGAGAGCACCTTAATAGGCGTTAGGAGACTTATAGGCCATACATAGTCATCTGGAATTCTGGGAAGAAAGGGGATGCAAATGAACTCTTAACAAGCTCTGCCGCTAATGCTACCAGATGTAAGGCAGCTATCCTATAAGTGTCACAAATACAGGGGAGGGGATGGACACAGAACTAGACATCAAGGCATGAGAGAGGAAAAGGTCACCTCCTAGGAAGCCCCTAAACCTGGCCCTGACTCCTGTCAGTATGTATAGACCTTGAAGGTGGGGAAATACATACGCCGTAACCTAGACCCTAGGAGCCCTGAAATGCCCTAGGTAGTCGCAGGGGATGAGACTATTGGTTCCTTCCCAGGTGAGCGAACCAGCGTCTCCCTGAGGCCTAGTAACAAGCACAGGAAAACAACCAAATACAAAGAGCAGTACAACTTATCTTATAGAATTTGGATGAGAAGGAACACAGGTAAGCTCCACCCACCAACTCTTCCAAATCCAAGCAGAGAATATCAACTGCATGGTATTAAGTGTGAGACCAAACCAAACTAAGTAGGGAATGCAGTAATGACCGCAGGCTGCACCTGACAAGAGGTGTGGTCATTACCAAGCCACAACACTGAGAATCAAGAGATTGTCAGTTAACCTCACGTGCAGTCCGTCTCTCTAATCTTCTAACCTCTGTCACAGAAGGTACCGTGACAATAAGTCTCGATCCTTTAAATAGGCCTTGAGACATGACTTGGATATTAAATAAGCCAGCACCTCATCTGAGTCATGTCTCAAGGCCTATTTAAAGGGTCGAACATTGGCTTACAGGATAGCTGCCTTACATCTGGCGGCATTAGAGGCAGAGCTTGCTAAGAGCTCATTTGTATCCCTTTCCCTCCCAGAATTCCAGAGGAGCATGTATGGCCTATAAGTCTCCTCACGCCTATTAAGGTGCTGTCTCCCCAAGGAGAGATAGTATTCCCCAAGTCCTTCAAAACATGTAAAGCTAAATTACAAGTAATATATTCTATTATGGATTTTTATAAACACAATTTTGGTGGTTGGTACTGTTGCCTTTGGTTCAAATATAATTGGGCACATTTATTAAGACCGGCATTTTAGATGATGGTCTTAATAAGCCCCTGCGCTGGTGGAGGATTGCCGAAGTTATGTACAAACCGGATTCCCAAAAAGTTGGGACACTATACAAATCGTGAATAAAAACTGAATGCAATGATGTGGAGGTGCCAACTTCTAATATTTTATTCAGAATAGAATATAAATCACGGAACAAAAGTTTAAACTGAGTAAATGTACCATTTTAAGGGAAAAATATGTTGAATCAGAATTTCATGGTGTCAACAAATCCCCAAAAAGTTGGGACATGGCCATTTTCACCACTGTGTGGCATCTCCCCTTCTTCTTACAACACTCAACAGACGTCTGGGGACCGAGGAGACCAGTTTCTCAAGTTTAGAAACAGGAATGCTCCCCCATTCTTGTCCAATACAGGCCTCTAACTGTTCAATCGTCTTGGGCCTTCTTTGTTGCACCTTCCTCTTTATGATGCGCCAAATGTTCTCTATAGGGGAAAGATCTGGACTGCAGACTGGCCATTTCAGTACCCAGATCCTTCTCCTACGCAGCCATGATGTTGTGATTGATGCAGAATGTGGTCTGGCATTATCTTGTTGAAAAATGCAGGGTCTTCCCTGAAAGAGATGACATCTGGATGGGAGCATATGTTGTTCTAGAACCTGAATATATTTTTCTGCATTGATGGTGCCTTTCCAGACATGCAAGCTGCCCATGCCACATGCACTCATGCAACCCCATACCATCAGAGATTCAGGCTTCTGAACTGAGCGTTGATAACAACTTGGATTGTCCTTGTCCTCTTTGGTCCGGATAACATGGCGTCCCAGATTTCCAAAAAGAACTTTGAATCGTGACTCGTCTGACCACAGAACAGTCTTCCATTTTGCCACACTCCATTTTAAATGATCCCTGGCCCAGTGAAAACGCCTGAGCTTGTGGATCTTGCTTAGAAATGGCTTCTTCTTTGCACTGTAGAGTTTCAGCTGGCAACGGCGGATGGCACGGTGGATTGTGTTCACTGACAAGTATTCCTGAGCTGTGATTTCCTTTACAGTAGCATTCCTGTTTGTGGTGCAGTGTCGTTTAAGGGCCCGGAGATCACGGGCATCCAGTATGGTTTTACGGCCTTGACCCTTACGCACAGAGATTGTTCCAGAATCTCTGAATCTTGAGATGATGTTATGCACAGTTGATGATGATAGATGCAAAGTCTTTGCAATTTTTCGCTGGGTAACACCTTTCTGATATTGTTCCACTATCTTTCTGCGCAACATTGTGGGAATTGGTGATCCTCTACCCATCTTGGCTTCTGAGAGACACTGCCACTCTGAGAAGCTCTTTTTATACCCAATCATGTTGCCAATTGACCTAATTAGTGTTAATTGGTCTTCCAGCTCTTCGTTATGCTCAAATTTACTTTTTCCAGCCTCTTATTGCTACTTGTCCCAACTTTTTTGGGGATTTGTTGACACCGTGAAAATTTGAATCAACGTATTTTATCTTTAAAATGATACATTTACTCGGATTAAACGTTTGATCTGTCATCTACGTTCTATTACAAATAAAATATTGACATTTGCCATCTCCACATCATTGCATTCAGTTTTTATTCACAATTTGTTTAGTGTCCCAACTTTTTTGAAATCCGGTTTGTAGAGGCGCTGGCTTCCTAGCTGTCTTACATTTAGACCATTATCTACACCTAAAACAGGTGTAAAAATTATGAATTAGACGGGCCTGCCAGGCAACACCACACCCCCTTTTTTAGACCTAGCGTGAGCAGGGAAGAAGTCGCAGATTCTGCCGCAACCTGGCGTGCCACAGAATCTCCAGTTCGTAAATGACCTCCAATGTTTTTATGTTGTTCCTATATTGTGTGAGCTCCCTATGAGTTCTCCACTTTCCTTCTACACTCCAAAACATATTAATAGACTAACTGCATTGGAAGCTAATTAACTTTAGTGTGTGTTAGGCCTCTTTCACACGTCCATGACAAAAATACTCATGTTTCATGCATGAAGATCTCTGTGAAGGGTCCGTGTATATGGTTTTTGCCCTTTGTGTGTCATCCGTATTCCACCTGCACTGCTAGGCTGAAAAGGGAACTTCCAAAGCATCTCCTACCAATGGTCAGTGAAAACCACTACAAAAATGCTACAAAGCTGTAAAAAGCTCCCCTACAGTACAGAATATAGAGCCTGGCTTCAGAAACACATATGTGCATAGACTTGCATGAGAGTTAGGAACCACCTCTTTGTTTTTCTCGTCAGTGAAGGATACAAATATTTAGATAACTGGATAAATATTAAATCATTGTGTCCGGGTGCACTCCATTACATCAATGCATTGTTTATGCTTTACATCAATATTTATGCTACCAAATTGAAATAAACTGACAAGCTTCATATGAAAACAGATTCTTTTGACTGACTCAAGTAGCAGGCGGGTGGCCATTTTGAACAGATTTATGGCATCATTTTTGCAGCATTAGATAATTCACAGTAAGGGGTGAACTCATCAGATACTAAATACCAGATAAATTAATCATGCTTCCACGCTACTGCTCAGCCAACAGCTGCAAGAATTAACGTTGGGCATTTTGAACTTTAGAGGAGCCTGACATATATGCAGTCATTTGTATTGTAATATATTAGCATGTATGTTCCAAAAATACAGTTTTTTATTTAGCGTGTTATACACTGTACTACTATGTGTTGCAGATGAAATTCAAAACCCGTCTCAGTAAAGTCAGCATGTTAGTTCAAGTGTAGTGAGTAGTGAGGTGGGTTAAATATCTCATTTTTCCACGAGAAATCTGCTTTGTGCATCTGATCCGTATTTTCAGCAGAATCTCCCAAAACACAACGCCTGGAATTTTCCGCAGTGTGTTAAGAGGGTTTAGAAAACCCCATATTTATAAATTTACTACGTCTCACTTTTCAGATTGAGACGGGGGCTACATAATTTAAAGGGGTATAATAAGATTAGAAAAAATAGGAAATACATGGGCTGTATCTTGAATCGCAGTGGTGACCTATTCTGATTCTAGGTCATCAGTATTAAACATTTGGACAACCTCTTTAGTTTAACTGAGACACCATTGCGATTCAAGATATAGCTTATCGGTGGGGGTCCAACTCCTCAAACACCTGGAGAATGCTGCAGCTTCTTCCCAGGCCAGTGACGTCACGTTCATCGGTCACATGGCCTAGGCTGTGGGAGCAGCTCAGTCTCAATCAAATGATATGGGCTGATCTGCAATACTAGGCACAGCCACTATACAATGTACAGCGCTGAAGCTTCCTTTTCAAACAGTTGATCAGTGTGGGTGTCGGGAGTCGGACCTGAGGATAGGATATCAGTATTAAACACTCAGAAGACCCCATAAATGGGGATGAACTGCAATATTGGACATAGCCCATGAACAAGAGTAAGACCTCATGCACATAACCCTATTTACCATCCATATGATATTCGCATTTTTTGCGGAGAGCACACAGACCCATTCATGTCTATGGTTCAACAAAAAAAGCCAGACAGTACACGGATGTCATCTGTATGCTATACACATCCATATGTCTGTTATGCAGATTATATAATGTCCCATTATTGTTCATATTGCAGACAAGAATTCTAGTCATTTCTAGTGAGAAAAATATTAAACGAGAATGAGTAAAATGCTGAGTGCACATGGAAGATATTCGTATTTTGCGGATCTGTGGTTAGTGAACAGTCATACAGTCATGATCATGTACATGGGGTCTAATGCTGATCATAAATTTTATTTCCGTTGAGAGAAAGGGGTAAGTGACTGACCTCAAGCTCGTTTCCAAGAAAAATCTAAGAAAAATGGCGATCAAAACTATGCAAAAAGCTATGGAATGCCCCCCCCCCCCCCCAAATAAATAAAAAAATAAAAATGAATGTGCTGGGTAGCCTTCATTGTAGTATCTCTCAGATCAGGTTAGAAAGTTATCAGAGCAATGAGATGACCTATAGTTGCTCCAGGTTCTCCTGGTGTTGGGGAATTGAGTTTCTTGCTTTGTATGCTGCCAAATTAGCATAGGGAGTCTTATAAGCCAATCAATGCTCCTTCTGGAAATTTAAAAGAGCTCCTATCCAGAAGGACAGAAAATGCCTCTCTAGTGCCTCCTGTTGGATGGCTACCTTGGTCATGGTCTGGCCCTTTAAAACAGGCATTGGTACAACAACTTGGGATGGAAGCCATTAGTGTCGAGCATATTGGACTTCGATCCAAATTTCAGGGAAAATTTGATTCACTGTGAAGCCGAATTTCCTCGTTCTTCATGGTAACAAATCGACTTCCCTGAATTGGCGGTGAAAAAAATACTTACCTCCATTTGAGCACGAAGAGCTGGCCACTGCCACCTTGATTAAAGATCCTCTGCGTGGTGACGTATCACGTCACCACACCAGCTATGCTGGTGACGTAATCACGGGCCGCTCGAGATTTCACATTGGATCTTCAATCAAGATGGCGGTGGCTGGCTCTTTACGATCAAATGGATGAGGGGAAAGTATGATTTTATAATTTTTTTTTATGTTACAATGTAATATTGACGTCAGATGCTGCGATCAGCTATGAACGAGGCATCGGAGAGGTACAATGACCGGGGGGGGGGGGGGGGGGGCGATTGAAATCACCGCTCCTTGTTATTGCACCCACTACTTACAAAGAAATGCGCTTTATGACCAAGTAATTCGTCATGAAGCTAATTTCTTAGTAAAATTTGGCAAAGCAGCCGGATCAAATTTTCCAATAATTCGCTCATCTCTATAAGCCATCACCAGAATCTCTTCCATAAGGTGAAGACGCCCATCAGCAGACATTTTGTTTAAGGGGTTTTGCCCTTCTTCTGTGCAGAGCAGAGTACTGACTGGCTGGGTGAGAGGATTTTCAACACTAGGGGAGTTAAAGGGGTTGTGCAAGAATGAGGGGGTTTTTAGCAAGAGATCAGGTATATGTGGTATATTTGAAACTTATGAAACCCGTCAATAGTCATTTCATGTATAGTACCACCATTCCAGTCTTTTAGTGGCCCAATCTGCAAAGTCAGTAAATGGGAATTCTATTACTTAGATACTTGCGTCATTATTAAATGCTGCTTCATGTCCCAGCGTACTAGTGTTTGTTAGCCCTTCCCCCAGCTTGGAATGTGTTCATCATATCCTGTTTCAATCTTTTAGTGCATATCCAGTTGTACGTCATCTGATTCATTAACTCTTCTCATATTTGAGAGTTTCAATTCTAGACGGTAGTTACTTAGAAATAACAATACTCTCGAGCATGAACAGTGCCCTTTTTGGGACAAAAAATCTAAATATAGCAGAAAAAACATAAGGTATTTTGTAATTGTAGGCAGAAATCAGACCATGTGTTGTGAAGAATAGATTACTAAAGCCAAGCACAACATTCAAGCCTTCTTTCTGTTTTCTTTTATATCATGGTTATATTATATTATACATATCCTACATGCATACTTAGCCTGACACAACTATATATATATTATATATCATTCTTAACCTATGAGCAGCATTGCATCCCAAGACATATCAGTCTGCAGATTTATATCCATAATAGCCAATGTCAACTGACCATTTGGGGCGTTACCCAGAGGCTTTTGGACTTTTATCTGCAGTAATACATTAGTAGTACTTAGCCCCCTTCCCCTTTCTCCCCTGTGGTTACTCAAAGCAGCGCTGTCCCAACAATGTATTTTAGAGCAGCTTTAAAGGGCATCTGTCACCAGCGACCTCCCTGCCCAACTGTTTGCACAGAGACGTAGTTGTGGTTCTCCTGATTAAAACGCTGTTCTTGTTTAGTTGATCCAAGACTCTATTCCTGAGTTATGATACTTTTTCGTAATATGCAAATTAGGCCTTTGGTGCAATGAGGACCTCACCATTGCTCTTGTTTCACCCAAACGACAGCAATGTGTCTATGTAAACGGTGTGATAGGGAGGTCAATGTTGACAGATTCCCTTTAAATGCTGACAGTGGGGGAGTAGGGAATTTAATAAGACAGAGCTCTGGACTCCTTATCTGCAGTACTGTTCATTTATTACCGCAGAATCACAGGTAATAGTCTAAAATTGTTGTAACATATTCCCTTTTAAGAGGCCTACAACCCTCTATCTACAAACTGCACCCTTTATATTTATGCCAGTTGGAGCTACTATCAAAAGTCAGGGACCAAAATGGACGAAGAGGTTAATCTATACGGCTCAGCTTTTAGGAAACAATCTTAATACATTTGTCTAATGGTTCATTGGAAATAGTATGTACAGACTACTCCGGATGCCGTATTTATGAAGATATTCTAAACCTTAAATATGGGATCTAATGCAGCATGCCACAATTTTCTTGCCATGCAAGTTCCAACAGAGGAATGCTCAGTACTCCTAAATATGAGATTGTAAGAATACAGAAGTACAGTTGAGGGCTCAAGCACCGCTATGGCGGATCAACTGCAGCTTTGTACAAAAACAGAGTTGGAATACAGCGGCTTGCATGAGACGTTAACTGGAAACTTATCATGTGCATGATAATTGTAGTCGGTGCAAAAATTTCCAGCACCATCGTTTGCCATAAAAATTTAGTTTTATTGAAGCACTTAACACGGCACACTGCAGGTAATAACGCGTTTCAGGCATCTAGCTGTCTAGCTTAGTAATACTATACCACATTAACTATTTAAAAGAAAAAATTTACTCGCCTCCATACGTGGGGTAATTTCTTGACCAATTAATACAAACCAGAGATAGAAATTAACCAAATGTAGTCTGTCTGTGAAGGTTCTCATTTATCCAGGTCATGGTATATCTGTAAAGAATAAATCAAGGCAACTGGACGTACTGTAGATTTCTTGAAAACGTTTCACTCGTTCTTCCAACAAGCTTTCTCAATTCTGAGTGTAGTCTGCAACAAGGGGAAAGACCATATCTGGCTGTAAACATAATAATATTTGAAGCAGTTTTGCTTGAGTCTGTGCTGGCGTAATTTATCAAACATCATATGTTATTTGATAATTTTGGTGCATCTTTATAGGGGTTTTCCGAGACTTTGCTACTGATGGACCTATTCTCAGGATAGGTGAACAGTATCTGATCAGTGGGGGTCCAACACCTGGGAACCTCGCTGATTAGCTGTTTGAGAAGGCACCTGTGCTCCTGTGAGCCGCCTTCTCTCAGCTTTCCTTAGGCCAAGTGACAACGCGTTCATCGGTCACCTGGCCTAGGCGCAGCTCAAACCCATAGAAGTGAATGAGGCTGAGCTGCAATACCAAGCACAGCCACTATACAATGTACGGAGCTGTGCTTAGTAAGCATGGAGAAGGCCGCAGTGCTCAGAGGTGCACCACTGCCTTCTCAAACAGCTGATCGGAAGGGATCTTTGTCCTTGTCTAGAAATGCTACTCCAGTTTTTTTCCATAAATTGTGTTCAAGGATGGCCACTTGAAGGGCTTATCCCATGATTGATGTAATAAAATGACAAATAAATCAGACATCATATAGTACTTTATAATCTCTTTCTAACAAAGCTAGAACCAGCCCTGAACCTCACATGGATCCAGAGATCTCCCCATTCAATGCTCTGCTAGATTGATATCAAGGTAACAGTTCAGGGGGCACTTCCTTTCTGCTGTACTCCTTCCCTGTAACTTTCACCGTTTCTAACAGAAGATATGGCTGGTGACAGTTAAAGATTTAAACTGAGCGCGTGTGACCAGCTCAATGAGGTGGTCAGAGAGATGAGGTAAAGAACCAACAGTAGGTTGCGCTACACAGATATATTTTATTGAATAACTCAGTGGCTATAGTAAATTTTTAATTACATGCAATTGCAAAAGTATTCAGATCCAGGTTCTGGTTTGAAAAATACTGAATAATTTTTGTGACACAACCCGTTTGAGAATGAAGTCATTATGGACACCATACCATATGTTCATCATGTTTGTCATATCCTGATATAACTTTGCCTTTGTTAGAGGATGAAACCATCTTCCAGTCACATGACACAGGGCCACTTTAGCACATGAAAGGAACAAGTCATCTATTACACAGCTGTAAACTGCAAACAGCACGTACAAAGTAGTATTTGAAGCTGACATCATGTGGTGTAAGCTGTATACAAAGGTCTTCTACGTGACACAGGCCTCTTTGCTAGAAAGTTGTATAAATAACACAAACATATAAGCAGTCTAACGTCATATGGCTTCAGACCAATGTATATTTCATCATGCCATCAAATGTGTATGCTGCTTGCACAGGAAGAGCAAAATAATACAATTGACCATGATAAAAAGAAGAAAAAATGTCCCCATGAGAAAACTTAAAGGGTATGTCCAGGATTTAAAAAGGAATATTGCATTTATAAAACGACTTTCTGCTCGTGGGCTGCATCTGCTCTTGTAGCTTAGGCTACTTTCACACTGGTGTTTCTGAGTCCGCTTGTGAGATCCGTTTCAGGGCTCTCACAAGCGGCCCAAAACGGATCAGTTAAGCCACAATGCATTCTGAGTGGATAAGGATCAGTTCAAAATGCATCAGTTTGGCTGCATTTGGTCTCCGTTGCGTTTTTTAGACGGTCACTAAAACGCAGCTTGCAGCGTTTTGGTAACCGTCTGACTATGCGGAGCCTAACGGATCTGTCTAGCCTTACAATGTAAGTCAATGGGGACGGATCCATTTTTCACTGACACAATATGGTGCAATTGAAAATAAATTCGTCCCCCATTGACTTTCAATATAAGTCAAGACTGATCCGTTTTGACTTAGACTTTTTTTTCATGAATAATGCAAACGGATCCGTTATTAATGGATACAAGCGTTTGCATTATTCATGCTGCTCCGTCTGTGCAGATACAAGACGGATCCGCACAAAACGCGAGTGTGAAAGTAGCCATATCCAAATCCAAGTAACCACTAGACACTGTTTTTGGGGAAATTATATATTTATTATTTTCTAATTTCATGAAAGCCCTTTTAAAGTGGTTTTCCAAAATGGAGGACATTACAAAGAAGTGCTGACCTGTATTTTTGTGAATGAAGCACTTGTTATGAGCAATAACCTTCCTTTGTAGCTGTGCAGTCTCTACCGGGTGTGACTTTTTGACTGTTTTCCTGTTCACTCTGCCCTCCCCCAGCAGAGGGGGTTGAAGGGGTGGTAAAGAGCTAATAACAGGAGAACTAGACATATCTCACTGATAAAACAAATTACAAAGTTTCTTGTGATCACTTGTACTATTGATTTATGCAAAATTGTATGAAAAGTTGCTGACCATTTAAATATTTTGTTAATTTTCCATGTCCCTATCTACCATATTTTTAAAATTATAAGACTCGCCTGACTATAAGAAGCAACCCAGGTTTAGACAATAAAAAAAAGTAGAAAAAAAATATTTTCTACTTAAATCTTATCTTGTGGTTTAATGAACTGGAGGGGTAAATGCCACTATTGTTGTGGTCTAGATCCTGTTAACCTTAGTGTGTCATCTGCTGACCATTGTAACAAACAGCAATGGCTGATGTGGTCACCTCATAAAATGTGCCTATCCAAGTAAAGATGCCTCCTGTCATTGCTCTGTAGTGTGGTGCCATGCTTGTTCTGCTAGATTATTTTTTTTAAGTTTTTTTTTGTTTGTTTGTTTTTTTTACTACCCATGATCATGGTACCATCTCTGGTACCATCACACAGGAGGATAGGGGCTGCTACATACATTCTCCGACTATTCTGATCACCGCCCGGGGGAGCCGGAGCTAGCCCAGATGACCACAGCATCCGAACGGTTCAAAGTCTGTGACCGGCATTACTACCGATCGTGGACAATAGTGTTGAGTGTCTGCTATTTAAAACAGCAGTCACCCAGCAGCCATGGTGCCTGCTGCACATAAATTTACTGTCGGCGGTTGGGAAAGGGTTAACTTCCAAGCCTTCACACTTAGATTCTTCCAAGTGGGAAGAATATGATTTGGCAGAGTGTCCTGGGTATTCCTGATTTATAGAGATTTGTGACAAATTAATTCAGAATGAATTGAATTTCTTGGTGAACTTCAGGGAATCAATTGAATCAAATTTTTCTAAACTTCGCTCATCTCTAGTAATATACACTGCCTGTCCAAAACAAAAGTCTCCACCTGGATTTAACTAGGACAATAGGTATGAGCCTACTATTGGATAATTACTGCATGGGCGATTATCTTTCAGCTGGCAACAAGTTATTTAACCCCAACTGGTGCAATGAGTTGCTTCTAATTTCATAACCATGTCGAAAGACACATCTCGTGGTCGTGGAAAAGATGTTAGTCTGTTTGAGAAGGGTCAAATCATTGATATGCATCAAGCAGAGAAAACATCTAAGGAGATTGCAGAAATTACTAAAATTAGGTTAGGAAGTGTCCAACGCATTATTGGAAGGATAGTTGGGGACCCATTGTATTCGAGGAAGAAATGCGGCGGGGAAAAAATCCTGAATGATCGTGATCGGTGATCATTTAAATGTTTGAAATCAAATCGAAGAAAAATAACAGTAGAACTCAGGGCTATGTTTATTAGTGAAAGTAAGAGCATTTCCACACGCACAATGCGAAGGGAACTCAAGGGATTGGGACTGAACAGCTGTGTAGCCGTAAGAAAACCACTAATCAGTGAGGCAAACCAGAAAAAAAGGCTTCAGTTTGCTAGGGAGCAGAAAGATTGGCCTCTGGAGCAATGGAAGAAGGTCATGTGGTCTGATAAGTCCAGATCTACCCTGTTCCAGAGTGATGGGCGCATCAGGGTAAGAAGAGAGGCAGATAAAGTGATGCGCCCATCATGCCTAGTGCCTACTGTACAAGCCTGTGGGGGCAGTGCTATGATCTGGGGTTGCTGCAGTTGATCAGGTCTAGGTTCAGCAACAGTATGTGCTCCAAGAATGAGGTCAGCTGACTACCTGAACATAATGAATGACCAGCTTATTCCATCAATGGAATGTGCTGGAGAAGGCTTTGCGCATCGGTCAGACTCTACCATCATCCAAGCAAGATCTTGGCGAAAAATTAATGCAACACTGGATGGAAATAAATCTTGTGACATTGCAGAAGCTTATCGAAACAATGCCACAGCGAATGCGTGCCGTAATCAAAGCTAAAGGTGGTCCAACAAAATATTAGTGTGTGACCTTTTTTGGGGGGGATAGGCAGTGTATGATAGATATACAGTTATATATTATAACTGTCCATATATACCGTAGAATAGCTTCTCCCTGCCTTGACAATAGTGAGCATTTACTGCTTCTTGTCATGTATCTCCTGGCAGCTGGGTAGTCACTCGGTGCATTGGGAATACAGGAGAAGAACCCAGTGACAGCTCAGGTCATGCTGATCAGTAAGAAGGACCTAGGAATATAAATAATATATATTTGATCCACAGATATTAATCTACTCTCCCCACTATATGAGGGAATAGTGAGGGCAGATGCCCAGCCTGTCTTCCTATTCAGCACTGCACTATATAGCAGTGTTTCCCAACCAGCGTGCCTCCAGCTGTTACAAAACTATAACTCCCAGCATGCTCGCACAGCCAAAAGCTGTCTGGGCATGCTGGGAGTTGTAGGTTTGCAACAGCTGGAGGCACGCTGGTTGGGAAACACTGCTATACAGTACTAGGAAGACAGATCTGCCTTAGCAACGCTCATTCAAGAGAGCGCTGCTAAGGGACATTTTTGAGCAAGTTTTCTAGTATTTCTCTAAATAAAATATATTAGAAAAATGTTCCCTACACATTAGCAAAAAAAAAAGCATGACAGTTACACTTTAAATATTACATATTCCGCAGGTCCAATAGAACCCCTGTACTCATGATATAATTGTGTGGACAACCACATCAGTATTCTGGCGCTGGTCATTTATAAACCTTGTGTAAATCGGGCTGTTTACATGACTGTTGCGGGTTACGGATGGACTTCATATGTACATGAAAAGGACTACGCTGCTGGAGTTTTGCTCAGGAAGTATATAAGTGTCATTAAACAGAGAATGTCTAGTGCTGAAGCTTCCTAATCCCCTTCCTGTTTCCTGCAGCCGCCATTCTTAAGAACTATTTGGGAGGGGCAAGCAGCAGACCTGCTCTATTGACTGAATCCATTGTACTTATTCCTAGAGAGCCCTTTTAGAGGGAATGTTCCTCTGACTTTTTTCTGTCAGTTAAAACCACATAGTGACCCATATCCTTTTTTTTTTTGTTATCCGTTTTCATTTTCTTACTATACATTTTTATTTTATTCTATTTCCAGCACATGATTATGGGGGTGGCCATCTTGAGCAGTTCTTAACAGCATTTACAGATGTGCTTTACGGCAGCCCCATGGTCCATAGACACAATGGACAGGAGGGGACCTCATTGACTTCTATGGGAGAGTTTTCTGGGCATGCTCTGTCACCTGTGCAGAGGTCATTTTACAAGCAAGGAGTAGCTAAGCTTCACCTATTGTGAATAGTGGATGCTGTATCTATCTATCATCTCTGTCCGTCTGTCTATCTATCATCTATCTTTCACTCTTTCTATCTACCTACCTTTCTGTCCAAGACGTGCGTATTATTAGGCTTCGTGGCCAGTATAAAACTGCAGGATTTTACGTTTGTTATAATTAGTATTGAGCAAATCGAAGTCCGCAGTAAAAAACAAAGCAAAAAATCATACTTACCTCATCCATTTGCTTGCAAATGGCCTGCAGCCTGCCGCCCCCTTGATTGAAGATCACTATGCCATCCGGCGTAGATCTGCAATCAAGATGGCAGCGGCCCGCTGCAAGCAAATGGATGAGGTAAGTATGATTTCATTTTTCTTTGTTTCTTTCACACTGTATTATTGCTGTCAGATGCTGCGATCAGCTATGAAAGAAGTATCTGAGGGGTACAATGATGGGGAGCTGTGCAAATTTTTCTAAATTCCTCACTCATCTCTACTTATAATATATAGAGTTGAGCGAACACCTGGATGTTCGGGTTCGAGAAGTTCGGCCGAACATCCCGGAAATGTTCGGGTTCGGGATCCGAACCCGATCCGAACTTCGTCCCGAACCCGAACCCCATTGAAGTCAATGGGGACCCGAACTTTTCGGCACTAAAAAGGCTGTAAAACAGCCCAGGAAAGAGCTAGAGGGCTGCAAAAGGCAGCAACATGTAGGTAAATCCCCTGCAAACAAATGTGGATAGGGAAATGAATTAAAATAAAAATTAAATAAATAAAAATTAACCAAAATCAATTGGAGAGAGGTTCCATAGCAGAGAATCTGGCTTCCCGTCACCCACCACTGGAACAGTCCATTCTCAGATATTTAGGCCCCGGCACCCAGGCAGAGGAGAGAGGTCCCGTAACAGAGAATCTGTCTTCATGTCAGCAGAGAATTAGTCTGCATGTCATAGCAGAGAATGAGGCTTCACGTCAGCCACCACTGCAACAGTCCATTGGCATATATTTAGGCCCAGCACCCAGGCAGAGGAGGGAGGTCCCGTAACAGAGAATCTGTCTTCATGTCAGCAGAGAATTAGTCTGCATGTCATAGCAGAGAATGAGGCTTCACGTCAGCCACCACTGCAACAGTCCATTGGCATATATTTAGGCCCAGCACACACACAGGCAGAGGAGAGAGGTCCCGTAACAGAGAATCTGGCTTCATGTCAGCAGAGAATCAGTCTGCATGTCATAGCAGAGAATGAGGCTTCACGTCAGCCACCACTGCAACAGTCCATTGGCATATATTTAGGCCCAGCACACACACAGGCAGAGGAGAGAGGTCCCGTAACAGAGAATCTGGCTTCATGTCAGCAGAGAATCAGTCTGCATGTCATAGCAGAGAATGAGGCTTCACGTCAGCCACCACTGCAACAGTCCATTGGCATATATTTAGGCCCAGCACCCAGGCAGAGGAGGGAGGTCCCGTAACAGAGAATCTGTCTTCATGTCAGCAGAGAATTAGTCTGCATGTCATAGCAGAGAATGAGGCTTCACGTCAGCCACCACTGCAACAGTCCATTGGCATATATTTAGGCCCAGCACACACACAGGCAGAGGAGAGAGGTCCCGTAACAGAGAATCTGGCTTCATGTCAGCAGAGAATCAGTCTGCATGTCATAGCAGAGAATGAGGCTTCACGTCAGCCACCACTGCAACAGTCCATTGGCATATATTTAGGCCCAGCACACACACAGGCAGAGGAGAGAGGTCCCGTAACAGAGAATCTGGCTTCATGTCAGCAGAGAATCAGTCTGCATGTCATAGCAGAGAATGAGGCTTCACGTCAGCCACCACTGCAACAGTCCATTGGCATATATTTAGGCCCAGCACCCAGGCAGAGGAGGGAGGTCCCGTAACAGAGAATCTGTCTTCATGTCAGCAGAGAATTAGTCTGCATGTCATAGCAGAGAATGAGGCTTCACGTCAGCCACCACTGCAACAGTCCATTGGCATATATTTAGGCCCAGCACCCAGGCAGAGGAGGGAGGTCCCGTAACAGAGAATCTGTCTTCATGTCAGCAGAGAATTAGTCTGCATGTCATAGCAGAGAATGAGGCTTCACGTCAGCCACCACTGGAACAGTCCATTCTCAGATATTTAGGCCCCGGCACCCAGGCAGAGGAGAGAGGTCCCGTAACAGAGAATCTGTCTTCATGTCAGCAGAGAATTAGTCTGCATGTCATAGCAGAGAATGAGGCTTCACGTCAGCCACCACTGCAACAGTCCATTGGCATATATTTAGGCCCAGCACCCAGGCAGAGGAGAGAGGTCCCGTAACAGACAATCTGGCTTCATGTCAGCAGAGAATCAGTCTGCATGTCATAGCAGAGAATCAGGCTTCACGTCACCCACCACTGCAACAGTCCATTGTCATAAATTTAGGCCCAGCACTAGTGTTGAGCGGCATGTCCCATATTCGAATTCGCGAAATTTTGTGAATATTCGAAAGAATATTCGTAAAATATTCGCGATTATTCAAATTCGTTATTATTTCGCATATGCGATAATTCGAATTATCGCATAATACATATGCTATGCAAAATTCACATGTGCGCTAATGAAATCGCCTTACGAAGATTCGCAACTCAATTCAATCACTAATGTATGAATGCAATGCCCTTTGCCTCTGTTCTGGGACAAGTGTAGATATTCGCATGTGCGCTAATAAAATCGCCTTACGAAGATTCGCACCTCAATCACTTTCTAGGGAATGTGAGACTTTTGGGAATCAATCGAGATACAGTGGGGGGTGATGACAGTAGTTGACAGAGTACAGATCAATGTAATCTGTAAGGTGGAAAGTAAAATAAAAAATACGAATATTCGTAAATCGAATTTTACGAAGTTCTACGTATTCGCGAATATGGTGCTATACTATATGAATGCACAGGCCTTTGCCTCTCTGTTCTGGGGACAAGTGTAGATATTTGCATTTGCGTTAATAAAATCGCCTTACGAAGATTCGCAGCTCAATTCAATCACTAATGTATGAATGCAAAGCCCTTTGCCTCTGTTCTGGGACAAGTGTAGATATTCGCATGTGCGCTAATAAAATCGCCTTACGAAGATTCGCAACTCAATTCACTAATGTATGAATGCAAAGCCCTTTGCCTCTGTTCTGGGACGTGCCGATATTCGCATGTGCGCTAATAAAATCGCCTTACGAAGATTCGCAGCTCAATTCAATCACTAATGTATGAATGCAAAGCCCTTTGCCTCTGTTCTGGGACAAGTGTAGATATTCGCATGTGCGCTAATAAAATCGCCTTACGAAGATTCGCAACTCAATTCACTAATGTATGAATGCAAAGCCCTTTGCCTCTGTTCTGGGACGTGCCGATATTCGCATGTGCGCTAATAAAATCGCCTTACGAAGATTCGCGCCTCAATCACTTTCTAGGCAATGTGAGTAAGATCTGAGCTGTTGGACCTTTGGGAAACAATCAATTATATGTGTACTGTAATTTTGTGGGGGGGGGGGGGGAAACAAAAAACGAATATTCGTTTTTACGAATATATAGCACTATATTCGAAATATTCGCGAAATCGCGAAGTTGCGATATTCGCGAAAAAAATTTGCTTTTCGAATATTCGCGCTCAACACTACCCAGCACCCAGGCAGAGGAGAGAGGTCCCGTAACAGAGAATCTGGCTTCATGTCAGCAGAGAATCAGTCTTCATATCATAGCAGAGAATCAGGCTTCACGTCACCCACCACTGTAAGAGTCAATTTTCATAAATTTAGGCCCAGAACCCAGGCAGAGGAGAAAGGTCCCGTAACAGACAATCTGGCTTCATGTCAGCAGAGAATCAGTCTTCATATCATAGCAGAGAATCAGGCTTCACGTCACCCACCACTGCAACAGTCAATTGTCATAAATTTAGGCCCAGCACCCAGGCAGAGGAGAGAGCTCCCGTAACAGAGGATCTGGCTTCATGTCAGCAGAGAATCAGTCTGCATGTCATAGCAGAGAATGAGGCTTCACGTCACCCACCACTGCAACAGTCCATTGGCATATATTTAGGCCTAGCACACAGGCAGAGCAGAGAGGTCCCGTAACAGACAATCTGGCTTCATGTCAGCAGAGAATCAGTCTGCATGTCATAGCAGAGAATGAGGCTTCACGTCACCCACCACTGCAACAGTCCATTGGCATATATTTAGGCCTAGCACACAGGCAGAGCAGAGAGGTCCCGTAACAGACAATCTGGCTTCATGTCAGCAGAGAATCAGTCTGCATGTCATAGCAGAGAATGAGGCTTCACGTCACCCACCACTGCAACAGTCCATTGGCATATATTTAGGCCTAGCACACAGGCAGAGCAGAGAGGTCCCGTAACAGACAATCTGGCTTCATGACAGCAGAGAATTAGTCTGCATGTCATAGCAGAGAATGAGGCTTCACGTCAGCCACCACTGCAACAGTCCATTGGCATATATTTAGGCCCAGCACCCAGGCAGAGGAGAGAGGTCCCGTAACAGACAATCTGGCTTCATGTCAGCAGAGAATTAGTCTGCATGTCATAGCAGAGAATCAGGCTTCACGTCAGCCACCACTGCAACAGTCCATTGTCATAAATTTAGGCCCAGCACCCAGGCAGAGGAGAGAGGTCCCGTAACAGACAATCTGGCTTCATGTCAGCAGAGAATTAGTCTGCATGTCATAGCAGAGAATGAGGCTTCACGTCAGCCACCACTGCAACAGTCCATTGGCATATATTTAGGCCTAGCACACAGGCAGAGCAGAGAGGTCCCGTAACAGACAATCTGGCTTCATGACAGCAGAGAATCAGTCTGCATGTCATAGCAGAGAATCAGGCTTCACGTCAGCCACCACTGCAACAGTCCATTGTCATAAATTTAGGCCCAGAACCCAGGCAGAGGAGAAAGGTCCCGTAACAGACAATCTGGCTTCATGTCAGCAGAGAATCAGTCTTCATATCATAGCAGAGAATCAGGCTTCACGTCACCCACCACTGCAACAGTCAATTTTCATAAATTTAGGCCCAGAACCCAGGCAGAGGAGAAAGGTCCCGTAACAGACAATCTGGCTTCATGTCAGCAGAGAATCAGTCTTCATATCATAGCAGAGAATCAGGCTTCACGTCACCCACCACTGCAACAGTCAATTGTCATAAATTTAGGCCCAGCACCCAGGCAGAGGAGAGAGCTCCCGTAACAGAGGATCTGGCTTCATGTCAGCAGAGAATCAGTCTGCATGTCATAGCAGAGAATGAGGCTTCACGTCACCCACCACTGCAACAGTCCATTGGCATATATTTAGGCCTAGCACACAGGCAGAGGAGAGGTTCATTCAACTTTGGGTAGCCTCGCAATATAATGGTAAAATGAAAATAAAAATAGGATTGAATGAGGAAGTGCCCTGGAGTCCAATAATATATGGTTATGGGGAGGTAGTTAATGTCTAATCTGGACAAGGGACGGACAGGTCCTGTGGGATCCATGCCTGGTTCATTTTTATGAACGTCAGCTTGTCCACATTGGCTGTAGACAGGCGGCTGCGTTTGTCTGTAATGACGCCCCCTGCCGTGCTGAATACACGTTCAGACAAAACGCTGGCTGCCGGGCAGGCCAGCACCTCCAAGGCATAAAAGGCTAGCTCTGGCCACGTGGACAATTTAGAGACCCAGAAGTTGAATGGGGCCGAACCATCAGTCAGTACGTGGAGGGGTGTGCACACGTACTGTTCCACCATGTTAGTGAAATGTTGCCTCCTGCTAACACGTTGCGTATCAGGTGGTGGTGCAGTTAGCTGTGGCGTGTTGACAAAAGTTTTCCACATCTCTGCCATGCTAACCCTGCCCTCAGAGGAGCTGGCCGTGACACAGCTGCCTTGGCGACCTCTTGCTCCTCCTCTGCCTTGGCCTTGGGCTTCCACTTGTTCCCCTGTGACATTTGGGAATGCTCTCAGTAGCGTGTCTACCAACGTGCGCTTGTACTCGCGCATCTTCCTATCACGCTCCAGTGCAGGAAGTAAGGTGGGCACATTGTCTTTGTAGCGTGGATCCAGCAGGGTGGCAACCCAGTAGTCCGCACAGGTTAAAATGTGGGCAACTCTGCTGTCGTTGCGCAGGCACTGCAGCATGTAGTCGCTCATGTGTGCCAGGCTGCCCAGGGATAAGGACAAGCTGTCCTCTGTGGGAGGCGTATCGTCATCGTCCTGCCTTTCCCCCCAGCCACGCACCAGTGATGGACCCGAGCTGCGTTGGGTGCCACCCCGCTGTGACCATGCTTCATCCTCATCCTCCTCCACCTCCTCCTCATCCTCGTCCTCCTCGTCCTCCAGTAGTGGGCCCTGGCTGGCCACATTTGTACCTGGCCTCTGCTGTTGCCAAAAACCTCCCTCTGAGTCACTTCGAAGAGACTGGCCTGAAAGTGCTAAAAATGACCCCTCTTCCTCCTCCTCCTCCTCCTCCTCCTGGGCCACCTCCTCTTCCATCATCGCCCTAAGTGTTTTCTCAAGGAGACATAGAAGTGGTATTGTAACGCTGATAACGGTGTCATCGCCACTGGCCATGTTGGTGGAGTACTCGAAACAGCGCAACAGGGCACACAGGTCTCGCATGGAGGCCCAGTCATTGGTGGTGAAGTGGTGCTGTTCTGTAGTGCGACTGACCCGTGCGTGCTGCAGCTGAAACTCCACTATGGCCTGCTGCTGCTCGCACAGTCTGTCCAGCATGTGCAAGGTGGAGTTCCACCTGGTGGGCACGTCGCATATGAGGCGGTGAGCGGGAAGGCCGAAGTTACGCTGTAGCGCAGACAGGCGAGCAGCAGCAGGATGTGAACGCCGGAAGCGCGAACAGACGGCCCGCACTTTATGCAGCAGCTCTGACATGTCGGGGTAGTTGTGAATGAACTTCTGCACCACCAAATTCAGCACATGCGCCAAGCAAGGGATGTGCGTCAAATTGGCTAGTCCCAGAGCTGCAACGAGATTTCGCCCATTATCACACACCACCAGGCCGGGCTTGAGGCTCACCGGCAGCAACCACTCGTCGGTCTGTTGTTCTATACCCCGCCACAACTCCTGTGCGGTGTGGGGCCTGTCCCCCAAACATATGAGTTTCAGAATGGCCTGCTGACGTTTACCCCGGGCTGTGCTGAAGTTGGTGGTGAAGGTGTGTGGCTGACTGGATGAGCAGGTGGAAGAAGAGGAGGAGGAAGCCGAGAAGGAGGAGGTGGCAACAGGAGGCAAAGAATGTTGCCCTGCGATCCTTGGCGGCGGAAGGACGTGCGCCAAACAGCTCTCCGCCTGGGGCCCAGCTGCCACTACATTTACCCAGTGTGCAGTTAGGGAGATATAGCGTCCCTGGCCGTGCTTACTGGTCCACGTATCTGTGGTTAGGTGGACCTTGCTACAGATGGCGTTGCGCAGTGCACACTTGATTTTATGGGATACTTGGTTGTGCAGGGAAGGCACGGCTCTCTTGGAGAAGTAGTGCCGGCTGGGAACAACATACTGTGGGACAGCAAGCGACATGAGCTGTTTGAAGCTGTCTGTGTCCACCAGCCTAAATGACAGCATTTCATAGGCCAGTAGTTTAGAAATGCTGGCATTCAGGGCCAGGGATCGAGGGTGGCTAGGTGGGAATTTACGCTTTCTATCAAATGTTTGTGAGATGGAGAGCTGAACGCTGGCGTGTGACATGGTTGAGACGCTTGGTGACGGAGGTGGTGGTGGTGGTGGTGTTGGTGGTACATCCCCTGTTTGCTGGGCGGCAGGTGCCAACGTTCCTCCAGAGGCGGAGGAAGAGGCCGAGGCGGCAGCAGCAGAATAGGCCGAGGCGGCAGCAGCAGAAGAGGTAGCAGGGGGAGCCTGAGTGACTTCCTTGGTTTTAAGGTGTTTACTCCACTGCAGTTCATGCTTTGCATGCAGGTGCCTGGTCATGCAGGTTGTGCTCAGGTTCAGAACGTTAATGCCTCGCTTCAGGCTCTGATGGCACAGCGTGCAAACCACTCGGGTCTTGTCGTCAGCACATTGTTTGAAGAAGTGCCATGCCAGGGAACTCCTTGAAGCTGCCTTTGGGGTGCTCGGTCCCAGATGGCGGCGGTCAGTAGCAGGCGGAGTCTCTTGGCGGCGGGTGTTCTGCTTTTGCCCACTGCTCCCTCTTTTGCTACGCTGTTGGCTCGGTCTCACCACTGCCTCTTCCTCCGAACTGTGAAAGTCAGTGGCACGACCTTCATTCCATGTGGGGTCTAGGACCTCATCGTCCCCTGCATCGTCTTCCACCCAGTCTTGATCCCTGACCTCCTGTTCAGTCTGCACACTGCAGAAAGACGCAGCAGTTGGCACCTGTGTTTCGTCATCATCAGAGACATGCTGAGGTGGTATTCCCATGTCCTCATCATCAGGAAACATAAGTGGTTGTGCGTCAGTGCATTCTATGTCTTTCACCGCTGGGGAAGGGCTAGGTGGATGCCCTTGGGAAACCCTGCCAGCGGAGTCTTCAAACAGCATAAGAGACTGCTGCATAACTTGAGGCTGAGACAGTTTCCCTGGTATGCATGGGGGTGATGTGACAGACTGATGGGGTTGGTTTTCAGGCGCCATCTGTGCGCTTTCTGCAGAAGACTGGGTGGGAGATAATGTGAACGTGCTGGATCCACTGTCGGCCACCCAATTGACTAATGCCTGTACCTGCTCAGGCCTTACCATCCTTAGAACGGCATTGGGCCCCACCATATATCGCTGTAAATTCTGGCGGCTACTGGGACCTGAGGTAGTTGGTACACTAGGACGTGTGGATGTGGCAGAACGGCCACGTCCTCTCCCAGCACCAGAGGGTCCACTAACACCACCACGACCATGTCCACGTCCGCGTCCCTTACTAGATGTTTTTCTCATTGTTATGGTTCACCACAACAACAAATATATTATTTGGCCCAATGTATTGTATTCAAATTCAGCGGGATATAAATTTGAGGCCTAGTATTTAGGCGCTGGGTGACCGGTATGGATTTAGTGACAGAATTAGACTTGGAAATGCACAGAAGCGTGTGTGTGTGAAGTTATTCTGAATGACCCAATGTGCACCTTGAATATTATATACCCTTTTAGGGATAGATTTCAAATAGCTCTGATATAGCAGAAACCACTAAATTATGAAATTGCTAAATTGGGAATTGTACTTCAACCCAGAACAAAAAATGTGCTTTGACGGACACTAAATATCTTGCCCAGCAACAACAGTACAGCGGTGGGTAACGAGAGATTTAGAGGGAATTAAATTTGAGGCCTAGTATTTAGGCACTGGGTCACCGGTATGGATTTAGTGACAGAATTAGACTTGGAAATACACAGTAGCGGGTGTGTGTGAAGTTATTCTGAATGACCCTATGTGCACCTTCAATATTATATACCCTTTTAGGGATAGATTTCAAATAGCTCTGATATAGCAGAAACCACTAAATTATGAAATTGCTAAATTGGGAATTGTACTTCAACCCAGAACAAAAAATGTGCTTTGACGGACACTAAATATCTTGCCCAGCAACAACAGTACAGCGGTGGGTAACGAGAGATTTAGAGGGAATTAAATTTGAGGCCTAGTATTTAGGCGCTGGGTCACCGGTATGGATTTAGTGACAGAATTAGACTTGGAAATACACAGTAGCGGGTGTGTGTGAAGTTACTCTGAATGACCCTATGTGCACCTTCAATATTATATACCCTTTTTGGGATAGATTTCAAAGAGCTCTGATATAGCAGGAACCACTAAATTATGAAATTGCTAAATTGGGAATTGTATTTCAACCCAGAACAAGAAATGTGCTTGAACGGACACTAAATAACTCGCCCAGCTACAGCACTAGGGACAGATTTAGCTGGATATAAATTTGAGGCCTAGTATTTAGGCGCTGGGTGACAGGTATGGGTTTAGTGACAGAATTAGACTTGGAAATACACAGTAGCGGGTGTGTGTGAAGTTATTCTGAATGACCCTATGTGCACCTTCAATATTATATACCCTTTTAGGGATAGATTTCAAATAGCTCTGATATAGCAGAAACCACTAAATTATGAAATTGCTAAATTGGGAATTGTACTTCAACCCAGAACAAAAAATGTGCTTTGACGGACACTAAATATCTTGCCCAGCAACAACAGTACAGCGGTGGGTAACGAGAGATTTAGAGGGAATTAAATTTGAGGCCTAGTATTTAGGCGCTGGGTCACCGGTATGGATTTAGTGACAGAATTAGACTTGGAAATACACAGTAGCGGGTGTGTGTGAAGTTATTCTGAATGACCCTATGTGCACCTTCAATATTATATACCCTTTTTGGGATAGATTTCAAATAGCTCTGATATAGCAGGAACCACTAAATTATGAAATTGCTAAATTGGGAATTGTACTTCAACCCAGAACAAAAAATGTGCTTTGACGGGCACTAAATAACTTTCCCAGCTACAACAGGACAACGGTAACGAGAGATTTAGAGGGATTTAAATTTGAGGCCTAGTATTTAGGCGCTGGGTGACAGGTATGGGTTTAGTGACAGAATTAGACTTGGAAATACACAGTAGCGGGTGTGTGTGAAGTTATTCTGAATGACCCTATGTGCACCTTCAATATTATATACCCTTTTTGGGATAGATTTCAAATAGCTCTGATATAGCAGAAACCACTAAATTATGAAATTGCTAAATTGGGAATTGTACTTCAACCCAGAACAAAAAATGTGCTTTGACGGACACTAAATATCTTGCCCAGCAACAACAGTACAGCGGTGGGTAACGAGAGATTTAGAGGGAATTAAATTTGAGGCCTAGTATTTAGGCGCTGGGTCACCGGTATGGATTTAGTGACAGAATTAGACTTGGAAATACACAGTAGCGGGTGTGTGTGAAGTTACTCTGAATGACCCTATGTGCACCTTCAATATTATATACCCTTTTTGGGATAGATTTCAAAGAGCTCTGATATAGCAGGAACCACTAAATTATGAAATTGCTAAATTGGGAATTGTATTTCAACCCAGAACAAGAAATGTGCTTGAACGGACACTAAATAACTCGCCCAGCTACAGCACTAGGGACAGATTTAGCTGGATATAAATTTGAGGCCTAGTATTTAGGCGCTGGGTGACCGGTATGGATTTAGTGACAGAATTAGACTGGGATATGGCCAAAAAATGAACAGACTATTGCTGGTTAAATGCACTTGGTGTGACAGCTTCACCCTGATGTAGGCTTTAGCCAAAAAACAACCACACCATTGAGGGTTAAATGCACTTGGTGACAGGCGCAGCTTGCCCCTGATTTTGTATATGGCCAAAAAATGAACAGACTATTGCTGGTTAAATGCACTTGGTGTGACAGCTTCACCCTGATGTAGGCTTTAGCCAAAAAACAACCACACCATTGAGGGTTAAATGCACTTGGTGACAGGCGCAGCTTGCCCCTGATTTTGTATATGGCCAAAAAATGAACAGACTATTGCTGGTTAAATGCACTTGGTGTGACAGCTTCACCCTGATGTAGGCTTTAGCCAAAAAACAACCACACCATTGAGGGTTAAATGCACTTGGTGACAGGCGCAGCTTGCCCCTGATTTTGTATATGGCCAAAAAATGAACAGACTATTGCTGGTTAAATGCACTTGGTGTGACAGCTTCACCCTGATGTAGGCTTTAGCCAAAAAACAACCACACCATTGAGGGTTAAATGCACTTGGTCGCAGCTTGTGCTGGCGCACCACAAGACACAAAATGGCCGCCGATCACCCCAGAAAAATGAGACTGACAAACGGTCTGTGCAGCCTAAAAACAGTGAGCAATTGAGGATCAGCAGCTCAATGATCCACAGCTGCAGATCGATCAGTTAATCAAGTCCTTTGGAGGAGTTAATCTGCCTAATCTCGCCCTACTGTCGCAGCCGCAACCTCTCCCTACGCTAATCAGAGCAGAGTGACGGGCGGCGCTATGTGACTCCAGCTTAAATAGAGGCTGGGTCACATGGTGCTCTGGCCAATCACAGCCATGCCAATAGTAGGCATGGCTGTGATGGCCTCTTGGGGCAAGTAGTATGACGCTTGTTGATTGGCTGCTTTGCAGCCTTTCAAAAAGCGCCAAGAAAGCGTCACAAAAGCGCGAAGAAAGCGACGAACACCGAACCCGAACCCGGACTTTTACGAAAATGTCCGGGTTCGGGTCCGTGTCACGGACACCCCAAAATTCGGTACGAACCCGAACTATACAGTTCGAGTTCGCTCATCCCTAATAATATAGATATTGACATGCATGAACAATTACAAATAACATCATCAAAAATCTGAAAATATGTTTAACATAAAAACATAATAAAGATAAATTCCCTTTAAGGGTTCGCACAGAACATTGTGTCCAGTATTCTGCAATCTTCAAGATGCATATGGCTATGTTTTCATAGAGACATACACTGTAGAGTCCACCATACTGCCATTCATCTGATGCTGTGTTACAGCTATCCTTCCCTACGGGCACACTGGACTAGGCTCCAGACAGCAGCATATGGCGTGCCTCTGGTTCCATCCTAAGTAATAAGAAGGTAACCATGGATAATCAAATTATTTATTTCCTTTGCTTTTATAGTGCCAACATATGTCACAGCATTGTACAAAGGTTGTCATCACTCATATCAGTCAAAAAGTCAGAAGCCAGGTTTTAGAGTGCGGGAGGAAACCTTGGATATCTTGCTTTCTGTATTTTGCTTCTTAAAGGGGTCGTCTCACTTCAGCAAATAACATTTATTATGTAGAGAAAGTTAATACAAGACACTTACTAATGTACTGTGATTGTCCATATTACCTCCTTTGCTGGCTTGATTCATTTTTTTGTTCACATTACACACTGCTCATTTCCATGGTTACGACCTCCCTGTAATCCAGCAGCGGTAGCTGTGCTTGCACACTGTAGGAAAAAATGCAGCCCTCTCTGGTGGCTGGGACTGAGGTAGTGCGCATAGTCCTGCACTTTTTTCTATAGTGTGACAGCACGGACACCGTGACTGGATTGCAGGGTGGTCATAACCCCTGGAAACGAGTAGTGTATAATGTGATGGAAAGGAAGCAATATGAACAATCGCATACATTAGTGCTTTGTATGAACTTTTTCTACATAACTGCCATTTGCTGAAGTGACACATCCCTTTAAGACATTTGTTTTATCCATTAATGCTCAAATTGTACCCAAGAATTTACCATAAATTAGGCGTCATTCATGTATGTACATGTTTTATTAGTTCAAGAGCATTTTCATACTTACTAACGTTTGGGTTGGTAAAATTGGGACATCCAAAACCCCTCCCCAAGGGACACCCCAACTCCTCCCTGGACTGGCCCGGGACAGCCCAAATTTGCCATGACTGTCATTGAAAATCAGGGACAGTCCCTGCAATTTGGGGACAGTTGGCAACTATCCATTTCCAAAACAATAATCAAATGGTATGGGCAGCTTTACAGCACACAGCATGTAGTCTCTACTACCCTCGCCATATGGCTCTTCTTTACTGCACCATACTACGGAGATATTCTGGGGGAGGGTATCTCATTCCTACCGTGCGTGCCACACTTTATCTGTCTGCTTGTACTGTATATGAAATTGGAGGCATGGGTAAGTACAGTATGTCCCCATAGACTTTTTCTCCAAAATGAAGCAACAGATTGCTAAGTGAAGGGTATCTTCACGTTCAGATGAGCTAGCCCTACAAGTCACTGTCTTTTAACAGTGATTTTCCTGGTGACAGATTCTCTTTAAAGGCCTTTGCCACTATTTTTGAAGTGATGGACTACCCTGCCTATCCAGAGCTATTACAGAACAGCTGATTGACGTGGAAGTGGGGGTGTTGGACCCTGCAGATGACCTAGTGATGGCCTATCATGGGGATCCCTGCCGATCAGCTGTTTGAAAAGGCACCGGTGCTCCTGTGAGTGCTGCTGTCTTCTTGCAGCTTTGCCTAGGCCAGTTTAGTCATCTTCATTCAAATGCATGGGGCTGATCTGCGACACCACTGTATAATGTATGGGCACTGTGCTTGGTAAGCTACAAGAGGACTGCGGCACTCACAGGAGCATCGGTGCCTTCTCAGTGGGGATCCCTGGTGTCGGACCCCCACCGATCAGATACTGATGATCTATCCAGAGGATTGGTCATCAGTCAGAGGGAGTCAGAAAACCCCTTTTATTTAAGGACTAGAATCCAACATTCAGCTCAGTGAAAGTTTACAGCTATATTTGTGGGTAGAAGTAAGTAACGGGGTCATGACATTGCGCAGCGTGCCAATAGTGTACATGTTCACTGCTCCAGCAATTATGAATTTAATAGTCATTTCATTATACATCTATATTGCTTGAAGGAAAACTGAAGTGTTATGGATTGTGGTGAAGGAAATAAGTGGGATTTGGCTTGGGTTGTGGATGCGGTGGAAAGTGTAAGCACATAATTGCATTCATTGTGTGTCAGTGGTTTAATATAATTTCTAGTGAAGAACATTTCCTTTTATAGTGATGTGAGTTCTGCACTCGCACTTTTCTGTGTAAATTACCGAACATGAATGCTTCTTACTGGAACATTTATTTTGTTAAAACAAGCTTGAAAATATGAGATTATTTTATTTTGTTATATTAGCAATGTGGGTGTCCTTCTACAGAACTTATTGTTTTCTTGGGCTTGCATCACAATGAACTTAGACGCTACTGGGGTCATTTATCAAACTGTTGGAGAGTAGAACTGGCTTAGTTGCTCGTAGCATCCAATCAGATTCTACCTTTTATTTTTGACAGCTCCTTTGGAAATTGCAAGGTGGAATCTGATTTGTTGCTATGGGCAACTAAGCCAGTTCTACTTTAAACCAGTTTGACAAATGACCCCATACATTCAGCGTATAGGCCAGTTTCCCAATGTATGCATCTAATGTACCCATACACCAGGAGTACTGAAGTACTCTGCCTTTTGTAGAAGTCCACATACTTGGTTCTGCTGTTGGTTGAAGGTACGAACAGAAAAATAAAAAAATGTTAGGAGTAACAAAGCCTGTGGCATGTAATGCTGTGTGGCAAGTGTTTTTTTTTCTAATCCCACCCAATCTCTTTAATGCCCCTTTATCAGACAGCATGATGACCTTAAATGACCCCTCACAGTGATGCCACATTATGACTCCCTCTAAGTGACGGCTTTTTAAGTGAGCCAAACAGTAGTAACTCCACACATAATAATATCCCTCTTAAGTGCTCCCTTAAGTGCCTCCCCACACAATGATGCCCTTTTAATTGTCCCCTTAAATGCCCCCCAAAGATTGCAGAGTGATGCTCCCTTGTGCCCACCTGAAATGATGCCCTGAATTGCCTCCACTTTACATACTCACCTTCCCCACATTCCCCTGCCATCAGTTCCCTGCTTTTCCATTTGCCATCAGTGGTTCAGTGCAGCAGACATGATGACATCACCGCATCATGTCAGACAGCACAGGGCGGAGCAGACCTGCGCCCTGTGGTCTGCTGTCTGTGGCTCAGCGCGACAGGCATGATGGCGTCAACACATCGTGCCTGTCAGCGCTGATTCACATTGGCCACAAACATTGGGGGTCATTTATTAAGACCAGCGTTTTAGACGCCGGTCTTATCAAAGCCCCTGCTCTGGCATTGGATCACCAAAGTTATGTAAAGGCGCCGGCCTCTCCATAACTTCAGCACATCCAGCACCAGTCTAAATGTAAGACTGCTTGCTAGCTGGCTTACATTTAGATTATTTTCTATGCCTAAACCAGACGTAGAAAATGATGAATGAGACAGGCCTGCCATTCTGTTTCCTTCCCCACCCACGCCACGCACACTTTTTTTTAACCTGGCATGTGGCGCAAATAACCGCTGCGTCGTAATCTGCACCTAAAAGACATATAATATAGGCGTATTTAAGGTTAATAAATAACCCCCATTATGTTTACCTCCAGGAGAGGAACAGTGTCTGGGTTTCTAGTGGACAGTGGATGCAATAGTTTGGTCAAAATTACTGTTACTGTGAACGGTTAAGCAAGTTGAAGATGAAATGATCTCCAAAAGGCATAAAGTTAAAGATGAGACATTTCCTTTGTAGCAAAAATAATTTTTATTTCATCTTTTACATTTTCAAAATGACAAAAAATGAAAAGGGACCAAAGCAAAACTTTGGGCACTCCCATGAATACAACCTAGTGGCACCCCCTTTGGCAAGTATCACAGCAGCTTGTAGACTCTTTTTGTAGCCTGCAAAGGATCTTTCAATTCTTGTTTGAGGGGTTTTCATCCATTCTTTTTTGCAAAAGTCTTTCAGTTCTGGGACGTCTTGTATACACTGCTGTTTTAAGGTCTATCCACAGATTTTTTTTAATGATGTCCAGATCAGGGGACTGTGTGGGCCATGATAAAACCTTCAGCTTGCGTCTTTTGAGGTAGTCTATTGTGGATTTTGAGGTGTGTTTATGATCATCATCCATTTGTAGAAGCCATCATCTTATCAACTTCAGTTTTTCTTACAGTTGGTGTTATGTTTGCTTCGGTCAGTGTCAGCGTATGCTGGCTGTGAGATTATGTGGCTGGGCAAAGTCTGATCCTCTTAATGTGCTGTAGAGAGAGAGAGAGAAGTTTTCTATATAGTTAGCGCCTCAACGGGCAGGTGTTTGTTTTGATGTTTTGTATTATGTTTACACCTTTCAGCCCCTGAGGTTTTTTCATTTTTGTTATCACTCCCTGCCTTTTCGGGGCCATAGCTTTATAATTTTTCTGTTTACATAGCCATATAAGAGCTTGTTTTTTGTGGGACAAGTTGCACTTTTTTATGCCACCATATAATATTGCATACGATGCAGTGGGGAGCAGAATTTTTTTTGCAAATGGGTGAATTTGGAAAAAATGTAATTGTTTGCATTTGTTTGTTTTTACAGTGTTCCCTATGTGGTAAAACTAACCTGTTACTTTCATTCTCCAGGTCAGCATGATTACGGTGATACCACAAATGTATAGTTTTTCTTGTGTTTTAATACTGAAAGAAAAATAAAAACATTGAACAATTTTTCTTTTCTCTTTGTTGCCATATTCTGAGCCCCTATAACTTTTTTGTAGTTATGTTTACAGAGCTATGTGAGGGCTTATTTCTTGCAGGAGAATCTTTACTTTTCATTGATACCAGGGTGTTTTTGAGTTTTTGATCACTGTTTACTTTTATTTTTTTATAGACGTTAACGCGACCAAAAGATGGTGAATTGTCCATTTTGACATTTTTTTTCTTACATTTTGCTTTATGGTATAAATATAGTACGATTAGATTCCCACGCAGCAATGCCCATGATGTTTATTTATTTTGTTTATGTATTTTGATGAAAGGACGTGATTTTGAATATATATATATATATATATATATATATATACAGTACAGACCAAAAGTTTGGACACACCTTCTCATTCAAAGAGTTTTCTTTATTTTCATGACTATGAAAATTGTAGATTCACACTGAAGGCATCAAAACTATGAATTAACACATGTGGAATTTTATACATAACAAAAAAGTGTGAAACAACTGAAAATATGTCATATTCTAGGTTCTTCAAAGTAGCCACCTTTTGCTTTGATTACTGCTTTGCACACTCTTGGCATTCTCTTGATGAGCTTCAGGAGGTAGTCACCTGAAATGGTCTTCCAACAGTCTTGAAGGAGTTCCCAGAGATGCTTAGCACTTGTTGGCCCTTTGCCTTCACTCTGCGGTCCAGCTCACCCCAAACCGGTGACTGTGGAGGCCAGGTCATCTGGCGCAGCACCCCATCACTCTCCTTCATGGTCAAATAACCCTCACACAGCCTGAAGGTGTGTTTGGGGTCATTGTTCTGTTGAAAAATAAATGATGGTCCAACTAAACGCAAACCGGTGGAATAGCATGCCGCTGCAAGATGCTGTGGTAGCCATGCTGGTTCAGTATGTCTTCAATTTTGAATAAATCCCCAACAGTGTCACCAGCAAAGCACCCCCACACCATCGAACCTCCTCCTCCATGCTTCACGGTGGGAACCAGGCATGTAGAGTCCATCCGTTCACCTTTTCTGCGTCGCACAAAGACACAGTGGTTGGAACCAAAGATCTAAAATTTGGACTCATCAGACCAAAGCACAGATTTCCACTGGTCTAATGTCCATTCCTTGTGTTCTTTAGCCCAAACAAGTCTCTTCTGCTTGTTGCCTGTCCTTAGCAGTGGTTTCCTAGCAGATATTCTACCATGAAGGCCTGATTCACACAGTCTCCTCTTAACAGTTATTCTAGAGATGTGTCTGCTGCTAGAACTTTGTGTGGCATTGACCTGGTCTCTAATCTGAGCTGCTGTTAACCTGCGATTTCTGAGGCTGGTGACTCGGATGAATTTATCCTCCGCAGCAGAGGTGACTCTTGGTCTTCCTTTCCTGGGGCGGTCCGCATGTGAGCCAGTTTCTTTGTAGCGCTTGATGGTTTTTGTGACTGCACTTGGGGACACTTTCAAAGTTTTCCCAATTTTTCGGACTGACTGACCTTCATTTCTTAAAGTAATGATGGCCACTCGTTTTTCTTTACTTAGCTGCTTTTTTCTTGCCATAATACAAATTCTAACAGTCTATTCAGTAGGACTATCAGCTGTGTATCCACCTGACTTCTCCACAAGGCAACTGATGGTCCCAACCCCATTTATAAGGCAAGAAATCCCACTTATTAAACCTGACAGGGCACACCTGTGAAGTGAAAACCATTTCAGGTGACTACCTCTTGAAGCTCATCAAGAGAATGCCAAGAGTGTGCAAAGCAGTAATCAAATCAAAAGGTGGCTACTTTGAAGAACCTAGAATATGACATATTTTCAGTTGTTTCACACTTTTTTGTTATGTATATAATTCCACATGTGTTAATTCATAGTTTTGATGCCTTCAGTGTGTCATGAAAATAAAGAAAACGCCTTCATAGTCATGAAAATAAAGAAAACTCTTTGAATGAGAAGGTGTGTCCAAACTTTTGGTCTGTACTGTGTGTATGTGTGTATATATATATATATATATATATATATATATAATTGTTATTTATTTTTTTTACACTTTTTTTTATAGTTCCCCTAGGATACCTTAACAAACAATCATCAGATTGCTATTCTCATAGACTCCAGTGCATTAGCATTGGAGTCTATGAGGATTTTACTGAGTTACTATGAAGCCCTGTTACAGTGCGGCAGTTTCACTCAGGAGTACAGAGGCTGCCGCACACACTCCAGCTGCCCCAATCCTCACTAAATGGAGGTGGTACAAACATTTGACCATGGTGCCGGGTGCCATTGCTGCTGGGATTAATGTTCTGGGGCTTCACCTAAGTGATCACTATTTGGACTTTTAACCATTTGAACTTTTGCCACCAAAGTTTGAGAGTCTGTCCATGACGACCCCCACCGGAAGTACCCGATCCCTACACTGGTCAGATCAGACCAAATGATCATGTCAATTTGACAATTTGTATCATTTAGGCCCCTTTCACACGAGCAAGTTTTCCACGTGGGTGCAATGCGTGACGTGAACGCATAGCAATCGCACTGAATCCTGACCTATTCATTTCAATGGGTCTGTGTACATGAACGTGTTTTTTTCCCACATCAGTTCTGCGTTGCGTGAAAATCGCAGCATGTTCTATATTCTGCGTTTTTCACGCAGCCCCCGCCCCATAGAAGTGTATGGGGCTTCAGTAAAAAACGCATTGCATCCGCAATGCATGTTTCACTGATGGTTGCTAAGAGATGTTGTTTGTAAACCTTCAGTTTTTTATCACGTGCGTGAAAAACGCATCAAAACGCATTGCACCCGCGCAGAAAAAACTGAACACAATCACAGACAAAACTGACTGGAATTGCTTGCAAAATGGTGCGAGTTTCACTGAACGCATCCGGAGCCAATCCATCACGCTCATGTGAAAGAGGCCTTAGGCTTTGTTTACAGAATGCCTTTTGGGAGCAGCTTTTTAAAGCATTTTATGTGGTGGGGGTGCAAAAAAATAAAAAAAAATTCCCTTTTAGGCTGGTTTCACACGGGCGTTGCGGAAAAATGTGCGGGTGCGTTGCGGAAACACCCGCGATTTTTCCGCGCGAGTGCAAAACATTGTAATGCGTTTTGCACTCGCGTGAGAAAAATCGCGCATGTTTGGTACCCAAACCCGAACTTCTTCACAGAAGTTCGGGCTTGGGATTGATGTTCTGAAGATTGTATTATTTTCCCTTATAACATGGTTATAAGGGAAAATAATAGCATTCTGAATACAGAATGCTTAGTATAATAGTGCTTGAAGGGTTAAAAATAATAAAAAAGTTAACTCACCTTATCCCCATGATCGTGTAGATCCCGGTCTGTTCTTTAGCTGTGGCTGAATGACCTTTGGTGATGTCAGATCACATGCTCCAATCACATGGTCCATCACCATGGTGATGGAGCATGTGATCTGACATCACCACAGGTCCTTTAGCCACAGCTAAAGAACAGACCGACCGGGAACTAGGCGATCATGGGGATAAGGTGAGTTAACTTTTTTATTTTTTTTAACCCTCCCAGCACTATTATACTAAGCATTCTGTAGTCAGAATGCTATTATTTTCCCTTATAACCATGTTATAAGGGAAAATAATACAGTGAATAGACTGTCACCTAGAACCCATGCGTGGAAATCGCACCGCATCCGCACTTGCTTGCGGATGCTTGCGATTTTCACGCAACCCCATTCATTTCTATGGGGCCTGCGTTACGTGAAAAACGCTGAATATAGAACATGCTGCGATTTTCACGCAACGCATAAGTGATGCGTGAAAATCACCGGTCATGTGAACAGCCCCATAGAAATGAATGGGTCAGGATTCAGTGCGGGTGCAATGCGTTCAACTCACGCATCGCACCCGCGCGGAAATCTCGCCCGTGTGAAAGGGGCCTTAGACTTTTCCATTAATTCTCTTCTTTATTAAAATGTACCCCTTTGGTTAACTCAACATAGTATTCAATATATTATTCATATATTACTCAATATATTTCAATATATTAAAACATGTAAGGGCTCATGCACACAAACGTATTTTCTTTCCATGTCCATTCCGTTGTTTTTTTTGTAAATCCATTTTTTGCAGACCGCAAAATACATAAAATCGTGTGCATGAGCCCCAAGTCTGTAACTACACTGCCCAGTGTAAAAAATACCTCATAAAATGGTTTCTAGGGAAATGGGCAATTTGGATTTGCAAATAATAAAGAATGGAACGAAAAAGAACAAATGGACCTAAACCAAATCTTAGACTCAAGAGCTCCTAATAGTTTTAGACTTCCTGCTAGTAATCCCATAGAGGATCACAATGCACTCATCCTCTCTCCACCCTGACATGGCTTGTAATGTATTCTATTTTCCAGTGAAAGTTCACCTCCAGTTTGGAGTTTCTAGAAAATTAAGGAGTTATATTATGTATTTTCTAATTTCCCAGTATTCTGTTTTTTACTGAATTACTCCTACTTGCCATTCTGATCACAAAGCGGAGAGATTTTGTACTTTAGAAACAAAATGGGGGATACTTAAAGTATCAAAAGTGGTGCAAAGAGAATTAAAATAGTTGCCCCAAAAAAACTGTCAGATTTCCCTCCTTTCACTTTCTCAAAGTCCTTTGCAAAATGAAAGCAGCAGCCTGATCGGTAGCTCTGGATAACAACAATGCCACTTCTCCTTTGCACCTTTTTTGATAAATCTCCCACACCGTGCTTTCCCTGCAGTGAATCAGTAGGCGAAAGGTTATTATATGGTAGACCATGCTCTGCAGGCAAACTATACCATGCTGATGGGCTCTAAGGTCAAAACTGTATGGTAGTGTTCAGGGCCGGCGTGGCATCTGTGATTCACATTAAGCTGTTCAGGTGTTAATCAGTGGTTTAAAAAAAAATTAAAAAAAATTTATACTCACCGCATTAGTGATGACGTCACCGTCCGAGCCCAGTGACGGCGGATTTTCTTCAATCAAGACGGGACTGGATGGCCTCTCTGTGACCAAGTGGATGAGGTGAGTATACCGTAATAGTTTTTTTATTTTCAGCCACCATTTTAGGAAAAATTGATTAGTTACCACGAAGTAGCTTAGTGGCAAATCAAATTTTTACTGAAATTCGGACCGAAGTTCACTTGGGATACTTTGATTTGTTTAACACTAATATCTATACATTTATCAGTCCTTTTATTGCTCCTTTTGTGCATGAACACATACCACTATTAGCACATAGTACTGCAAGCTATAAACCTTTCCAAAACAGCCAAGAGGGAGCTGCTTGTCTGCACAATTCCAATGCTGATTTATATTCTTCACTAATACCTGACCTGAGATGCCCCATGTTGCCTCACCTTATTTTATTAGACCATCTAAGTCTCATCTGGAACAATCATGATTCAGAAAAATACTGTTTCTTCTTATTTCTAAGCATTTTGAGGCAGATTTACAAATGAAACATTGCACTAGAACTTAGGATGTTAATTCAGCAGCTTTATTTTTTTGTATGCACTTATATAGCGCTACTATATGCAGTGATCTGGATGGGATGAGTGTTAGTGGGTATGATGGTGGTAGTAGTACTCACAGTTCATGGTAGCATTCCTAACCCTAAAGACACAAATAAAGTTTCTGTGTGATACCAGGAATAAATGAGCAGCAGTCCCAAAAAGTCCTAACCATGGCTCTTCCTGGGCCATATGAGAATGGAGGGTGCATCCTTTCTTCACTCGGGACACAACCTGGTATTGAGGCTCCTGCCTGGTTGTAGTTGGGGTGCCCTTGGTGGTAGATAGTTGGCAGGTAGCAAGTAAGGAGGTTAGATGCAGGGACTGGTGGACGGATGGTGAAGTCAATGACCAAACCCAGTTTAGTGATAACAAAATATATATTTTTTTCCTGTAGATGATGGGTAATGCAGTACAAGCATATGTTAAGCACAGAACTTGCTTTTCCCAATGGCTGTGTCTAGGCAATGGCAATGATGGTGGTAGTAGTCCCTGAGCCTCTCTCTAAACACCTTGCAATCTTTCCAACTTGACCACAGGCATTCAGAACTCTCGCAATCAGTACTGCAGTTCCGACAGCGGGGTGCAGATCTTCAAATGGACTGCAAATCAGTTATAGAAATGTGGTTGGTGTCGGAGCAATATACCATCTCCACAAGCAGCAAAGTGTCATGTGATCCAAAACAGCCTTCAGATGTCTGTCCTCTTTCACTCAGAGGTCTTGCAATTGTCCTCAGCATGAAGGGATGGAGAATCTCTTGTAGTAGGCCACACACTGCACAGGCACATGCAGCTCCTCACACTTTGGCTGCTGAGGCCAGACTCACTGGCTGATGCAATCAGACTTCACAGCTCCTTCCTCAGAGGAGGGAGATCCAGTCTTCCCTCTGCTGAGTAGGGGACAATAACTAAGCTGTGCTACCTCTATATAGCTCTTGGTATCATACTTAAAGCATGGAAAGTACATGCACCCATTCTACTGTAAATTAACTCTTAGCAGTGATCTACTGGGTCACAGCAGACACATTCAGGATTCTGTGAAAATTCGAGCATGGTATCTGCACCTTAATCCTGTCAGAATCTGTCGACATTCCACAGAAAATGCAAGTGAATGGGATATTTTATACCCTACCCAGATGCAGAGGAAACAATAATCCACAGTCTGTTCATTATTGTCACATATTCACACAGAAAAGCCTGTGTATTATCTATATTCAATAACAATGGGGTTAATCCACTTGCCAATCTGTTGTTACATCTGCATGACATGTTTTCCTTTTGGACAATTTCATTAAATACCCCCCCCCATAGATTGGAATAATAACTTAATTTTAAGAAATATTACTATATGCAAAATTTTTAATAGATTAGCATGGGTTCATCAAAGGTGAGCCAACACTTTTCATGAACCTTAGCATATGTACATATGTAAGTACAGATTTCCAGCCAAAAAAATGTGTATACATTAGCACATCAGAAGTTAAATCGGCAGCCAAAATTTGATAATGATGATTTTATGACAATATGCAGGACCGGTTTTAGAAAAATGTGGCCCTGGGCAAAATATAAATTGGGGCCCCAAATTCTAAAGTATTGAATCGGCAAACTAGCAATATGGGCTATAGATTGAGCTGTCACAGGAGCTCTCTGACAGATTTCAGAAAAAAACATTCTGCAGAGTCAGTGAAAGCTGAAGGCAGTTGTCTGTGGTTCCCATAGGATTAATGTGTAATGATTAAAGTGTAATGGAAAAAAGTGTTTGAAATAATTTGAACTAGAATTTACCAAAAACAATACTTTTGAGGGAAATTTATCAAACTGGCGTAAAGTAGAACAGGCTTAGTTGTCCATAGCGACCAATCAGATTCCACATTTCATTTTCCAAAGGTGCTGTGAAAAATGAAAGGTGGAATCTGATTGGTTGTAATGGGCAACTAAGGGCTCTTTCACACTTGCGTTCTTTTCTTCCGGCATAGAGTTCCGTCGTCGGGGCTCTATGCCGGAAGAATCCTGATCAGTTTTATCCTAATGCATTCTGAATGGAGTGAAATCCGTTCAGGATGCATCAGGATGTCTTCAGTTCCGGAACGGAACGTTTTTTGGCCGGAGAAAATACCGCAGCATGCTGCGCTTTTTGCTCCGGCCAAAAATCCTGCAGACTTGCCGCAAGGCCGGATCCGGAATGAATGCCCATTGAAAGGCATTGATCCGGATCCGGCCTTAAGCTAAACGTCGTTTTGGCGCATTGCCGGATGCGACGTTTAGCTTTTTCTGAATGGTTACCATGGCTGCCGGGACGCTAAAGTCCTGGGAACCATGGTAAAGTGTAGCGGGGGAGCAGCATACTTACCGTCCGTGCGGCTCTCAGGGCGCCCCAAGCGCATGGATCACGTGATCGCATGGCACGCTCTGGAGCGCCCCGGGAGCCGCACGGACTGTAAGTATACCGCTCCCCCGCTCCCCGCTCCTACTATGGCAACCAGGACTTTAATAGCGTCCTGGCTGCCATAGTAACACTGAAAGCATTTTGAAGACTGATCCGTCTTCAAATGCTTTCAGTACACTTGCGTTTTTCCGGATCCGGCGTGTAATTCCGGCAAGTGGAGTACACGCCGGATCCGGACAACGCAAGTGTGAAAGAGGCCTAAGCCAGTTCTACTTTACACCAGTTTGATAAATCTCATCCTATAATTTAAGTTTATTTGAAGAGGCAACCAATTTTGACCAGAATCTCATGTACTATATTTAGGAAATGTCTGACTACTGGATCTTAAAAATACCCCAAATGTGGATGAAATATCTAATGGTTGCAAACTCATTACTTCTGTAATTTTTAAGTTGTATATTTATACCTGTGGCATGCAAGATGGCAGTAGCAGGTGGGTGGCCTTCCTGAAGGTATTATATTATGCTTTATATGTGTGTGTGCCCCTCTTCGCAAAATAATACCTGGCCATACATGGCATAGCTCAGTCCAGTGTGTTGGCACATATTAAATGTTAGTAACATGTATGCTGCCGAGCAAACAGGAATTACAAGTTGAACAATAGCCCTGCACAAAAGAACAAATATGGATTGTAGCCAATAGCACCTGATTTTATATTAAAAAAAAGAGAAGATAAGGCACTCAGTTCTAAAAAGATAGGAAGCTTACTGTTAAAGTTTTTTTTCCAGGTGTTTAATATTGACTTATCCTCAGCTGTGGCGTAAATAAAGAAGTAAGGGCCCTATAGCAAGGATCAAACCAGACCCCCTACACAAGACAGAAAGGTTTCCGCCTATTGCCCTTTCAATGACCCTTGGGCCATTTTTTCCAATGCCTCATTTGCCAAAAGTTGTTCATTTAGAGGGTAGAGTTCTGACCAAGTTTTCACAACTAAGACTGGGCCCCCTTTTTCCTGGGCCCCATAGCAGTTGCATGGTCTGCCACTATGATAGTTACGCCCCTGATCCTCAGGATATTGAAGAGAAAATCCATGAAATTCCAGAGAGACTTTGCCATTCAAGTGTAAAGGAGTTATACAAAGTCCAAAATATCCAACCCACAATGATGACCTATCCTGAGGATAGTCTTGTAAAATAATGAGACCTGCACTCCATTTACCTGTATTGCGTACCTGTAGAGAACTTGGTAGTCCACAGTATTGAAGAGAAACCCCATGGCACTCAAGAAAGTCTTTGTGATTCAGGTTTAACCACCTATCTTTTTTGCCCGAGTCCAGCTTGGGCAGTGGGAAAAGTAGCTAACTGGAGGGAGGAGGGCTGCTTTAGATGCTGCTATCTCATGAATGGTAGCAGCTAGAAAAAAGCAACTGGTCTTGTTTGAAAGCTGACCAGAATGACATCTGATCAACTGAGGAGAAATCACTGTTAGAAATTGAGTCGGGAATAATTGCCGGTAAAACCTGTTTTTACTTTCAGCTGCATTCACAGCATCCCGATTTGTAACAGTTTCAAACAAGAACAGTTGCATGTTTCTAGCTGCTACCATTCAGTAGATAGCAGCATCTAAAGCAGCCCTCCTGCCTCCAGTTAGCTACTTTTCCCACTGCTGGGGAAAAACCGTTAGGCGGTTAAGCTTTATTAACATACAAATTTGTCTAGGTTTCGATACAGCTAAAGGAGAAGGTGCTGCCTGGACATCCATGAAGCACCGGCTCCTTCAGACCACAAAAGCATTGTTAAGAAAGGTCCTGATTGGAGCAAAACATCTAGCATGATTATTAAGTGGCCATAAATAATTTCGCTATGTCTAAACCTGGACAAATTTATGTTAATAAAGCTTAATGGGGTTATCCAAAGTCTAACATACCCCCCCAATGCCCGGGCCCCTCGTATACAGTATACTTACCTGCTCCCCAGCACCCGTGTCTCTCCGGATCCCTGAACGGCTGGCGCTGCATCTCCCTGTCACGTGGATCAAAACGTCAGGTGACGGAGGGGAACAGCCAATAGCAGGCCGCGATGGAGACGGGACTCCCTAGCAGCTATTGCGGGGATCCAGAGTGGGGGTATCAGATCAGTCGGGGTCCAACCCCCAGCACCACTGCCAATCGGCTGATTGCAGCTCAGCCCCTTTCTCTTAAATGGGATTAAGTTGTGCCTAGGTCATGTGACCGATGAACGTAATGTCACTGGCCTAGGAAGAGGCCTTTTAAAACAGCTGATCAGTAGGGATCCAGGAGTCAGACTACAGATAAGGATAACTTTTCCTAAGGATAGACCGTCAGTATCAAATTCTGAGACAACCCCTTAAACTGTAAGTTGAAATTTTACACCCACAAAGGTCAGAAACTCCTTTAGAAAATGATATAATTGTTCGACTATTTAGAAGTGTGTCACACAACCTCACTTTTGCCTATTTTTTATTTTTTTATTTTTTTTTGACTATTGAAGTCAACTGCTAGTTTCATAGCCCTTTCTTATAGAGCCACAATGACCTGTCAAGGTTGGCTTCTCAGAGAAGTGTATGTTGTGTATTCTTATTTTGTGAGATTTATAGATAGGCTTGGATCAGACTGTTCAGAATAACTGTGTGTACTTCTGCCAACCTGGCTCGCCACCAGTATGCTCCTTATCCACTGCAACATATCAGTGAAAATGATTAGCACCACAAATTGTGATTTCTATCCAATAATCCATACCTCAAAATCACTTTTTGAGAAGTTGATTTCTAATTAGCATTGCTCACGATTATGTGACACTTATGCCAGTTGAATAAAAAAAATAATCATGACTCGAAGTAGCAGTTGTTCCCATATTGTCATTTAAGTCTCATCCGCATTTCTCAATAGTGCATTCTTGGGCTTTGGGAAAGTAACTTGTCTGGCTTTGGCCAAGTATCTCAAAAATATTTAAGTATAAAAAAAATGTTTTCCAAATTTTACAGTATATTATTTTTTTTGTATATTAAAAGGGTTTCTTTAACCCTATTAAACTAGCTGAAGTTAGCGATGTGCTAATGTCGGCTAAACCTAACTAGCCTATTCCTACTTTTATCTATGCCCCCGTTACTCCAGAAATTAAACTTTTATAATATGCAAATTAGCTTCTAGGTGCAGGGGGGCATTGACCCTGCTCCTAGAGGCTCCGTTCTCCCACCTCTGGCCACGCCCTGCTACACTAGATTGACAGAGCCAAGCAGCCTTCACCTCCAACTGCCGGCCCTGTGTGCTGGGGAAATCTCGCGCTGTTCAGTATTCGGTGCAGGCACAGTGAAGAAGTCGGCAGCCGTCGAGCGCCCTTCATTGCCTACGCCGAATACAGAACGGGACGGTGCAGGTGCGAGATTTACATGGCAGACAAGACCGGCAGTAGGGGACCAATGCTACCTGGCCCTGTCAATCTACTGTAGCAGAGCGTGGCCAGAAGTGGGAGAATGGAGCCTCTAGGAGCAGGGGCAACGCCCCCCCTGCTCCTAAAAGCTAATTAGCATATGATATATTTCTGGAGTAACGGGGGCATAGATAAAAGTAGGAATAGACTAGTTAGGTTCAGCTGACATTAGCACATATCTAATGTCAGCTAGTTTAATAGGGTTAATTCTGGTGACAGAAACCCTTTAAAATGCACATTATTTATTCCTGTAGGTCTCCTTTAAAAGTAAAAAATAAAATAACAGCCTAAAAATACAATGGCCTGAAAAGTGTTAGAAACACACCAAAATATTTTAAGACCTTTCAATAGAAAAGGGTCATAAAACATTGATTCCTATTGATCCTAAGCATGGGATTGTTATTAAACCTGTTCGCTGGGGGGAGAGCAGCCAACCAGGGGCGTAGCTATAGGGGGCCCAGGAGCCTGAGGGGGCCCAAAGACCTTTCTGCCACATAAGAAGACACCAGTATTATAGAAAGTGCATGCTGGTCAAGTTACACCTGTGGCTGGAGGGAAGAAGTTAGGTCAAGCATTTGGCTTGGGGGCGGGGGGGGAGGTTGCCATTTCAATTTTTGGCTCAGGAAGCAGGAGGGCTATGTGCTTCCCTGCTATAGCCACAAAGCATTGACGGAAGGGGGTCCAAGTTAACTCTTGCACCGGGGCCCAAGAGCCTTTGCACGCTCATGGGAAATCCCTTTAAGCTTTAGTAGGCATACATCACTAGTACATGTTGCGCATGTTATATTCCTGAAATTGTAATCAAGGTAATCCCTTTGGCTTGACAAGGGTCCTCTTTGTTACCTATGTAACCTTGGGCCTTCTTCATGGAAGTCTGCTGCGGTACATTAGGTAACAAGTAATGCGCCAGTCAGAGGTTACAGCTAAAACAATGGGGTATTATAAATTTCTATTCACACAGTATAATAGTGCACTTTGGGCCAAATGTCACCTTGCTACCCATAGTAACTGATCAGAGTTCACCTGATGCAGGCTTAAGCAGATATAACTTAAAGTATAACTGTCATATTATTATTTTTTTCTGGAGTATTGGATTGTGGTGATTAATATCTCCTTGGTGGCCCTATTTCAACTTTTCACTGTGTATTCAATTACCCCTTAATTCCACAGTTTTGCTCCCTGTACTGCCTACTTTTACCTGTGCTTAAAATAGGGTTGCTAGGCATGGTCCGTCTGTGTGTTGAAGGACGGAGGACGCAGAAGCAGGCTGCGTGCAAGGTCACATTACTGACAGCCAGGGACTGTAAGTAATGATTAAAGCCAGGTCCTGATAACAGTGCCTGGACTGTGTGCACTTCTCCCTGTCCCTGCGCTTGGCAGACGCTCCCTCACTCAGCAGAGCTGCAGAATGCAGAGTTGGTGCAGCGCAGACCATGGAAGGGAGGATCTGCCATCTGCTCAGTGTATAAATGAAAGCAACATGTGGTAAGAGGACCCCTTTGTGCTGCAGGAGATTAACCCTTTAGGGGGAGGGCTCTGGTTACTGACACTTTTGGGGGGCTATTGTTACTGGCTAGTGAGGGCAGGCGGGATTAGCCTCAGGGTGAGGGCAGTGGCGGCCATCTTAACTGAATAGTGAAATTGCAGTTTTATGCAGACTGGTTGCTAAGGGCTGAATCTTATTAAATATGGGGTAAGTCAGTCTAATAGTAACTGATTCTGGAATATCATGTTATTAGTAACTACATATATGAAAATTGAAATTGGGGTCTAAGTGAGACAGTTATCCTTTAATATTCACGGTGTGATTATCATTAACTCTTTGAAAACAGAAAACCATTTAACAGTACGTGAAGCGTGAAATACCATCTTTTCATTTTAGGCATACCATAACAGTTAACCATCCATGGATGTACAGATCCCACTGAACATCTTTGCTGATTATCATATTAAGCCTCATGTGATGTTATCTGTACGCAGCACCATCGAGCTATTATATAGCACTCCGCGAAAAGGACAGTTATTACAGTTCCGCTTGGTCTGGAAACAGGAATTTTACTACTACAGTAAAACTGTATTATTAGAAATTGTTAAATCAGTTTGATAAATTTGCTTCAATGAAAACTAAAGACTAATTTACTTAATGTTAGGCAATAATTGAGAAAAACTTGGATATTCATGTATGGAGGACACATGCATGTAACAGAACACACTTGGTGTTGGTTGTAATGGAAGCATGATGACCTGACCATAACGATAAATTAGGAGGTATGTCAGGGGTGGATTAAAGTGGCCCTGGAAATAATAATAAAAGTGACCCCGTTTTGTAGTTGGGTCCAAATTGATGGAAGGCAGGGCCAACACTAGTAGACGGGGCAAGCAATACCATATTGGTGTACATTATACCAACCCAACAGAGCCAAATACCACAATCCATCACAAAATACTGCCAGAAACACAAAATACATCCCCAAAAACTTTCACTGGCCGGCCGTGAGGAAAGCTCATCGGCTCACCGGGAAATGTCCCTGAAAGGTCTATGGCCATTCTGCCCCTGAGTTATGTTGCCATTGATATTATCACTGCCACCAAGCCATACTTGCCAATTTTGTCATATAGACACCCAGGAGATAGCGATTTGTGGTATACACATAGGGGGAGATTAATCAAACTAGTGTAAAGTAGACCTGGCTTAGTTGCCCATAGCAGCATTTTTTGTAGTGTTTTCTTTTAGATGTCTTTTGAGGTGTTTTTCATGTAGTATGAGAGAACCTGTCACCACGAAATGCAATGCAATCTGCAGTCAGCATGTCATACAGCAGAAGGAGTTCAGAAGATGAAAAAAGACATGCAAAAGTACCATTAAAAACACCAAAGAGCATTGCATGTGCACTTAAGAAGGGAAAATGCCAGACAATAAGGGAAAAAACACCAGATCCAGAGCATGCAGTGATATAAAAGAAAAAAACTCTTTCACCCCAGATTTAAAAAAAAAGAATCCCTACAAAAATGCCTGTTTTTCCTGTGTTTAGTATTCAATGCAACTCCTGGAACTGGTGTTTTTTCTTAAAAAAAAAAGCCCTCAAATGCCAGAAAAAAAACTATGTGACACCAGCTTTATAGGGTTAGAGATGCAAAGTCAGACGGTCTGTCCAAACATCTTTGATGGACACACAATTTTCCAGCAACACAAAACACATCCCCAAAAACTTTCACTTGCCGGCTGTGAGGCGAGCTGAGGCGGCCCCTTTGGCATCGGCCCACCAGAATGGCCAATCTGCCCCTGAGGTATGTTGCCATGGATATTATCACTGCCACTGCAAAATCGATTTATTCCAGCATAATATGGCTGCCTTTTTTTGGATATTATAATAACCGCTTGGACTCTGTCACTTTCAATAATATTGCACTAAACAATCCTTGATTTGATACAATTTTTTTATGATAATCCTTTTCTGAGTGACAACCAATATGGCCACCATAACAGATTCAACTAGGATTTTGGAAAAAAAAGCACCTTTTGGAGCTGTAATGGTGGGAGTATTAAGTCCACTGAACCTACCGATCTCAGATTGGCCAATTATCTTATGTGTAAGAGGTTCTCCTGATTCTCTCCTGACACCTGGGGGAGGAGGGGGACTGTTGCTAAAAACAGCTGATTGGTAGGGTTGTCAGGTGTCTGACCATATCCCCACCTCCGCAATCTAATATTGATGATCTATCCTCAGGATAAGTCATTCAATGTCTACAGACTGGATAACCCCTTTATGGGGACAACTCGGGGGCATATATTTACTGGCGATTTATTTTTAGGGGGAAATTCTCTTCAAGGTCACCAATATCTGTTAGTACTTGGATAGAAAGGTCAGCAAACAGCATTAACCCAGAGGTTAATTTACTGATCTGTCATAGTGCCTGTACATGCACGTTCATGTTTACATGCTCCATTCTGCATGGCACTTTGTTCCACTGAGTGATGACAGGAATCTATTTTCTTCCCCACCGCACAGCTGCTTGACCATGTGTGTGAATGCATAACACAGGAGAAAACATGGCGAAGGTCCCAGTTCAGATATAATAGGTCGTGTCCTGACTGTACCAGGACTTAACATTGTTCTATATTTTATCTAAACAACTAATTAAAATACTCTTGCCAGAATGCATAATTTGCCAGTTCCGGTATTTTACTCATTTTTACTGGAGTTTGTGTGCAAACTCAAACTGATAAGAATAAGGCTTAAAGGGACACGGAGTTTAAAAGAGTGTCTACAAGCTGTTAAGAGTTAGAGGGGTTGTCCAGAAATTGATAATGATGACCTATCCTCAGATTAGGTCATCAATATCACATGGGTGAGGTTCCAATCCCGGTACACCCTCCGATCAGCTGTTTTAAGGAAGTCTCCGCACCCACCAGTTTTTTGGTGAGCACAGTCAGCTCCCAGCAGCTTTCCAAGCACAGCGCTTGGTATTGCATCTCAGCCCCATTGAAGTTAATGGGGCTGAGCTACAACTAGTCCAGGTGACCAATATATGGTGGTGTTACATGGCCTTAGAAGAGGCTGCAGGGCTCAAGGAGCACCAGCCTCTTCTAACAGCTGATCGGCGAGGGCGAGGGTTCCATGTGTCGGACCCCCACCAATCTGATATTTATGACCTATCCAGATGCATAGACTATACTAAAAGTCTGTAGTAGGCAATACTTGTATGTAAGAATACCTTCCTAATGCAACAAGAGATGGAACACTCAAAGAACACCTGCACAAAGCCCACCATGTGCCTATGTGTACAATCTGAGGTACATTGAGATAACATACAGGTCCACAGAGGCCTTAAGATATGAAAAACTTTTTCCTTCTACACCAGCTGATGTAAATGCAATCATTTTGATTGATTTTCACTTCATACCATGTTGGTAATAAGCCATCTGCGGTATTACCTCTTCAGCCTGTATTATCCAGTGTTTGGTGAAGTGTGCTCTCCACCGAGAAGATAAGAAATCTTTCAAGTCCCACTCCCATCATGCACTTCTAGCCTTGCTTGCCCTGTGTGTTCCTTCCGCATCACTCCCTGCACTTGCTGAACAATGCAACCTTATTTCAGTTAAAAAGTTGGCTGACCTGCACTTCAACTTTGTAAAAGTAAACAAGAGTCATTATTAAGAGCACGCCTTCTCCTTATTTGTCTTTCTGAGGTCTAATTTAGGAAACTTCTTAAAGCTTTGACAAAATGGGCTCATTGTTTGATTTAAAGAAGAAACACAAATTCCACTCAACCTAATAATGCATCACTAGGATAGAGGATTGCAGGGTATGATGTAAAGCTTTAATATAATTTTAAAAGATTCCCCCTCATACCTATATATGTGAATAATAGGCATATCTAGGCATATCAAAGTTATTAATAGAGTGCATAAAAACAATTGTTAAATAAATAATAAGAAAAATATCAAATGAACGTATCTCGAAATATAGATTCTGTCGTGGGATTAAAAGTCAATTCTTCAAATTAATGTTTTGGAAACAGGAAAACTGGGCAAGTGTAAGGATCTGAGGGACTGACAAGGGTCACTTGTGAGGTATTCCCAATATACAGTGGTTAGTACCTACCAGAGATGAAGTACTGCATAAATCAAATTTGTTACAAATTTCCCAAAGAATCTGACTTTGAGTCAAGATGGTTGCCACCATTTTAAAGCTCATAAAACAGGGACCATTTTGGACCATTTTTTAATTTAAAAAAAACTGACATTGCAGTGAGTTTTTAAACATGCTGTTTGTTACTACTGGCTACCATCCGTCTACCCATGGGGTTTCGCTCTAGTAGACAGGATTAGCGGACGCAGTATAGAGGCAACAACAAGTTCTTTGGATCAAACAGTTCAGTGTTTTATTCACACTTTAGGCAAGTGACAAAACAGTCATAATCAAGCAAAAAGTCACCTTGCGGTGTTGGTGGTAATTCACACCATGCGGCAATTCTGCTTCAAAGAGTCCTTGAGCATAGCAGCACCAACCTGTTTTCACGACAAACAGGTAGCAAGTCTTTATCCAGAGACAAGGTTTCCAGATCCCAACACAGAGACCTGGCTTCTGAGCCCAACTGCCTATTTAAGGACAGCCAGATGCTGCCAAAACCGGGACCGGCACTTAAAATCCGGTCCGGTATTTGACCTCACCTGGCTGTAAATCAGCCCAGCAGCACATGCTGGGAGGAAAATACCTGTTTTCCCAGACCAAACCTCTCACTGTGTCACAGTACCTATCAGCATGAGCAACCCTATTAAACCAAGTATATTGCCTGGTGGGGTTGATCTTCGGGTGGGGAGTTGATCATGCTAAGTAAAATGCAACCTTTCTTTTGTCTCTAGGGTGAATATCTGCAGCAATATCTTCCTTTTTATATTTATAAAAATTACCTATTTTGAGCACCAAGAGGCTGGTCATAGTGCTTGGAGCACCACTAATGCAATACTCCTGTGCTCTGTGTACTCCCCGCCCCCCCTCCCCTTTGATTTACAGGGCTAGACATCTCAACTAGCGCGGTGTTCTCACTCCTGTGTCAAGTTGGCCCAGTAACTTGGTGCTTGCCCAGAGGATCTGATGCTGTTTTCAGATCCATTGTACAATCGCTGACTTGGATTAGTGATTGAGATTGCACAGGGACATTGCGTTAGTGGTGCTTCAAGTGCTATGGCCTGCCCCTTAGTGCTCAAAAGCCCACAATGAGCTGGAAATAAAATGAATGAAACACAAGTTATGCAGAATTTTTTTCCACAAAACTATATATCAATCTGCTCAGCTCCTCCTGGTCTGTAACATGCTGCCTGCAGATTACTTCACATTTTCATGGTGACCGTTTCTCCTTAAACTCTAACCATACATTTTAAAGGGGTTCTCTGAGCATTTTCCCTAATTAGCACTTGTACCAACCAGATGTGGCCAATTCTGGGTGGAAGAGAGTGCACGAGCACAGCGGAGTCAGCGGAATTGGCAGAGCAATGGAGAACCCCTTTATGAAAGCATCCCCAATATCACCAGAAATTGAATAATTACGTGACCTTTCAATGGGTGAAAGTGGTAATATGCTTCAGTGAGAGTATTGACTTTCAATGCACTAAATACAGAGTAAACTGGCCAAAGAGCACAAACAAATAACTTAGATGTGCATGCTATAGTCAGACTGGAGATTAAGAGCTGTGTAATTGTCCCATGTAGATGTTCTCATTAGTGACAAATACACATTTTTACAGCGGTCACTAAGGGGCCTTAGGCTGGTTGTCCAGTCTAAGTGTTGCAAGGGTCATGCAGTAGAGAGCAAGGACTCGGTTTTCACATGAAAGCCGGGCTCCTGCCCTAACTGCCTGGATTGGCAGAAGCGCCAATCCAGCCCGTTTAAACCCTGCCAGATGCAGGGTCATAAATTAGGTGCAGCATCCAGCAATTCTGTCTACCTCAACTGAAATTTACTCCAGCCCCTGTGTCCTTCTAGGATAGAAAACTGGTGTAGAAGATGATAAATGCTGTGATACAGGCTGCCACTCTGGCGTGGTAATGATCGTACAGATGCTGGATATCCTCCTGTGGTACATCATTCCAAGCTTTTTCAACTTAGACCCGTAGTTCAGGTAAGGTGATTGTTGGCTGCTGTGCATGGGAGATCCATTGTCTCTTCCAGCGAGTCCCAGACATTCTCATCTAGGAGAGATCTGGTGACCAAGCTGGTCAGGGCAGCTGCTGGATAACCTAAAGAGCACGTTGTGCAGCGTGGACAGTGCTTATCTGATATTTGAGGGAACATTGACTAGCCTTCAGTATGTCCATGACATCATGAAACCAGTCCTACTGCCTTTTTTTAAACTCAGGAGATATGGTATTCCAACAAGATAACGCCCGCCCACACACTTGTCATGCTACACACCATGCTCTTCATGGTATCCAGCAGCTCCAACTCGATCTCCAGATGTTTCCTCCTTTTGAGAATATCTAGGATGGGGCAGTGGATCGGACCTTGGTTGAATTATGGCTCCAGTTTGAAATAACTTAGAATGAAATACCTCTGAAGGGTTTCAAGCATCTGTATGACTCCAAGTATTAATGTGACCCTGCCTCAACATGTACACTGCTGCAGAACCCCAAATAAAGGGTGCACCACCTTGGTTATGTGCTCATTAACCAAGCACCACTAGCAGTTTACATTTTGCCAGTCTCAGTCCAATCACATTAAATTTTCCAGGTGTTTTTTTTTTATTTTTTTTCATTTTCCGGCTGTGTGCGCGGAGAGAATTTGTTGGTTTAAAATTAGCAGAAGAAATAATAGAACTTTTCCCCTGCATGTACGATTTCCAAATATCACAACTGAAATAAACTGATGACTTGGAACATCTAAGCTTGTGTTTATGGGCGTTTACACTGTCACACTGTTTGATATCTCAGTCTGATTTGTTGCTCACAGGTTCTTTTTTGTACTTTTGTGTTTATTTTAATCTTACATTTAACAGTATCCAGAGCATTTCTGCAAGACAGCACAGTGTCTGGTTTTTGTGTCTTGGCTATTCTGCTCAGGAAATTGCATATCGGTCTCCTGATTATTATTTTTTTGAAATATATTTTGTTGTGTGCCACAATGTTTAGGTTGTCTCCAATTTTCATCTCCCTTTTACACATTACTAACCTAATGTTTTTCCAGAATTAGTGTATAAACTGCAACCTCTCTGTAACCTCTCCTGATATCTGTTAATCCCCTTTATGATAACAATTCTGGAGCATGCCATTTCTTTATTATTCCCGCTAGAAATTATGAATTGATTGCCAGCAGTTTGCAATGAAGGTCCAGATGGGTGTTATCCATTGGGAGTGTGTTCCTACACAGTCTGACACTAGCACTGTCTGCACTGATTGGATAGTGTTAGGCCTCTTGTGCTGGCCGGGCCCGTGCTGCGGACCTCAAATTGCGCGGGCACAGACCATGGGCCAGCCACATGTGCATTGCGGACCCATTCACTCTATATTTTTGCGCAACGGAAGCATGGAACGGAACACCACGGAAGCACTCCGTAGTGCTTCTGTGGGGTTCCATGCTTCCGTTCCATTCGGCACCGCATCTCCAGATTTGCGGACCCATTCAAGTGAATGAGTCCACATCCGTGACTGGTGCCCCATGTATTGCAGAACCGCCGTATGCGCCTCATAATACGGCCACGGGTGCACTACGGCCGTGTGCAAGAGGCCTTAGACTGTGCAGGGACATCTGGACCTTCACTGCAAACTTCTAGAAATCAATTCATAACTTCTAGCAGGAATAATAAAGGAATAGCACATGGAGTCATAAAACTAGATCCTCCTGAATTGTTATCACAAGGGGGATGCAAGTGGTTACTAAAACAGACATGTCAGGTCCTCTTTAAAATAGTCCATATTTCACCTGTATTTAGATTACGCTGACAGTGTGGAAATGGCAAACAGATGACTGAATGTGGAGCTTTTACTTTCATATAGGCTGCTGGAATTAAGCCCGTGAAGAGCTTCTTCTAGAAGTAGATAAAGCTCGCCTTCTGTTATGTCATGGTTATTACTGTTATGATTCGTCTAGCAATAAATCTTTTGGAAGCACATGAATAGATTGCATTAGGCTTGGGTTAGGGTAAGGGTTTTGGAATTCCTTTAACACAGTTAAGGGCCTGCAATGGGGAAGATGGATGAACCTGTCTAAAAGTAAAACCGTCTTTGTTGGCCATAGCGACCAATAACATACCGTAGCAGCTTTAGTTTTTTTTTTAAATATCCTTTAACACAATTTACAATTTTCATAAATGTGCCCCAATATGTCCAATATTTCATATGTTTTATGCATATAAACCATCAATTATTACATTACTATACTCATAGATAATGGTTATTTCTGGATCAATATTTACAACTTTAAACTTACTTTATAAAATGTATATATAAATATAATGAACCTCAAACCATTCGGTAAGGACCCTGTTACATCGGCTGATGGTCGGGAGCGAAAGACACCTGTTCCCGCTAGTTTGTCAGGTTGTCATGTCTTTTATGTGACATGAAAAATCAAATAAAGGGATGTACAATGACAATAATGAAACTGTCTGTGCCTGAACAATCAGTGGCGTGCAATGATTGCGCCATATAAATATTGTCCATTTATTCTTGTTTTGGGTGAAAAAAAACTGCCAGTGTATAAGTGGTCTTCCATTATTTATCTTTAGAGGAGTAGCTATAGGGGGTGCAGAGGTAGCAGCCCCTCCCGGGCCCAGGAGTCTGAGGGGGCCCAAAGACCCTTTTGTCGTATAAGAAGACACCGATATTATAGAAAGTGCATGCAGTTCAAGTTACACCTCTGACTGGAGGGAAAGGGTTAGGTCAAAAATTTGGCATGGAGGGGGTGCCATTAAAATTTTTGCCTCAGGCAGCATGTCGGCTATGTGCTCCCCTGCCCCGGGCCACAAAGCACTGAGGGAAGGGGGCCCAAGCTGAACCCTTGCAGCGGGCCCAGGAGCCTTTAGCTACGCCCCTGCTTATCTTGTATTGATTATGAGTTGAGGTCTCCATACACATTAGATTGCAGGCACACAACAAAAAAACGGGCATTAAAAATAGACTACACACTTGCCATTTTTCAACCATTTGTCCATCAATTTTCTGTCTGTCTGACCATTTATAATGGCTGTATTACATCATTTCTTCAAGACCAATTAAAACGGCCAGGAGAAACGCATGAATTTCATTGGTTTAATTTTTTAGCATCCTAACTCCTGCATTTCCCTCAGTACACCCCACTATGCCCCCAGTATCTATAATGGCCCCCTGTAATGCTCCCAGGTTCTATAATGCTCCCCATAGTAGCCCCAGTATATATAAGGTCCCCGCAGTGGCACCCTGTATGTAAAATCTCCCCAATGGTTCCCCCTATATATATATATATATATATATATATATATATATATAAAATCCCCCCCAATAGTGTTCCCCCAATATAAAATATTCTCCAATAGTGCCATTCTAGGTATTAACCCCCCAGCAGTGCACCCTGCATATAACATTTATTATGTAGAGAAAGTTAATACAAGACACTTACTAATGTATTGGGATTGTCCATATTACCTCCTTTGCTGGCTGGATTCATTTTTCCATCTCATTATAAACTGTGTGTTTCTATGGTTATGACCACCCTGTAATCCATCAGCGGTGGACATGCTTGCACACTATAGAAAAAGGTCACATAGGCTGGTGCTTTTTCCTATAGTGTGCAAGCACGACCACCACTGCTGGATTGCACAGTGGTCAGCCAGCAAAGGAAACTATATGGACAATAACAGTACATTATTAACTTTCTCTACATGATAAATGCCATTTGCTGAAGTGAGACAACCCCTTTAAACCAATATATCTAGTCTTACTCTGTTTTTGTAACTCCTGTAGAAATGAATGGAGAGTACAGAGCATGCAATGCTTTCTCCATTCACAGCAGCTGTGGGACAGGTGTCAGGGGACCCCTGTTCTGGAAGACATGTATGGGTCCCAGAGGTGGAACCATTATCTATTAGACATTTATGGCATATCATATCATCAATATGCCAGAAATCTCTAAGTAAATACCACTTTAAGTTACAAAACAACTGAGACTCTAAGAAAATGTCTGGTAGCTGCAGTTTTATTAAACATTTTGGGGAGATTTATCAAACTGGTGTAAAGTAGAACTTTCTTAGTTGCCCATAGCAACCAATCCGATTCCAGCTTTAATTTTCCAAAGGAGCTGTGAAAAATGAAAGGTGGAATCTGATTGGTTGCTATGGGCAACTAAGCCAGTTCTACTTTACACCAGTTTGATAAATGTCCCCCTTTAAGCTTATTAAGGGAATGTTCACACAGCGCTTCTTTGCCATGAATATCAGCACATTTTTGCACCAAAATCCACAGTAAAAAGTGCCCAACATGACTGTCCATTGATTTAAGTGGTAATCCACACCGTAGGTCATGTAATGTTGAGTTTTTTTTTCTGTGGTTGCAGATTTTCATAAATCATCAATAAACAGAATGACTATCCTAATGTCTATCCTTAGTAAGGTTTGTGTGGAGAAGCTGTGGTGGGTATTTGGGTGGATCCAGGGCATGCAAACTGCAAAACTACAGCCTTGAATTTCTACATTAGCAAATATACATTGGATTTTTTTAAAATTCCATGACACAGATACCCCATTGATTTCATTGGGCACTATGTTTTATTCCCCCTGAGGTGGAAATGTGGACATTTGCTACCAGGTATCCCTAGTAATCAGACAGGACCACTTAGAGGAGTTTTCCAGTTTGCATCATCCTTTAACATAAACATTTATGAAGGTAGCTGTCATTTTGTAACATATTTCCTTATATTCTGTTCTGGGCTGTGGTCACATGACCATGTCCATGCTGCTCTTATTTCCTGTGATGTTATGTCCATGGGTGGGGCAGTTATAGGGGAGTGTCTATGTAACTAGCTGGGTGTTAGAGGCGGTGCTGGAGGTGTGGCAGAGAAAGGAGAAGTGCATCATGGGTTTGGTTGGAGACAGCAACAGGGAGTGTTACATACAGGATGGAAAGAAACCAGGTAAACGGGTAAGGAAAGCACAAACTGAAAAAGAAAAAGCAGGGTGAAGATGTACATGAGGTGAGCAACTAAATGAGCATATCTGTTAAAACCCATAGTAATCCCGGAACCCCCTTTCAAGCCTGAGCAGTGGGACACATTTGGATCCTTCCAATTAAAAGGGAACATGGAAAGCCGAGAGGTTACTCGTATATTTTTGAATGGGTTTGTTTCTATGATAGATTTTCAATTGCTAAAGGAATGATGAGTGAGAACTTCTGAAGCCACTTTCACATCTGCGGCCCGCTTTTCTGACAGAGAATTCTCAGCATATTTGTCGGGTAGAGGACGGATTTGTGCCAAACCCCATTATTATAGTCAATGGGGTCTGGCGGGCAGGTGGCAGCATTCAGCAATGTCATGCAAAGGGGGTGTTGTGTGGAGGGGGAAGCGGGCAGGCAAACAGGCCTGGCTCATTAATCATTTTACATGCCGTATTTTTTTTTGGGTGTGAAAAATGGCTTAAATCTACACCAATAAGAGGGCTGGCATAGAGTTAAGCTTGTTGCACGGCCTGCTGGATGAAGCGCCAAACTTATGTAGAGGCCTGTGCTTCTACATAACTTTGGCGCTTCCTCTGTCAGCGCAGAGGGACATAAGACTGGCATTGAAAACCCAGCCTTGATAAATGTCCTCCTCCATGTTTGCTGTCTTTGAAGATCAGTGAGTTCTACTTCAAACATCTGTTATGTATTTAATCTTTGCTATTTATAATTTGAACGAAAACTAAGGATGAAAGAATGACTTTTGGTTGAATTCTACAATAGTTTCGTTAATTACTGTAGATGATAAACATTACATGGGTCATTTATTAAGACCGGCGATTTATATGGCGAATGTGCCAAAGTTATCTAGAGGCGCATCTTGAAAAAGAATGTATACCACACAATTTTTATATTTTATGTTTTTATGTTTTTTTTTTTTGTTTTTTACAATGGAAGATACTAGGACAGAGGCAGGGACAGGATTTTCTCAAAGGTGGAATGTTTCAGATGCTGTAGTAACCTACTAGTGCCAGTTGGCTGCATTGGGACTTGGAAACAGTGTTGTTCACTGTAAACAGTTGCTGCCTGGCATCATCATGAGCAAGTGTTTTGGATTGGCACAGCAATGCTAGGAGTCGGAGCACAGAGTAAGAACACTTGCGGATGATGATGCCAGTCAGCAACTGTTTACTTACTGAGAAGTGAACAATACTGTGTCACTCATTCTTGCTTTTTCACATTCAGTGGGGATAGAAACATTTTTGGTCCCATACTACCAAAGAGTCCAGGATCTGACGCCCCATTCCTGGGAATCGGGTATGCAGAGGGCTATTAGGGCAAGACATAGGTTGGCAGTAGCTCAGTAAAAGGCGTAATATACAAATTGGCACTGACCTTTGTTGGGGATGAGGGCAAAAGGCTTGGAGGAACTCTGTGAAACAGCAGTGACTACAGAAAGATACACAAGCTTTGATTACGCGATAAATTTTGCTTGTTCATCAGGTAATCGGCGATGCATTTGAACCGCCAGGTAAACGACCGTTCCTATGAACACTTGTTAGTGATTCTTGGACTCTGTAAAGTTCCCTTAATTTCGGCAATTTTGGATTTGCATGAAAGCTCCAATGTAAATTAGCAAAACGGCATAAAAGAAGACGTTGTTCTTTGTGCTTCAGCAAGAGCAATATTCTTACATAGTCTTCAAGGCTGCAGGATCCTTATCTGGCATCAGTATAGAAAGATTCGGAAATAATTACAGGAACAGTAGTTTAGCATTCATGAACAACTCTGTAACATACAGCACACCTTAAAGAATTTCAGGATCTTGAAGCAGAACATCCCTGGATATCATTCTGGACAGGCTGTCAAATGTCTATAGCTTTCAACCAGTCGAAAATGGATAAGAAGTTCTTGGTAGGAAACCTTATTAGTGATGAGCGGCAGGGGCAATATTCAAATTCGCGATATTTCACGAATATTTGGGCGAATATTTGTCATATATTCGCGACTTCAAGAATTACACAATTATTTTCTTGATTGCGAAAATCGGCAATATAATATGCACGTATTGCGCGTGCAATACAGGCGTGGGACATTTTTCAAGCTGCTAGAAGTTTCCGGAGACTGGAGAAAATGGTTGGCACAGCAGAACATTACAATAGCTTTATATGCAGTTAGAGTGCTCCAATATATTCGCGATTGCGCAAATCGGCACTAATGATGCAAATATTGTGGCACAATACGTGCAACTTCCCATTTTAGCAGGTCTGACTACATATTAGTGATTGGTGCACTAAGTATTGTTGTGAACTTGTGACATCACAGCACTATGTATGTAGCATGTATGTATGGACAGCAGAACCTATCAGCTACACTATATCACGATCTAACCTACACTGACTATCTCCCACTAACTATCTGTATTATATATATATATAAGCTAACTAACTATCTAATGTAATTAAACAATAAAGCACAGAGCACAGCAATGACACTGCTGTCTCTCTCCGAACTCCATAAAACAGCAGAAAATGGCTGCTGGGGAGGTTCTTATATAGTAAGGGGATAGAATATTAGAGAATATGAATATATAGCATTATATTCTAAATGTTTGCGAAATCTCGAAGTGCTGATATTCGCGATTAAAATTTGCGATTCGAATATTCGCCCCCAACACTATTCTGTGCAGTATACATGTGTATTAGTATATTATACGTGCTTTATATGGCAATTGTATAGTGTGTATTACCAAGGTCTCTAATATACCCTTGTATCAGAGAGCACTGTCATCTTGGAGGAACGTGGTCTTATTTTAGCATACTTTTAAAGTCTTTGTTCAGTACTAAACACTTGAAACATTACCAAAGGCAGTCTGACCTGGCATGGATATCAGTTCTTCCATAATTATAATAACACTTGTTTCTAATTGCTATTTCTTAACTGTTCTCTTATTGGTGCCCTACAAACAATGCAGCTTTGGACATTTGCATAAATAAATTACAATAATTAATTTGTGTCTTTTGGTCAAGCCTTGACACATAAGTAAGCAATCCAGACAGAAAGAAGTACTTGGCATCCAACTGGAAACCATGAACAAGATCTATAGCTCCGGCTACCTGTCTGTGGTACTTGCAAGTCAAGTACTTGAAAACGAGTTTGGTACCTTTGGCTAGTTGATTTTTATTTATTTTTTTGTGCTCCGCCTTTCAAAAGTCATAACTTTAAAAATTTTCACAGCAGTATGAGGGCTTGTTTTATGCGAGATGAGTTGTATTTTTTGTAACACTATTTTGAGGTTTATCTATTATGTTGTATAACTTTTGAAATGAAAATGATACAACATTGAAAAGAATGCAATTTTGTTATTCTTTATCACCCCACAATGTGGGGTGATAACCATAGAGAAGAGGCACATCATAGGCAATACCCAGAAGAGAAACTACAGTGAGAGGTGCTCATCTCTAGTGGTTGTGCTCAGGGCACAACCACCCATAGCCCTGTGAGACGGGGTCTGCTGGCTGCTGCCCACTGTCCTGCTGGATTCAAGATAAGGCCTAGGACATCGACTCTGGGAATGGGTAGAGAAAAGACTTTAGACAGTGCTTTAGCGCCAAAATCCCCAGATCAGGATGGGGATGGATGAAGAACACTTTACTTGCTTTATGACAACGCATTTCCGGATTGAAACAGTCCCTTCATCAGGTTAGTAACAAGTAAAAAGTGACCTCTACAGAACAGGAAGTGTCAGACTATTGGTAGGCTTAGAGGTTGTGGAAATGCAGGATTTTAGGATTTTTGTTATCATATAGACATGTAAAATTAGAAATGATTTTACCAGAAATTCTAAAAAAATCTAATTTAAACAATAGGTCATTTTCTGATAACACAGTCTCCTTAAAGAGGTTCTGCACTTTGCTTTAACTGATGATCTATCCTCTGGATAGATCATCAGCTTCTGATCGGCGGGGGTCAGCTGTTTGAGAAGGCAGTGGCGCTCCAGCAGCGCCGCGGCCTTCTCCCTATTTACCGCTGGACCACTGACGTCACGACTAGTAGCAACTAGCGTGGGCGGGGATAAGCTCTGTTCACTAGTTGATAGCTTTCTCAAACAGCTGATCGGCGGGGGTCCCGGGTGTCATACCCCTGCCGATCAGAAGCTGATGATCTATCCAGAGGATATATCATTAGTTAAAACAAAGTGCAGAACCCCTTTAAGAATATCCACCTTCTAATGAATAATCTCCTTTTTTTTAAATGAAATTCACTTTTAAGCAGAGACTTGAATTTACTTTTGTGTGCAGCTCCTGCTCCATAAATAGACAATAAACACCTTGGTCTAAAAGCCTGAAGAACATACTGTAACTGGTTAAATAAATGAACCATCTGTTCTAAATTTATAGGCAAAACCTTTTTAAAACTAGAAAGATTTTTACTGGATTTTTACTGGTTTAGGAAAGTGTTTTGCAACAGACAAATATTGTTAATACCAGTACGGTAAAAACAGTAAAATACTTTATAAAACTTTATCTTATTGTCTTTAGGTGACATTTAAAGACCTCCAGTGGAAACAATTTTCCATCATAGAACTGGTAACTGCCTGTGGACAACTCCTTTGTCATTTTTTGTGTTTTGCTGTATTACAACCTGGAATTGAAATGTATTTTAATTTAGATTTTATGTAATGAACCTGACAACATAGTCTAGATTGTTACATTAAAATGAAAAATAAAAAAATTTACAGCTGAATGCATACAATGGTGCTGGAAAGTTTCTGAACCCTTCAGAATTTTCAATATTTCTTGATAAATTTGACCTAAAATTACATCCAATTTTTACACAAGTCCCAATCGCTAGTCCTTTCACATCTGCATTGTTTCTGGGCAGCAGATCGTTGTTTAGACCTCACAATCTGCTGCCCAGAAATGAAAATTTTGGTGTCTGTGAGAACAGGATCACCCAATGAACGCGTTTTTCGATCATCGGGAGATCAGCGACACCTTCAGAGTTGCAGATTGTCAGGAACGAACATTCATAGGAACATTTGTTCCAGATAATCTGCATATCTAAATCTACCAGCAGATAATTTGAAGGTTAAATTAGAGTCAGGTGTTTTCAATCATTGATCTGATGATCAGGTGTTAGTGGATGACCTAATTTATTTAAGGAACAGGGATCTATCAAATTCACAACAGTGAAGTGTATCATGGCATGGACAAAGGGCAAATCCAAGGTCCTCAGAAGAATAATTGTTGATACTTATCAGACTGGCATAGGTTACAAAACCATCTCTAAAGAATTTGATAGTCAGGCAGATTGTGTGCAATTGTCGGAAATTCAAGACCACTATTCCCTCCCCAGGAGTGGTCAACCATCAAAGATCAAACAATAAAATTTGTGTCAGCCTGGCAGAGATTTGAGATGGGGATGCAGGTTCAACTTCTAGCAGGACAATAACCCTAAACATACTTCTAAAGCTGTACTGGAGTGGTTTAAAATGAAACCTTTAAATCTCTCGGAATGGTCTCGTCTAAAACCTCAATCCAATCTGTGGCATGATTTGAAGACTGCTGTACACCAGCACAACCCGTCTAACTTGAAGTAGTTTTGTCTGCAAGAATGGGCACAAATCCCAGTGTCTAGATGTGATAAGCTAATGGAGATATATACCCCAAGAGACTTGCATCTGTAATGGCAGCAAAAGGTGACCCCCACAAAGTACTGACAAAAAAATAATATGCATGTCACAGTAAAAATATTTTGCTCCTTCAAAGTGGTAGGCATGTTTTGTAAATCATATGGCAAATTCCCCCCAAAAATCCAATTCAAGGCTGTAATGCAACAACATAGCAAAAATACCAAGAGGTGAATACTTTCTCAAGACAATGGATTTTAGGTGTCACTCTGCTTTATCTTCCTCTGTGCTATTCTATTTAACCCATGAAGCCTCAGCACCACATCACAATGTGCAAGCAGAGCCAGTACCAACTCTGTACTCTGAGACCATAAGTATACATTGGGCCAGATTTATCATTAGCTCAGGTCAGAATAATGGAGTGAAAAAGTCCCCCAAAAAGTCCCAAACGCTGAAACTACGCACAAATTTGCGACTTTTTTGTGCTCTGCACTATGCTCGCCAGTTTTCTGAAAGTGGGCGTGTTTTCTTATGTAAATTAATCTCTAGACAGACTTACTATTGGGACTATTTAAAAAGTCGCAAAAAAGTCGCAATTTCACTCCAGTGAGGACCATGCTTATCTTATGAGACTTTTTAATAGAACATGCGACTTTTTCATAAAAACGTGCGACTTTTGTAAAGCTGCTTACTGACGGATAAACTGCTACCGTCAAAGCACATTTATTACAGTCTTAAAGGGCCGATCATAAATCTGACTTGGCTAAAACTGACTTTAGCCATATGTTAAAATGGAGTCAGCTGTCAGAGTCATGATAAATCTGGCCCATTGTGTCTAATCAGCATCAGTAACTATGATATGAACGTGTCCTCCACCGTGAAGAACCAGCATGGAACAGTCAAAGTTCTGGCCCCTAGTATGAGCGATGCCCAGATCCTAATGGACTTAAGTACATCACTAAGGTACTGTTTCTCATTGAAGATACATAAAGGTGTAGGAAAACGTATTACTGTATTAGGACAGTGATCCACTGAAAAAAAAGATGAAAACCAAGTCGTAAAAGTTTGGCTGGCATGTGGTACTTTGGTGTCAGGCTTTTTTTTAACCAAAGTCTGCAAAGACTGAAAGATCTTTCATCTGACAGCGCTGACGTGTTTTCAGGCGATGGTCTGTCATCGGTCGGCTACAAGGATCCTTTATTGTTAAATTTCACCAGAATGAAAAGTGAATGTTTATTTTGATTGAAATCATTCATTTAGATCTACTTTAGTGCGATGCATATGGCAACCTTTAGGGCCCATTCACACGGCAGATTTTAGCGCGATTTCTGCCACGCTTGTTCAGTTTAGAAGCTTGCAGCTTAGGTCCACTGAATGGAGCTGTACACACAGCTCAAAGAAAGGACATATCCTTTCTTGGAGCAGTTGTAGCTTTAAACTGCTGGACCATGAACTTCAGCTCTGTCCCCCTTTGAAAACGATAGGAAGCAGACAACACACTGCGAGACATATTTTGTTTAAAGGGTTTCTACCACTTCGTTTGCCCCTATTTAGCTTTTAGACACTAGCGATCCGCTAGTGTCTGCTGTACCAAACAATCCTAATCTAACAGTTTTTTGTCCAGCCGTTTTGCTAAAAAAAGAACTTTTATGGATATGCTAATGAGCCTCTAGGTGCTATGCGGGCGTCTTTTCAGCACCTAGAGGCTCTGTCTACCTTCACATAATGCCGCCCAGCGCGTCCCTCCAGCACGCCCATCTCTGATGGAATCCGATCCTCCCTCTGTTCCAGCCGTTCGAAATCTCGCGCCTGCGCCGTGCGCGTCTGTAATCGGCGCAGTGAATGTCTGACCGCTGCCTGCTCAGACATCTCCGTGGAGGGACGCGCTGGGCGGCATTATGTGAAGGTAGACGGAGCCTCTAGGTGCTGAAAAGACGCCTGCATAGCACCTAGAGGCTCATTAGCATATCAATAAAAGTTCTTTTTTTAGCAAAACGGCTGGACAAAAAACTGTTAGATTAGGATTGTTTGGTACAGCAGACACTAGCGGATTGCTAGTGTCTGAAAGCTAAATAGGGGCAAACGAAGTGGTAGAAACCCTTTAAATGTGCTTGGCCATAGATTTCTTTTTTTCTTGCCATTAGTACTGTTTTTGCCCGATTGCCAACAATGCTAGTCCACTGTATACCAGAATTAAGGAGTTTTACTTGTATTTGAAGAAGTATGGCAGCCAGCCACATCCAGACGACTAATATTAATGTACATAGCCAACTGATCTGAACACGTACAGTTGACAAATGCAAACACTATTGCAAAGACAAACAGCGTTTCCCCATACCTAGTCACAATCAGAATCTGCAACTGTAGGTAATACAAAGCAAATTAAAAAAATCTAGGGATTAATTTTGAAGAAATTTGAGATGGCCCAATTGGCAAATGCTGTTTAACTCGCTTGTGACTCTAAGTCTAGACACACATGGAATGCGTCCAGGATTTAATTTGGAGTTTAGATACTTTTTTTAAAAATGAAATCTCTAGACGATTAGTGTAACAGTGGGGTTTCTAAAATAAACAGTCGGAAATGCAGCCCTCCTGCTAGATGGCAATTGAAATGTTGTTCTTTCAACCAGAAATATCATCTGCTACTGTATATCTCCAGACAGGTTCATATATACAACCTGTGAGTGGTATTGAGCTATAATACAGCACCCATCGAACATCTCGGTTGTCCTATGAGGTATAAAAAAGGTTATTTTCTACTACAGAACTAATGACATGCTCCATTGGATGCAGAGTTGCAGTTAGGCTGTCCTTCACCCAGGACTACATTTTAGTTTATCCTAGCCCAAAATACTCTAGCCAAGGTAGTTTGTCATTTTGACAGCCCCTTCCGAAAAGTGGCAGCCAGGGTGGTACAGGTAGCACCTACAGTTCTGTACTGCAGAGCTGCAAGGAGCTACAGGCACCCTGCCAAAAAAAAGTTTTAAAAATATGTTTGCTTTAACATACTGATAAGGAAAATGTTGACTAGAAGGTGCAGCTGCTGATGCTCTGTTCCACTCGCTTGGTGGTCAGGACCTGCCTCCCACTGTCATCCACTGGGTGTGCCAAGTTGCTTGGCTTGCTCTGTTCCTCTATACAGGCTGCAGCTGGGCATACAGGGCTTGCATGCTCTCTCATGCTTTTAAACTACCAACGCACACAGCTGAATTTTTACCAGCCAATGGCTTGCAACCCTGGCGTACTTCAGGCACCTTCCCCAGTGGAAGGGTGTGAGAGTAATAAGGGTTGCAGGTGTACCGACCTCTGCCCGTTGAACCATATGACTGTTCGCTGCCTGACCTGTACCTGTTACCTGAATTGATCTTATGCTAGCTGCCCTGACATCGGGCCAATTGCCATTTTGCACATACTCTGACCTCCAGCCAGTCCCCTGCCTGACCCCTCAGTGCCTCACACTGGTGTCCCTGACCCCCTTGGGTCAGCTGTTAACCACATGGAAAATACTCCAGGAGTTAGGGACCTGGTGGCTCCCCTCAAGTGAAGTCCAGATCCCAGTATAGGGGTTAAAGGGTGAATATCAGGGGACTGCCAGGATTACCGCTTCAGGATTAGCCCAAAGCCAAATCTGTTGGTTAACACAGTGGTTCCACAGCCGCTGCCGTAACGGAAGCAATGCCCTGAAATTGTTATTTTCAGAAATTCTCCCTTTAGCCAAATAAATCTACGTGCCTGCAGTGAATTCATATTCCCTGTGGTTACGCTGCAGTTTATCAGCTTCTCCCATTATCAGATACAGAGAGTATTTCTAACAATAGCGTTTTATCAGGGACTTGCTATTCATGTGCCCATCTTGCAAGTAACCAATCAAGACGTCATAAACATAGTCTAGTACCACAAGCTTGACATTCATTTCATGCTGGTGCCTTTCAGCTTCTATAAGCAATGTCTCGGGTTACATTGTTTTATTTCATTACTGCAAAGGTTATAGCTACTATAGCAACTAATGGCGGTGACCACAAAGTTATTTACTGTGAAGTGGTTATTGTGTACAGCAGAGTGATTGCGCTCTATAGATTTTGGAGACAATGGTGAGGAAGCCAGATTTTCTTCGTTTTAATTATGAAAAGGAAAGCACTGCATTGTAATGTGCAATCAAAATACAGGAATTACGTTCTCACGTACAGTCCTCCAGGAGTTAAATTTCCGGTGTTCACCCTGCCGCAGAGCTCTTCCTGGAACCACTGCCAGCTTATTGAAATCTGCTGACAGAAGCTAATTGCAGTATAGGGGGCATAGCATAATCGCCAGCTCAATCAGTTCAATCAACTAGCCCAACTTAAACATGATTAAAAGAAACTTGAAAGGTTTGCTTTATTAAAAGATAACCAGGGCAACCAGAAAAAGGATGGATTATTCCCAAATTGTGTCCCTCCAAGATGGCCAAATGTTGAATGTACTGTATGCGCTTGTAGAGTTAGATATCCCGAACATGGCGGTGCTTTCCATGTAGGTAAATTAGGCGATATGTGCAGTTAAAGTGATTTTACTACCACTGCCTATTAAAGGGAACTTGCCACCATGTGCGTTTTTAAGTGCAATTGTGACTAGATTTAGGTTAGTATCACACTGGCCGATTGTCGGCCAGGTAGCAAGTGTTCGTATGAGCGCTCGTTCTCGATGATCTGGCAGTGTAAGGCTACTGGCGTTTTGGCTTTCCGTTTGTGAGATCCGTTCAGGGCTCTCATAAGCCGTCCAAAACGGATCAGTTTACATTCTAATGCATTCTGAATAGAAAAGGATCCGCTCAGAATGCATCAGTTTGCATCAGTTCAGTCTCCATTCCGCTTTGGAGACTAACACCAAAACGCTGCTTGCTTGTCCGTCTGATAAAACTGAGCCAAACGTTTTAACTGGCACAATAGAAAAAAGATCTATCCTCCATTGACTTTCAATAGTGTTCAAGACGGATCCGTCTTGGCTATGTTAAAGATAATACAAACGTATCCGTTCTGAACGGATGCAGACAGTTGCATTATCTAACCGAAACCGTCCATGACGGATCTGCACAAAACGCAAGTGTGAAGTGAAAGTGGCCTAATTCTGTTACTATACTATATTGCTCATTGGTAGTGTTCACGATGCTCGGGTGTTCTACTGAGCACCCGAGCACAATGGAAGTCAATGGGAGAACCCCAGGCACCCCCTGCTCCCAACCTTGTACATAAGAGGCAAGGAAGTTAGCCACTACACTATACAGCTACATGTTAACCTGCACAGAAATATAAAATAAGTCTTCTGCTGAATAGGAATACTCACTAGATCAGAAGCTACTATGAGGTTTTTCTAACACAGTTTAGCATTCAGCTTTATGGCTGAGTGGATAAGGTCCTAGCCTCTAATGTACAAGGGGTTGGGCATTCAAATCCTGGCAGAAACTTTTCAGAAATAGATGCTAAATTACATTTAAATACACTGACTCGAGCACACGCGGTGTTCGGCTGAACTCCGCGATGTGCCGAGCATATCAATGCCCGAGTCGAAATGGTGTTCGGCCGAGCATGCTCGATCAACACTATTCATTGGGCAATCCATATTTTTAAGCATGCTTAAAAATCATCGGATCGTGCTGCCTAATCACGATGGCATTAGAGATCGCTCCTGCCCATACTGTGGAGGAGATTGCTGCATGTAATTGTGGCAGTCTCCTCCACTAACAAGCAGGCGATTGCCAGGACCAGTTTCTGAAAGGGTGTGTGATAAGGGCAGGGTGGGGCCATTGGTAACATTCGGCATTGCCAGATCCAGATAGCTCCTCCAGGCTGTTCTCATAACACTAGTGTAAAGTGGATTCCGTGCATGTGATTGAAATCTATGGCTCCTCAGAGCTGTCCTAGATTTTACTCATTATTCACACTAGTTTCCGGCGTAACTAGTGAGGAATTAGCTTGAGCCTATGGCTCCGCCCTTGCAATGCCCCCTTTTTGTAGACTGCTCGTAGGGTAGCGTAAAATGCAGATTGTGGCTAGAAAAGTCGCAAATGCATAGAAAAATTTTGCAACTTTTCTACACCAGAAAGAGGCATAAGAGAAATGATAAACCTCAAAATCCTTTTTTCCACATTTAAAATGCATAATCTAGATCAGGGATGCCCAACCTGCGGCCTTCCAGCTGTTGCAAAACTACAACTCCCAGTATTCCCGGACAGCCTACAGCAGGGCATAGTGGGAGTTGTAGTTTTACAACAGCTGGAAGGCTGCAGGTTGAGCATCTCTGATCTAGAATATTTTCACAATGTAATTGAAAAAGAAAACGGCTCTAAAATAAAAAGCTTGAAAAAGATGAAGGGACAAATTAGAGACAGATGTAGCCGAGCTGACATTGGGTTTGTCAGTGTAAGTATTAGTGTATCGTTTGTCATTTTATTTGTGGTTTCGTAAAGAACAGGAAGTAAGCCAATTATCTTAACTGAGATAAAATAAGTGGTTAAATGTCAGCTCTGCAATATCTGCAATTTCTTTTCAAAACAATCCTAAGAAGCTCATAAAGGGGTTTCCTCTGGTCATCGCTTATCCACTCAAGGGGCAAGTGTCTGGTCGGCAGGGGACCGATCGATGGGGCCCCGACTAATCATAATAACTAGTTTCCCATCTTCCCACATTTAAATGGAGATGTAGTTGATCATTCACTCCATTCAGCTCTATAGGACTGTCACTATATATCACTTTTCTACATTGAGAATCCATCTTTTCTACGCATTTCTCTTCTTTCATTACTTTGATCATGTTTATTTTATTTTATACAGACTTTTCATTTCTAGCAAATACTAAATGGATTGTATGTTAACTTATATCATTTATTATTTGACTCCTTTTATTCTTTTTTATTGCATAGAGATATTTATAAAAAAAGCGTCACAGAAACTTGTGGGTATACTACAGTATACTACGCGTTGAACAGGTTTTATGATGGTCTTGATTAGGAATATCTTAGTTGCATGATTATTTGTCCTAAGATTTAGCAATATGTTTGGAACATTTGCAATCCGAATCCCGTGGACGGGTTAATATTTCTATTATCTCAATACATTTTTATTTTATTTATTTTTTACAGTGGGACCTATGGGTGACGTATGCCACTCTATATCTATACAGTGACATATATGAGAGCCTTCTACTAGAAGTATAGGACAGTAAATACATCAAAATGAACCTCAATTTTTTTCTTCCAAAGATAGTACGCAATGAATAACGGACATTCATTAGACCTGATGTTGCTCACTATTAGACATTTAGCACATGATGGAGTAGGTTACAACTCGGTGTCCCAGAAACACAGGTCTGTGAGCCTAGAAACTGCTTTTAATGTTTTGCAAATAAAGGACTGAAAGTGCAAGCACTTCATAAAAAGTGAGGAGCTATTTTTCCTCACTTATACATGTAAGTTAAGAGCTACAGACGTGGACAAAATTGTTGGTACCCTTTGGTCAATGAAAGAAAAAGTCACAATGGTCACAGAAATAACTTTAATCTGACAAAAGTAATAATAAATTAAAATTCTATAAATGTTAACCAATGAAAGTCAGACATTGTTTTTCAACCATGCTTCAACAGAATTATGTAAAAAAATAAACTCATGAAACAGGCATGGACAAAAATGATGGTACCCCTAGAAAACACAGAACATAATGTGACCAAAGGGACATGTTAATTCAAGGTGTGTCCACTAATTAGCATCACAGGTGTCTACAACCTTGTAATCAGCCATTGGGCCTATATATATGGCTCCAGGTAATCACTGTGTTGTTTGGTGATATGGTGTGTACCACACTCGACATGGACCAGAGGAAGCAAAGGAAAGAGCTGTCTCAAGAGATCAGAAAGAAAATTATAGACAAGCATGTTAAAGGTAAAGGCTATAAGACCATCTCCAAGCAACTAGATGTTCCTGTGAGTACAGTTGCACATATTATTCATAAGTTTAAGATCCATGGGACTGTAGCCAACCTCCCTGGACGTGGCCGCAGGAGGAAAATTGATGACAAATCTAAGAGACGGATAATCCGAATGGTAACAAAAGAGCCTAGAAAGACTTCTAAAGAGATTCAAGGTGAACTTCATGCTCAAGGAACATCAGTGTCAGATCGCACCATCCGTCGTTGTTTGAGCCAAAGTGGACTACATGGGAGACGACCAAGGAGGACACCATTGTTGAAAACGAATCATAAAAAAGCAAGACTGGAATATGCCAAACTACATGTTGACAAGCCACAAAGCTTCTGGGAGAATGTCCTGTGGACAGATGAGACAAAAATCGAAGTTTTTGCCAAGGCACATCAGCTGTATGTTCACAGACGAAAAAATGAAGCATATCAAGAAAAGAACACTGTCCCTACTGTGAAACATGGAGGAGGCTCTGTTATGTTCTGGGGCTGCTTTGCTGCGTCTGGCACAGGGTGTCTTGAATCTGTGCAGGGTACAATGAAATCTCAAGACTATCAAGGAATTCTAGAGAGAAATGTACTAGCCAGTGTCAGAAAGCTTGGTCTCAGTCGCAGGTCATGGGTCTTGCAACAGGACAATGACCCAAAACACACCGCTAAAAACACCCAAGAATGGCTAAGAGGAAAAAATTGGACTATTCTAAAGTGGCCTTCTATGAGCCCTGACCTCAATCCTATTGAGCATCTTTGGAAGGAGCTGAAACATGCAGTCTGGAAAAGGCACCCTTCAAACCGGACACAACTGGAGCAGTTTGCTCATGAGGAGTGGGCCAAAATACCTGCTGAGAGGTGCAGATGTCTCATTGACAGTTACAGGAAGCGTTTGATTGCAGTGATTGCCTCAAAAGGTTGCGCAACAAAATATTAAGTTAGGGGTACCATCATTTTTGTCCATGCCTGTTTCATGAGTTTATTTTTTTACATAATTCTGTTGAAGCATGGTTGAAAAACAATGTCTGACTTTCATTGGTTAACATTTATAGAATTTTAATTTATTATTACTTTTGTCAGATTAAAGTTATTTCTGTGACCATTGTGACTTTTTCTTTCATTGACCAAAGGGTACCAACAATTTTGTCCACGTCTGTATATACAACGGAGTTGTATTGAGATTATGGACACAGGGTCGGAGTGAGACTCGAGGTCAGTTGTTATCCACTAGTGGGAGTCATTTAATATTTTGCAGTTAATATTTCCATTATGCATTGTGTTTTATTAGATTCTGTGAAATAAAGCTGTCATGGAAAGTATTTTTCGTCTTAGGATAAGAGAGCCTTTTTTCTTCAGCTGGATATGGAATTGATGTTATCGTACAATGAACTACATCATTTAAATTGAACATTTTGCTTCTTATCTTCATGAAAAATCTTTTTGTATACACAACTTTAATCTTTAAAGCTTCATTGTAAAGCAAACATTAGTAGATTAATTCATTAAGTAGATTAAGATTAATACGTTGCCTTACTTAGGTTGTGTTCTAGTCAACAGCTGCATTTACAGCTCTCCTGTTTGTCACGGGAAACAGTCAGCAACTTTGAAATACGAAAGATCCCTAAAACTCTGTTCACATCACTTTTGGTTTTCTGCTGGAGGTTCATGTTGAAGTCCTATACTTCTAGTAGAAGGCTCTCATATATGTCACTGTATAGATATAGAGTGGCATACGTCACCCATAGGTCCCACTGTAAAAAAAAAATAATGTATATTTATATATAAGAGGAGAAGTGGCACTGTCTGAATACAATTACAAGCCCTGGACAACAGGGGCTAATGAAGGCATAGTTTGTGGTGCTGAACTCCAAGCAAAGTCCAAGATCACTATACCGTGTATTCATGGAGAAAAAAGTTGTGGCTCTCGCCAGTCCTTAATTTGTAACCTTTATACTTCAGAATAAAAATCCTAATTATGCGAGAGAAAATCAGACACAAGTAGGTAACAGCCGTTTAATGTGGAACACTTTTCCTCTGACCCCGAGGTCAGAAGAACCGTGTTCCATGCAAAACTGTATACTGAGACATACCCCTGCATCAGATGCCAAAAGGACACTCTTGGCATCTATCAGTCAGTAAAGCTCTATAGGTCTGGTGCTTGATCTGGGAACTTTTCTGCTGACCATACACCTCAAATGAAGTGTAAACATAACTGAGCTGCTATAATGTAGTGAGGCAGTTAAGCCTCGTTCACATCTTCATCAAGAAGATCTGGCTGCCTCATCCGGGAACAAGTGCCAGCCATTGACCAGACCAAAAAGTTACATGTAGCAGTTTTTGTCTGGCTGAAAGCAGCCGGATCACCACTGGACTTAATTACAGTCAATGAAGATTCGGTGGTGAACTACAAAATCCAGCAATGCCGGATCCAGTGAAATATGGCAGGCTGTTCTCTGCTGGAGCAGCTTGTTGGACAGACTGGGAACTAAAACAGCTCTCCAGACAAAAAAAATATCAAAGAGCCATTGGCACCTAACCTTAAAAATGTAGGAGCCAAATTTAAAATACATATAATTACGGTATAATAAAAAAAAAGACATGTCTTACCTAGGGTTGTCGCAATGCCAAAATTTTGATTCGATTTCGATACCATAAAAAAGTATTGCGATACCACGCGAAAAAAATAAAACGCCAAAAAAGCTGTGTGCATTCCACATTTTATGGAAAGTCTGGACCATAATAGAACAGTCCAATCCTAATTTTTACTGTGCCACCAATAAATATAGTTTTTTGCCTTAATACAAACCCAGGCTGCAGGTGCCGTCCATATCCCATACCCAGCCTCTATGACTGCGTGCTTCGATCCGCCGCAATTAACCCCTTCTCAGTGGTTAGCATTGGTGCCTAGCAGCGCTAGGGTCCTTGGTTCGAATCCGACCAAGGGCAACATCTTCATGGAGTTTGTATGTTCTCCCCGTGTTTGCGTGGGCTTCCTCTGGGTACTCCGATTTCCTCCCACACTCCAAAGACATACTGATAGGGAACTTAGATTGTGAGCCCCATTGGGGACAGTTGGATGCTAATGTCTGTAAAAGCGCTGCGGAATATAGTAACGCTATATAAGTGCATATAATAAATTATAATGCAGTGTGCTCCTGTGAAACGAGCAGTGTACATAATGGGAAATCACGTTCCCAAACACTGAGCGTGATCTCTGCACAGGACACGTTTGTCTGAAACAGGCCTAAAAGAAATAAGGATTCTAGCAGTGATACCTTTATTGGCTAACCAGAAAAATTCTGTTTGCAAGCTTCCAGAACACAGAGGCTCCTTCATCAGGCTCTATTTAGTTGAATGAATTGGAGCAAGGCACAACATTTAAAATATGTTACATACATTTCTACATGGGGTGATACATCATCAAGATAAAACAGAGCAGTAAAACTGGTTATTGTTACAGATGGACAGGCAATAGAGGTTAAGACTTAGATAGTAAAGAGATCTGGAGTCTGTCAAATGTGGATAGTAAGGGGGGAGGAAGGGTGTCCATGTAATGTGTCATAAATCCAGGTGTTAGACTGTGTCTTCTTTTCAATGATTGGAATGTTATCATCAGTTTGAATTTCCAGATTTTTTTTCTCCCTGCTGTTCCTAAAATTGCCTTTCATTATGATACTGTGGTCTGGTTCAGAGAAGTTTTCCCACAGGTGAATACAAATTTCCCTTTGTTGTGTGCCTATGTAAATGTATCCTCGAACAGAGATTTTCCATGGTTTCTCCAGTATGGATGACATCATTGGGGTATTGTATCATGTACACCACAATTGGAGGATGCACATGAGGCACTGATTTTGTAGTCCCGTTGTGTATTCGATATGGGGACAGTGTCCTTTGTTAATATTGGCTAAGGGCTTTGCATTTCTTAATGTTACAAGTAAATGTGCCCATCTCCGATGGTGATGACAGGGCACTTCTAACAAAGAGATTCCTTAAAGGGTTGTGCAAGAATGGGGTATGGTTTTGCAAACCCTCTCACTTTGCCAGACCTGTAAAGAAGCTTACTTACCTGCTTCCCAATGCTGGCTCCCCGTTCCTTTTCCTCCTGCCTTCGATGCTTCGCTGGGCTCCCTCACTGAAAGCATCCAGTTTGGCTGTGGCCAATCATTGGGCATGGCGGTGACCGGCTCCCCTTTCGTCGTGATAAAGGAGTGTAGAGGTTGTCATTGTAAAATACGTTTGTCATCTTTGTAGAATATTGGTTGGAGGTTGGCAGCAATTCTCATCAAGATGTTCATTGTGGAGTTGTAGGTGATCACAAGGGGCACCCTGCTGTTGTTCTCTTTTTGTTTATAATTCAAGAGACTGCTTCTTGGAATCTTTGTTGTTTTGTCGATTTGTTCATCCATAATTAAGGGATGGTATCCTTGTCGTAAAAAATGTATTTCTCCGTGTTAGCAGATTTTTTCAGTGTTTCAGTTTCTGAGCATATCCGGATATATCGCAGAGAATTGCTGTAAATGATTGATTTCTTTGTGTGTTCTAGATGGAAGCTGTCCCATCTTAGATATGCTGGATGGCCTGTAGGTTTTTGGTAGACTGGTGTTTGTATGGTCTTGTTCTTGATACATTTCCTGAATACAGTCATATATACAGTAGCGGAAATAATTATTTGACCCCTCACTGATTTTGTAAGTTTGTCCAATGACAAAGAAATGAAAAGTCTCAGAACAGTATCATTTCAATGGTAGGTTTATTGTAACAGTGGCAGATAGCACATCAAAAGGAAAATCGAAAAAATAACTTTAAATAAAAGATAGCAACTGATTTGCATTTCATTGAGTGAAATAAGTATTTGAACCCTCTAACAAAAAAAGACTTAATACTTGGTGGAAAAACCCTTGTTTGCAAGCACAGAGGTCAAACGTTTCTTGTAATTGATGACCAAGTTTGCGCACATTTTAGGAGGAATGTTGGTCCACTCCTCTTTGCAGATCATCTCTAAATCCCTAAGGTTTCGAGGCTGTCTCTGTGCAACTCTGAGCTTGAGCTCCCTCCATAGGTTTTCGATTGGATTAAGGTCCGGAGACTGACTAGGCCACTCCATGACCTTAATGTGCTTCTTCTTGAGCCACTCCTTTGTTGCCTTTGCTGTATGTTTTGGGTCATTGTCGTGCTGGAACACCCATCCACGACCCATTTTCAGTTTCCTGGCAGAGGGAAGGAGGTTGTCGCTCAGGATTTCACGATACATGGCTCCGTCCATTTTCCCGTTTATGCGAATAAGTTGTCCTGTGCCCTTAGCAGAAAAACACCCCCAAAGCAAAATGTTTCCACCCCCATGCTTGACGGTGGGGACGGTGTTTTGGGGGTCATAGGCAGCATTTTTCTTCCTCCAAACACAGCGAGTTGAGTTAATGCCAAAGAGCTCTATTTTGGTCTCATCAGACCACAGCACCTTCTCCCAGTCACTCTCTGAATCATTCAGGTGTTCATTGGCAAACTTCAGACGGGCCTGCACATGTGCCTTCCTGAGCAGGGGGACCTTGCGAGCCCTGCAGGATTTTAATCCATTGCGGTGTAATGTGTTTCCAATGGTTTTCTTGGTGACTGTGGTCCCTGCTAATTTGAGGTCATTAACTAACTCCTCCCGTGTAGTTCTAGGATGCTTTTTCACCTTTCTCAGAACCATTGACACCCCACGAGGTGAGATCTTGCGTGGAGCCCCAGAGCGAGGTCGATTGATGGTCATTTTGTGCTCCTTCCATTTTCGAACAATCGCACCAACAGTTGTCACCTTCTCTCCCAGCTTCTTGCTAATGGTTTTGTAGCCCATTCCAGCCTTGTGCAGGTCTACAATTTTGTCTCTGACATCCTTGGACAGCTCTTTGGTCTTTCCCATGTTGGAGAGTTTGGAGTCTGCTTGATTGATTGATTCTGTGGACAGGTGTCTTTTATACAGGTGACTAGTTAAGACAGGTGTCCTTAATGAGGGTGACTAATTGAGTAGAAGTGTCTAACCACTCTGTGGGAGCCAGAACTCTTAATGGTTGGTAGGGGTTCAAATACTTATTTCACTCAATGAAATGCAAATCAGTTGCTATCTTTTATTTAAAGTTATTTTTTCGATTTTCCTTTTGATGTGCTATCTGCCACTGTTACAATAAACCTACCATTGAAATGATACTGTTCTGAGACTTTTCATTTCTTTGTCATTGGACAAACTTACAAAATCAGTGAGGGGTCAAATAATTATTTCCGCCACTGTATCTATAGACTTTTCTGGTTAGCCAATAAAGGTATCACTGCTATAATACTTTAGTATTTTTTAACACAAATGTATTTAACATCACATACATTTTTCTGGCTAGCATAGTACCATGCTATTTTTTTTACTATGCATCACAACCCCACACAACATTACAAATGTCAAAACAATTTGGTGAAGAGGTGTGATTAGATGAGCACATGCTCATATTTTCACCTCTTTCCTGGAAATAAAAGACCCCATATGTGACAGTCAGAAAACAAGTATGCGATCTGTCTGATGGGGAGAAGGGGATAGGTAACATGGCCAGAAGTCAATGTTACCCTTCCCCTGGGGTCATGAAAGAGTGTTTTCTTCAAAGTAACTACTTGCCAGCTTCCCCACGCATGCGTTAGCTACCAGCCGGAGCTGCACGCTTCCTTGGGTGTAAGCACAAGCAGCAGAGGAGGAACATCGCGACCCTACAAGACAGGGAGCAGGACCAAGTTTCTTTCCTCCATATGTGTCTGCGATGGCAAGTAAATTTTTCTGACTTTATGACCAATGATTATTTACTAAAATAGAATTCCAATACCAGCGCGGGTACCATTCAATACTTCCTGCGATACAAGTAAATTTGTTTGACCAGGTACGTGCAGTGTACCCATATATAGGTTGCCCAGCAGTGGCTCTCTCTTTATGGTGGTTTGAGAAAGTGGCATAAGCTATTTAAGCGGTAGTGCAGGTGGATTTTTATTATATACCTTCATATGCTGTGTAGCAGCTAGAGATGTGAGCCTGGTCTTGTTTGAAGCATTAGCTGCTGTAGGGAGATATATCCTTCAGAAATCAAGTAGGGAGTGAAAGCAGCTGAAGCCTCCTTCCAGCTGCTGTCACTCCCTACACAAACTCTAAAGGTTATATCTATGAATGTTAAGGAGCTAATACTGTGATCCTGGTCTTATTTTAAAGCTGTAATTAGAAATAAATGCACACACAGTGCCTCATAGCACAAAAAACTGTGACTGTAAAGAAGGGGTAGGGGAGCTAAATAGACACTCACCTTGTAACGTTGTGCAATACAGGCACAATGCCAAGAAGACATATAGTGTAGAAAGGCATAAAGTGGAGAATGTGTGATGACCACTGGACTAGCTTGGCAGTGCAGCAGACCCCAAGACAGCAGCACTGGTCTTTTTTTCCTGTATGAGATGTTGCATTGTTTTAAAACTTACCGTATTTTTCTCCCTATAAGACGCACCTGCCCATAAGACGCACCTAGGTTTTTTAGGAGGAAAATAAGAAAAGAAAAATTTGAACCAAAAGGTGTGCTTTTGGTGGGTTTTGAACTAATGGTGGTCTGTAGATGACACTATTATGGGGGATCTGTGGATGACACTGTTATGGGGGATCTGTGGATGACAATGTTATGGGGGGATCTGTGGATGACAATGTTATGGGGGATCTGTGGATGACAATGTTATGGGGGGATCTGTGGATGACACTGTTATGGGGGGATCTGTGGATGACACTGTTATGGGGGGATCTGTGGATGGCACAGTTATGGGGGGGATCTGTGGATGGCACAGTTATGGGGGGGATCTGTGGATGACCATGCTATGGGGGGGATCTGTGGATGACACTATACAGTCCCTGACAAAAGTCTTGTCGCTTCTCTATTTTGTAGAAACTCCTGCTATTAACCTGCCTTTTAATTAATCAATTGTTGTTAGAAATGGCTCATATGAAAAGCTAAAGCCCTCCCAAATGATGTTTAATGCACTGAAATAAATTAGTTTCACTGAAAAAAGATTTATCATTTAATCAAGACAGGTCAAATTTTGGCAAGACAAAAGTTTTGTCGCCTATACAGAAATTGAACAACTTTACTGCAAATCCAAAAATATGTCAGCAAATTAAGTAGTGGTGCTGTGATATCCAAATTTAATATCTTGTATGACTTCCATGAGCTTGAAGGACAGCATCCATGCGGTTTGGCAAGGATTCATACAATTTATTGATAAAGTCATCAGGAATAGCAAAGAAAAAACAGTCTTGCATGCCTCCCTGAGTTCATCAATATTCTTTGGTTTAATCTTCCATGCTTCCTCTTTCATCCTACACCACATATGCTCAATGATGTTCATGTCTGGTGACTGGGCTGGCCAATCCTGGAGCATCTTGATCTTCTTCGCCTTAAGGAAGTTTGATGTGCAGGAGGAAGTATGCGATGGAGCATCATCCTGCTGCAGAATTTGGCCTTTTTTATGGTTGGGAATATAAGAGGTAGCTAAGATTTCTTGGTATTTTAGACTATTGATGTTGCCTGCAGATCCCTTGCACACCCCCATACTGGATGTTACCCCAGACCATGATTTTGCCTCCACCAAACTTCACTGTTTTCTGGGTAAATCTCGGCTCCATGCGGGTTCCAGTAGCTCTCCTGCAATATTTGCGGCGACTGTGGTATAATTCAACAGAAGATTCATTTGAAAATTCCACCTTCTGCCACTTCCAGCGTCCATCCTTTTAGCAGGCTGTGGCCCTTGGCAAATGCCACACGGTTTTTCAATTGTCTTTTGTTTAGTGCTGGCTTATGGGCACTGATTCGACCATGGAGGCCATTTTGAGACAGAATCCGACAAACTGTTCTGGTTGACACAGGGACTTCAGGTGACCAGGTTTTGTTGAGCTCTGCTGCAGTGGAAAATGGTCTGGCCTTGGATTTTCAAGCCAACAAACGGTCCTCTCGAGCAGTTGTCTTGCGGGGTCGGCCTGACCTGGCCTTGTCCAAAAGGTCTCCAATCTCTTCAAATCTTTTTTTATCCTCTGAACTTGACGCTGAGACACATTAAAGGTGTCTGCCACATCAGCAGTGGATCTGGTCTTCAGCCTCTTGATAATCAACACTTTAGTCTCCGGGTGAATCTTAGGCATGTTTGCAGAGGTCTAGTTGCAGTTGATGTGAAGGTCTAGTGTACTGGGGTTCTTTTTATATATACCTCACACCTGAGACCTAATTGATCCATTATTAGTCACAGGTGAAGCTCATATGACAAGACGACAACACTTATGTCTTGACAAAAATTGACTCAATGGGCTTTACCAAGCTGTGAATATTAGAATACTTTTTGTCAGTTTCGTTTTGCATTGAAACATTATTACAAAAGCTGTTGGGATTAAAATGACCCATTTCTTGTAACAAAATCTTGATTAGAAATATATTTTAGCGGCACTTCAGGTCAATTTGTACACAAGCGACAAGACTTTTGCCAGAGCGGGTGGCGGCGTAACGTCACTCACTCACGTCATGCGCCTGCTCCTCCCACTTTATGAATAAAGCAGGCAGGAGCTTGATTGTAAAGTGGGAGGAGCAGGCGCATGATGTGAGTGAGTGACGTTATGCCGCCACCCGCTCTGCCTGTTACCGGAGCTTAATTGTAAGGTATTAAACAGGATAGCGCTGCTTTAAAGTTAGTTACTTGAGGTTAAGGATTACTGTTTAGATATGAATACTGCTGTGAGTGGCGGGGCCCGGTGTAGGAGTACAGTGACTGCATCGGGCCCCCGCCGCGAGTTGCCGGACATCCAGCCTGTCCTCCCTCCCCGCTGATACATCGCTTAGCTGTGCAGCATCGCAGCCGGGGATGTATCAGTGTTAGTGATATAAAAAATGGCAGCCATTCCCCCCCCCCCGTCTTGTGGGGCGAAAAATACGGTAGATTGTCATCTTTCCAACAAGTCTAGCAGTTGCTAGATAGCCCAAGATCTGAAGGGTTAAAGCAGCCCTCCCCTCCTCCCCCTGCTGCCTGTTACAAGGTTAAAGTGCCCCTCTTGTATCAACTAAATAAATCTATCCATAGACATACTGTAGAGCATTATTTCTTGTACAGGTTTCAGAGAGGGTCTTGAGAACTGGCTCTGGAACCTGAATATGCAGCCATGGATCAGAAAGGACCGGGTAAGTATAAGGTAGGGTGGGATCACGTTAAATTATCCTGCAATAAAAATATGTCACAGGCTTAAAATCAGGAACAGCTTAAAATAATATTACCATCTAATCCGAAGACATAAGAATAGTGCTAGGAAAAAACTTTACATAATGCTACCAACTGTTTCCTTTATTTATGGATCCAACTTCAACTTCCTCTTTGCGCTGTGTGCTCTCTATGTAAAGTCTTTATATTTGCATAGCTGGGAAGGAAATGCCAGGTCAGGGTGAAAGGACCATTGAACCTAAAATAGAGCTAGTGCACAATAATGATGAGAATTGCTGTACAGGGCTGTGTGATATGCTGGTGCTATATACATTGTAAGAAGGTACCTGGAAACATCGTGGATGGACGGTATGTGTCACCGAGGTTCCTGGCCTCAGTGAAGTAAGAGCCTGTATTTTATGTGTCAGCAGCAGCTATTGCTCATTGACACCTAAAGATTTACCATGGCTGTTATAGCTGATCCGGGACGGCTCTTACTAGGATTAGTCAAAGTGCTGGGTGGGTGACTACTCTCCATGTTCCAGGCCGGGTTTTGCCAGGCATAAAAAACAGCCAGGACTGCGAGGTGTGTGGATTTACCTCCCTCTGACAGTGGAGCTCAGGAGTCTGTGTGCTGTGAACTAAGGGCTGTGCTGGGATTTGAGGTTTGAGCCGGGCTGGAGGACTCAGACCTCTCTAAAGGCGAACAGGCCGCCTATGGACTTGATGAGGCTGAACGGCTAACAGGGTGTCCTTCTGTACCAGTCTGTAACTCGTCTTGTTTATGCTTAGTGCAATTGTATGTATACCTCTTCTCATATGTACAGTACAGCACTATTGAATGAATGGCGCTATAATAATTAATAATAATAATAATGTTTCTACCCATTGATCCTTCTCCTGGCAGTCTGTATTCTCATCAATGCACTCATCTGGTTAAATTTTATGTCTAATTTCCTAATATAAAGGGGTTTATTGAGTAGCTAACGTATATTTATACATTTTCTGATTGCTTCATTTATCTGCCAAGTGTAACCTATTTGACTTGATCTGGTCACATAACCTTGCAGCTTAGTCATTTTAAGCATTCTATGCTGGTGTGGAGGAGGTGGGGGCTGTAGTGGGAGGAATGAAGGGCTGCTGAGGGGTGGAGATGCAGCAGATGACAATCTTCCTTCATATTCTGCTTATAGTTTCTATCTGCACAGGAAGGAAAGAAACTGGCTTCCTGGGGAAGACATAAAGTATAAGTACTGAATGATCAGTCCTAACGAAGTCACATGATATAGTAACAGAAAATGAACATGTGAATTTTAGTATAAACAAAGCTGTCCATCCAGTTCAGGCCGGTTATCCTGCAAGGCAAAAAAAAAAAAAAAACTGTGAGGTAGAAGCCAATTTTCCCCACTTAATGGGAAAAAAATTCCTTCCCGACTCCAATCAGGCAATCAGAATAACTCCCTGGATCAACGACCCCTCTCTAGTAGCTATAGTCTGTAATATTATTAAACTCCAGAAATACATTCAGGCCCTTCTTGAACTCTGAGGCTACGTCTACACGACGACGTTGTTGCACGACAGATAGGGCACAACTACACTGCAACATTTGTTGCGTCGCAGTCGCAGCATGTTGCATGTTGCAGTGCGACACCATAGACTGCCATTATAAAAATTGTCGCGCGACATTAGTGCGACAAATGTCGTTGTGTAGACGTAGCCTTATAGTGAACTCACCATCACCACCTCCTCAGGCACAGAGTTCCATAGCCTCATTGCTCTTACCGTACAGAACCCTCTTCTATGTTTGTGCAGAAGACGCAGAAAATGTCCCCTCGTCACAGTCACAGTCCTGGGGATAAATAGATGATGGGAGAGATCTTTGTACTGACGCCTGATATATTTATACATGGCTATTAGATCTCCCCTCAGTCGTCTTTTTTTCTAAAGTGAATAAACCTAATTTTGATAATCCATCTGTAGCAGTATACTGTCCTCTTCAGTGTTAATTACTTTACACAGTTTAGTGTCATCTGCAAAAAAATTTACTATGCAAGCCTTCTACAAAATCATTTAATGAATATATTGAAGAGAATAGGACCCAATACTGACTTCTGTGGTACCCCATTAGTGACAGTGACCCAATATGAGTGTGTACTATTAATAGCCATCCTCTGTTTTCTATCATTGAGCCAGTTACTTACCCACATACAGACATTTTCTCCCAGTCCAAGCATTCTCATTTTATATACCAACCTTTTATGCGGTACAGTGTCAAATGTTTTGGAGAAGTCCAAATATACGACATCCATTGATTTGCCGCTGTCAAGTCTAGAACTTACCTCCTCATAGAAACTGATTAAATTAGTTTGACATGACCGATCCCTCATGAAGCCATGCTGATATGGAGTTATTTGCTTATTTTCTTTGAGGTACTCCAAGATAGCATCTTTTAGAAAACCTTCAAACAGTTTACCCACAACAGATGTTAAACTTACCGGCCTATAGTTCCCGGGCTCTGTTTTTGGACACTTTTGAATATTGGCACCACATTTGCTATGCGCCAATCCTGTGGAACACTGCCTGTCAGTATAGAGTCCTTAAATATCATAAATAAGGGTTTGGCTATGACAGTACTTAATTCTCTATACAAGGGTATATGCCATCTGGTCCTGGCAATTTGTCTATTTTAATCTTTTAAAGATGCCTCTGTACTTCTTCCTGGGTCAAACAGGTCACTTTTAATGGGGAATCTATTTTTACATTCTCAATTTCATGTGACAGTTTATTTTTTTAATTGAATACAGTGGAGAAAAAAAAATATTTAGTAGCTTTGCTTTCTCCTCATTGCTCTCTGCAACTCCCCCCTCATCACTCTGTAAAGGGCTGACACCTTTAGATTTATACTTTTTATCATTTATATAATTGAAGAACATTTTAGGGTTAGCTTTGCTCTTTTTGGCAATTAATCTTTCTCGCTACCCTCCTTTTTTAGTGATTTAAATGCTTTATTTTTGCCATTTATTGCTTTCTTTACAGTTCTATTTATCCACATTGTTTTTTTCTTGTTCCTTAACCTTTTATTCCCATAATGCATGTACCTCTCACAATTAGATTTTAGGATGCTTTTAAAAATATCCCATTTTGTGGCTGTATTTTTATTTTTGAGGACGTTGTCCCAGTTAGTTAGGCCTCTCTTAGTTGGCTAAATCTAACTTTTTTTTAAGTTTGGTATTTTTGTTCCTCCCTGAAGAAACACTCTTTTGAATGACAATTGGAAGGTTATTACTTTATGGTCACTATTTCCCAGGTGTCCCCCAACCTGCACATCGGTTGTTCTGTCAGGTCTATTGGTTAATATTAAGTCCAGTCCCTCTAGTCCGGTCCTCAACCAGTTAGGAAAGGTAATTGTCTTTGGTTATTGCCAAGAACCTGTTTCCTTAATGAGATATACAGGTTTCAGTTTCCCAGTCTATATCTGGGTAGTTCAAGTCCCCCATAATAACGACCTCTATATGATTTGCCGCCTCGTCTATCTCATTTAGTAGCAGATTTTCTGTGGACTCTCGTATATTAGGTGGTTTATAATAAACTCTTATTAGTATTTTATTGTTTTTGCTTCCATGTATTTCTACCCACAGTGTCTCCACATGTTCATGTCCCTCACTTGTATCTTCTCAGAGTGTGAGCTTTAGACAGGACTAGTTTTATTAGTCAGGCTTCTGGCATTAGTATAGATACAAGAGGTTTATGTATATTTTTTACCCTACACCTTTTCCTTCTGAACTGTTCTAGTCCCTCCTTCCATTCCTCCCCCAGTCCCATTACCTTGCCACCGGTCTCTATCTGCACTATATTCCCATCCTATAACGTAATTCACCTCCCCCCAGACCCTAGCTTAAACATTCCTCCAGTCTTCTAGCCATCTTCTCCCCCACCACAGCTGCCCCTTCCCCATTGAGGTGCAGCCCATCCCTACAATAGAGCCTGTAGCCGACAGAGAAGTCGGCCCACTTCTCCAGGAACCTAAACCCCTCCTTCCTACACCAGTTCTTGAGCCACTTGTTAACCTCCCTAATCTCCTGCTGCCTTTCTTGTGTGGCTCGTGTATAGGTAATATTTCGGAAAACTCTACCTTTTGAGGTCCTTGCCCTAAGCTTGTGACCTAAATCCCTAAAATTATTTTTAAGGATGCTCCACCTACCTCTAAACTTTGTCATTGGTTCCAATATGGACCATGACTGAAGTCTGAAAAAACATGGGAGTGGTTCTTAAAGGAGGAATTAAAAAGGATCTGCTGTACTAATATGTTTCAGTTGTGGTAAACTGAGGAGAACCAATATAGAGTTTGGAATTGAAGCAAGGCCGTTTGCTCAGTTCCTAATTTTTTCCCCTTTTTGTGATGGCACATCAATCAGTACACCACTAATAAAGCATTTAAAGAGGACCTGACACCACAAAATGCAGTGCAATGTGAAAACACCATGTAATACAGCAGAAGGAGCTGATCAGATTGATATATAGTTGTATGGGAAAAGATTCAGAAACACTTGTCATTTATACATTTAAACTCCAGCTTTTTCTGAACTTAAGACCATCCCCATGTACAGCTATCAGTGACTAACTACTGTATGTATACACATGGCGTGTTATCAATCACAGATTACAACTGAGATCAGAAAGTGCAGATATTTAAATGTTTAAATTACAGGTTTTACTGAATCTTTACACAAAAATGCTATATATCAATGTGCTCAGCTCCACCTGCTCTATTAAATGCTGCCTGCAGATTGTACTGTATTTTGAGGTCACAGGTCCTCCCTAAAGTAAATTGAAAATACTGTCCAGTCTACTGTTACCGTGCTATAGAGAAGACAAATCGAACTCCCCAGATGCCAAGTTGATCGCTGCATCTGAGATCAATATTAAAGCCTTTCACTGGTTACTCAGTTAAAAAAAAAAAAATTCAATTGTACTTACCTCATCGATTTGAGCACTGAAGATCCAGTGTGAATTCTCTTGAGATTTTTTTTTTTCCTGCCATTTCATGGAAAATGTATTAGTTACCACTAATCACGAGGAAATTCAGCTTCAGGAATAGAATTTTTCCTGAAATTCGGATCAAAGTACACTATGTTAACTTTGATTCGTTCTACATTAAAAATGAACATATGCAGTGTAAAAACACTTCAGCTATTTAGCACTGTATAAACTTAAGGGGGGAAAGGCAATGGTTCATGAAACCATTTTTATACCTACCATGTCAACCAGGGTTTTATTTGAAAGGACTTTGGAGTTCCTTCAGTAAAACTGTTATGGACAGACACTAAAATGTCATTGCTTTACAGCCATCTGAAAGAAGCCCAAGTCCTGTCACCATGTAATGCAGGAAAATCTCCAGACAGCATGTTGTACATTAGATTTATACACTATATGGATAAAGGTAATGGGGCACACCTCTTAATCATTGAACTCAGGTGTTTTATTCAGTCCCATTGCCACAGGTGTATAAAATCCAGTACCAAGTCATGCAGTCTGCCCTTACAAACATTTGTAAAATAATGCGGCTTTCTAAAGAGTGTGGTGCTGTAAGAGGATGCCACTGTTGCCAGTCAGTCCATGAAATTTCTTCCTTCACAGATGTTCCATAATCTACTGTGCATGGTATTATTGCAAAGTGGAATCGTTAAAGGACCACTGCAACTCAGCCATGAAGCGGCAGACCACATAAAGTTACGATCAGTGGGGGGAGGGGGGGGGACTCCACACTGAACACAGGAGGGAAGGAGAACAGTAACTGGGCCTGCAAACTAGGGAAGGAACAGGTCACCTCCTAGACAACCCTAATCCGGGCCCTGACTACCTATCAATATGAATAGACCTTGAAGGTAGGAATATTCATATGCAGGATACCTAGGCTCTGATTTCCCTATAAGGCCCTGGAATAAGTTAGAATAAGTTAAGGACCAAAGACAACCCATTCCTCCCCAGATGGATGAATGGAAGTCTCTGTCTCAGACTCAGATACAACAACAGGGAATATAACAAATACAAACAAATGCGACACTTAACTTCTGTAGAGATGGAAGAACAAGAACACCAGAGATGACCTCACACCAGCTCAGCCAAACCCAAATGAAGCTATCTACCACATAGTCAGAAGGGTGGGGTCAGACTATAAAGCGTAGAAGTGATGACCACTGAGCAACAGCTGAGAAAAGGGAAGATGTCATTAACACTATCAACACTGAATAAAGAGAAATCAAGGAGGCTGTGAGATTCCGCCACGCTCAGCCAGTCTCTCTGATCTCCTGACACCAGTCACCTGAGGGACCAGGACAGTTAAAGGGCAGAGTTGCCAAATGCTGAAGCGCATAGTACATAAGTCATCAATACTCTGCAAATTCAAATGGCAAACCTCCACTGGCATTAACATCAGCACAAAAACTGTCCCAGAAACTGTTGGTATTGGTTTCCATGGCCAAGCAGGTGGAGCAATCCTTACATCACTAAGAATACAGTATGCTGGCAGCCCATTGCATTAGGGGTATTCCCATCTTAGAAATTAGAGGCATATTGCTAGGATATGCCCCCAATGTCTGATAGATGCGGGTCCCACCTCTGGGACCCACACCTATGCTTACAGGGAGCCCGCAAAGCCTGGAGGAAGCACCTGCCCTCCATTGATTCCAATGAGAGTGACGAAAATAGCTGAGCTCTGGCACGGCTATTCCCGTCTGCCCCATTGAAATGAATGGGAAGCACACTGCGCAAGCTCGGTCACTGCTCGATTCACTTCTATAGGGCTGACTGAAATAGCCGGGCCAGCGTTCAGCTATTTTCGGAACTCTCATAGGAATGGATAGAAGCCAGCTGCACATGCGCGGTGCACCCTGCGGGACTTTGTGGGCTCCATTCTAAGCATAGGTGTGCACCGCACATGTGCAGCTGCCTTCTATCCATTCCTATGAGAGTGCTGAAAATTGCTGAACGCTGGCCCGGCTATGTGAGACCAGATGTGGGACCTGCACCTATCAGACATTGGGGGCATATCCTAGAGATATGCCCCCAGTGTCTGAAATGGGAATAACCCTTTAATTATGTGAGTGTTTGTGTTTTCCTGAACTATTAATATTGATTCCATATGGTCATCTATCCCTATCTATTTAGGTATTGACTTTGTGTCTATTTTTTCCATTATTTATTTTAAGCAAATGTGAAGGTTTGAAAGGCAAAAGGTATTTACTATGGCAAAGAGCTAACAGTTTGATTTCCTGCCAAAATCACTCATGCCTGTCCATATGCTCCCTATCCTAAACCTTTCATCTTCAAATTAGGAGTAGCCGCCATAAAAGTTAATCATTACATAGAAGGATTTAAAGGTTTAGAAACATTCCTCAAGAAGACTGTTGTGTTTTTACTCTTTAAAAATGCCTTTCATAGCTCAAGGGTTTTGTTAGTTTTTTGGGGGGAGGAGATGGAGATAAGAATGCACCTGATCTAGTACAGCTATTGAAACCTGTACATGACCTAGATTAGGCGAACAGCCATACCTCTGTTTTATCCTCTTGCTTATGGAAGGCAATTTATTTCTCTCTCACAGTGGGGGAGTCTCCTGTCCGTACACTTTTCTTGTGGGGGGATTCAGTGGAATGTTTTTAATGTGAATTTTACACTTCTCAACATGCAGCATATTCAAGCAATGCGTGTTATCAGTAGGTTTGAGGTTTTAGGGCCTTGGCAGGGTACCATGGAGTACTTCCTGTAAGTCTCCACACTGGACTGGTCTCCTAAAGGAGATTGGTCACCATTTTACATACTAAATTCAGTACTCTAGTGAGGGAAACAGGGTATGGAATCACTTTACACTGGGGCCAGCGGGCTTGCCCATAATGCTTTGCAGTCAGGCTCACAGCCAATCAGGAGGGAGAATGCACTATGTAAGGTCCCAAGCATAGACGTAATTCTGAGCTTAGACACTGATGTGATAGGAAAAAAGAGAGGAAAACAAGAGAGAAAAAATAGCCTAGGAGACCCCAGAGTGCAATACACACATTTTCTGTGAACTTGAATTCAGGCCCGAAATGAATATGAAGAAATTCATTCATCTGTAGTCCTGATATTGCTTGCCGTACCTAGTGACCCAATATTGCAGGTTCTATTTATTGGCCCAGTGTTGCATGCAGTACTTACTGGCCCAATATCTGACCCACCTCTTTGCGTCTGCCTCCGCTAAACCACAATGGTGGAACACTGTGGTATTCAATTGTATCTGAATCCTAACGACACTGATGCAGTGGGGGATCCAGGGGGATCCAGCTGTCAGGGGCAGCAGTGGGCTACCCGAATCCCTGAGGCACCACACAATTGTATCTGAATCCTAACGACACTGATGCAGTGGGGGATCCAGCTGTCAGGGGCAGCAGTGGGCTACCCGAATCCCTGAGGCACCACACAATTGTGTGGTTTGTGAAGTGGCCAAAACCACTTGGTCATCACCCACTGGATATGTGTATGGGGGGAAAAAAATTCAGTCTCATGATTAGTGCTGAGGCTTCTGTGTCCACACATACACCATAATTTGTGCATTATATGACTATATCATGGATACAGAGTGGCAGAATTATCAAAACTGGTGTATAGGAAAACTGACTTAGTTGCCCTTAGCAACCAATCAGATTCCATCTTTCATTTATCAGAGCTCCTTTGGAAAATGAAAGGTGGAATCTGATTGGTTGTTCTGGACAACTAAGCCAGTTTTCCATTACACCAGTTTGATAACTCTCCTCCAGAGTGTTTGTTCTGCTGGCTAATTCCCTGATGCTTTGACTCCCAACCATCCCCTGCCATCTTGTAGCGCCACCACAGGGGAAGGAAATACATTTGCCTGATTAAGGGCAATGGGCCTGCAATGTAATGTCCTCTAGAGTGAGATACTCTTTGTAGTTTCTCCCCTCCTTTAAAACCCAGCCTTGATAGGACTTTTTCACAGCCACATTTTGGTTAATAGTATTGGATGCTAACCCCATCCGGGAGCCCATCAATCTATACACTATGCTGCAGGGATCAGCAATGTTCGGCACTCCAGCTGTGGTGAAACTACCACTCTCAGTATGCACACTTGGTTGTTCACTCCCATATAAGTGAACTAGAGCATGCTAGGAGTTGTAGTTTCACAACAGCTGGAGTGCCAGAGGTCAATATATTTGTAGAAATGTAATTAAAAGTGTGTGAAATACATTGTAGCAACATATGCAGATATTACGGTTTTCTATAGACAATTAATAAAAAGAATCATTTGTCAATGTTTTTTCATTTTTCTTCTTTTCTTTTGTCTTTTATAGGTTAGGACGCTGTTTGTTAGTGGATTGCCATTAGACATAAAGCCACGAGAGCTGTACTTGTTATTCAGGCCATTTAAGGTAACTTCTCTTTTAATATCACCATTTATATGGAAGGACTGTACTATGCTGCACAGGGTAACATTAACCCTTACAAGGGTTAGCCTATAATTAATGTAACTCAGACATTATATAACACTTGACAGCCTCTTTCAGGCCTGTATTTACAACTGGTGCCGACCGTAAGCACCGAGTCTGAATACTCCCTATCAGGGCCAGGATGAGGCAAGTGGTAGACAGAGTAGCGGCTGTCTGGGGTGGGCGCAGGGATAGACTGGGAATTCAAAGTGACCCTATGTTGTACGCGAACCCACATCGACAGGTGGTGGGGCCATCATGAGTAGTCAGGGTCAACTCAAGTGAGTGGGGCTAGCAATAACAGAAAGGGTCAGTATTTTGTGATACACCTTGGTATTTGGTTCTCTAGCTGAACCAAACAATAAAGCACAGCACAATATACTGCCCCAGCAGCACCAAATACCACAGTGCAGCACAATATACTGCCCCAGCAGCACCAAATACCACAGTGCAGCACAATATACTGCCCCAGCAGCACCAAATACCACAGTGCAGCACAATATACTGCCCCAGCAGAACCAAATACCACAGTGCAGAACAATACACTGCCCCAGCAGAACCAAATTCCACAACGCAACACAATATACTGCCCCAGCAGAACCAAATTCCACAGCGCAACACAATATACTGTCCCAGCAGAACCAAATAGCACAGTCCACCACAATATATACCCCAGCAGAAATTCTTGTTTAACTGTGGTATTTGGCTCTGCTGGGGTAGTATTATATTACTGCACTTTGTCTATATCTACAACTCTCAGGAAATTTGCTTTACATCAGCATTGTATAGTTTTTTATTTCTGTAATCTATATGCGTTATATATAGCCAAATACCACAGTGCAGCACAATATACTGCCCCAGCAGAGCCAAATACCACAGTGCAGCACAATATACTGCCCCAGCAGCACCAAATAGCACAGTGCAGCACAATATACTGCCCCAGCAGCACCAAATACCACAGTGCAGCACAATATACTGCCCCAGCAGAACCAAATACCACAGTGCAGCACAATATACTGCCCCAGCAGCACCAAATACCACAGTGCAGCACAATATACTGCCCCAGCAGAGCCAAATACCTTAGTGCAGCACAATATACTGCCCCAGCAGAGCCAAATACCACAGTGCAGCACAATATACTGCCCCAGCAGCACCAAATAGCACAGTGCAGCACAATATACTGCCCCAGCAGCACCAAATACCACAGTGCAGCACAATATACTGCCCCATCGGAACCAAATACCACAGTGCAGCACAATATACTGCCCCAGCAGAACCAAATACCACAGTGTAGCACAATATACTGCCCCAGCAGCACCAAATACCACAGTGCAGGACAATATACTGCCCCAGCAGCACCAAATACCACAGTGCAGCACAATATACTGCCCCAGCAGCACCAAATACCACAGTGCAGCACAATATACTGCCCCAGCAGAACCAAATACCACAGTGCAGAACAATACACTGCCCCAGCAGAACCAAATTCCACAACGCAACACAATATACTGCCTCAGCAGAACCAAATAGCACAGTCCACCACAATATATACCCCAGCAGAAATTCTTGTTTAACTGTGGTATTTGGCTCTGCTGGGGTAGTATTATATTACTGCACTTTGTCTATATCTACAACTCTCAGGAAATTTGCTTTACATCAGCATTGTATAGTTTTTTATTTCTGTAATCTATATGCGTTATATATAGCCAAATACCACAGTGCAGCACAATATACTGCCCCAGCAGAGCCAAATACCACAGTGCAGCACAATATACTGCCCCAGCAGCACCAAATAGCACAGTGCAGCACAATATACTGCCCCAGCAGCACCAAATACCACAGTGCAGCACAATATACTGCCTCAGCAGAGCCAAATACCACAGTGCAGCACAATATACCGCTCCAGCAGAGCCAAATACCACAGTGCAGGACAATATACTGCTCCATCAGCACCAAATACCACAGTGCAGCACAATATACTGCTCCATCAGCACCAAATACCACAGTGCAGCACAATATACTGCTCCATCAGAGCTAAATACCACAGTGCAGCACAATATACTGCCCCAGCAGCACCAAATACCACAGTGCAGCACAATATACTGCCCCATCAGAACCAAATACCACAGTACAGCAGAATATACTGCCCCAGCAGCACCAAATATCACAGTGCAGCACAATATACTGCTCCATCAGCACCAAATACCACAGTGCAGCACAATATACTGCCCCAGCAGCTCCAAATTCCACAGTGCAGCACAATATACTGCCCCAGCAGCACCAAATACCACAGTGCAGGACAATATACTGCCCCAGCAGCACCAAATACCACAGTGCAGCACAATATACTGTTGCAGCAGAACCAAATACCACAGTGCAGCACAATATACTGCCCCAGCAGAGCCAAATTCCACAACGCAACACAATATACTGCCCCAGCAGAACCAAATTCCACAGCGCAACACAATATACTGTCCCAGCAGAACCAAATAGCACAGTCCACCACAATATACAGACGTGGACAAAATTGTTGGTACCCTTTGGTCAATGAAAGAAAAAGTCACAATGGTCACAGAAATAACTTTAATCTGACAAAAGTAATAATAAATTAAAATTCTATAAATGTTAACCAATGAAAGTCAGACATTGTTTTTCAACCATGCTTCAACAGAATTATGTAAAAAAATAAACTCATGAAACAGGCATGGACAAAAATGATGGTACCCCTAGAAAACACAGAACATAATGTGACCAAAGGGACATGTTAATTCAAGGTGTGTCCACTAATTAGCATCACAGGTGTCTACAACCTTGTAATCAGCCATTGGGCCTATATATATGGCTCCAGGTAATCACTGTGTTGTTTGGTGATATGGTGTGTACCACACTCGACATGGACCAGAGGAAGCAAAGGAAAGAGCTGTCTCAAGAGATCAGAAAGAAAATTATAGACAAGCATGTTAAAGGTAAAGGCTATAAGACCATCTCCAAGCAACTAGATGTTCCTGTGAGTACAGTTGCACATATTATTCATAAGTTTAAGATCCATGGGACTGTAGCCAACCTCCCTGGACGTGGCCGCAGGAGGAAAATTGATGACAAATCTAAGAGACGGATAATCCGAATGGTAACAAAAGAGCCTAGAAAGACTTCTAAAGAGATTCAAGGTGAACTTCATGCTCAAGGAACATCAGTGTCAGATCGCACCATCCGTCGTTGTTTGAGCCAAAGTGGACTACATGGGAGACGACCAAGGAGGACACCATTGTTGAAAACGAATCATAAAAAAGCAAGACTGGAATATGCCAAACTACATGTTGACAAGCCACAAAGCTTCTGGGAGAATGTCCTGTGGACAGATGAGACAAAAATCGAAGTTTTTGCCAAGGCACATCAGCTGTATGTTCACAGACGAAAAAATGAAGCATATCAAGAAAAGAACACTGTCCCTACTGTGAAACATGGAGGAGGCTCTGTTATGTTCTGGGGCTGCTTTGCTGCGTCTGGCACAGGGTGTCTTGAATCTGTGCAGGGTACAATGAAATCTCAAGACTATCAAGGAATTCTAGAGAGAAATGTACTAGCCAGTGTCAGAAAGCTTGGTCTCAGTCGCAGGTCATGGGTCTTGCAACAGGACAATGACCCAAAACACACCGCTAAAAACACCCAAGAATGGCTAAGAGGAAAAAATTGGACTATTCTAAAGTGGCCTTCTATGAGCCCTGACCTCAATCCTATTGAGCATCTTTGGAAGGAGCTGAAACATGCAGTCTGGAAAAGGCACCCTTCAAACCGGACACAACTGGAGCAGTTTGCTCATGAGGAGTGGGCCAAAATACCTGCTGAGAGGTGCAGATGTCTCATTGACAGTTACAGGAAGCGTTTGATTGCAGTGATTGCCTCAAAAGGTTGCGCAACAAAATATTAAGTTAGGGGTACCATCATTTTTGTCCATGCCTGTTTCATGAGTTTATTTTTTTACATAATTCTGTTGAAGCATGGTTGAAAAACAATGTCTGACTTTCATTGGTTAACATTTATAGAATTTTAATTTATTATTACTTTTGTCAGATTAAAGTTATTTCTGTGACCATTGTGACTTTTTCTTTCATTGACCAAAGGGTACCAACAATTTTGTCCACGTCTGTATACCCCAGCAGAAATTCTTGTTTAACTGTGGTATTTGGCTCTGCTGGGGTAGTATTATATTACTGCACTTTGTCTATATCTACAACTCTCAGGAAATTTGCTTTACATCAGCATTGTATAGTTTTTTATTTCTGTAATCTATATGCGTTTAAAAGGGTTGTCTGAGACTATTAAAAATCTCAGACAAGTCCTCTAATAATGTATAATAAATTATTATGTTATGGTCAGGTCCTCCTGCCGCTGCTTTTTTAAAAACGTTAGTGGTGATGTGCCAATGAAGAGCACATGACCCCCGCAGCCAATCACTGTCCTCAGTGTTAGACCATTGAGGACAGGTATTGGCTGCAGCCGTCACATGCTGTGTACCACAGCAGAAGGACGGGCCACCGCCACAGAAAATGGCACTGGAGGAAGGGGTGAGCATACTCTAATTTTGTATTTCAGACTTTTGCAGGGCTTGTTCGAGATTTTTCATTATCTCAAACAACCCCTTTAAATGGGTTCTCCAAGAATTAAGAAAATTAAAATACTTAAATATTACTTTATTATAAATAGGTTCCTAAATATATTTTGTTTGTTATAATGGCTCGTTTTGTCTGGGGAGCAATCATTAGGAGAAACAAAATGGCCGCCCTCCTATTAGTACAGATAGAACCTGTCCTAATCACACAGGAGGACAAGTTACTTTGCAACACTGAGATAAACAGCTGCCTCATCCTCCTCTCTGCTCTGCTTGTCAGGGGTTTTAATCCTGAATACAGAGGATTTGCAAAGTTATAGAAAAATGCGGCACTCCAATGTCATAGAAAACTTCACCTTTTATTTACACCGAATTCTGAAGTTTTCTATGACATTGGAGCGCCGCAGTTTTCTATAAATTTGCAAATCCCTGAGGCGTTCCGGAGGCCAGGACTCAACACTGTGGGCACTGCCACAAAACGGAAGAGCTGAAAGTATTCAGTGAGTAGTGCTGTCTTGTTCATATTTTTGGGAATACAGAGGATAAGATCTTCAGCTGAATCTCTGTAGGAATGGAGTTCATGAGGAGACATGAAGTAGAGAGAGGAGGTGGGGATGTGGATAATGAGAAGCAGCACTTGTACCCAGTCTCCATTATCTCACATTACCACTGTCCATCCTCTCTGTACTTCATGTCTCCTCCATTCCTACAAAGATTCAGCTGAAATTCTTATAATCTGTAAATCAGGATCATAATCCCTGAAAAGCAGGAGAGGAGGATGAGGAAGCTCTTTACGTCAGTGTTGTGAAGTAACTTGTGTAAGTCCTCCTGTGTGATTTTAAGGCTACATTCACACGTCAGTATTTTTCTATAATCCGAATTTCGGTCCGTTTTTTGCGGATCCGTTGTTCCTGAAAATGTTTCCGTATGTCATCCGTTTTTTGCGGATCCGCAAAAAACGGAAACATGTATACATTTCAATAATCAAATAAAGTTGTTTGGATTTCTTTGAAAAAAATAAATAAAAAAAATAAATATTTGCTATGTGTTTCCAGGAACGGATTCCGCAAAAAACGGAAGACATACGGAATGACATCCGAATGTCTTCCGTTTTTTGCGGAACCATTGACTTTGCATTGTACCAGGATCCGATTTTTCAGGAACATAATAGGACATGTTTTATATTTAAACGGACATGCGGAACGGAACAACGGAAACGGACAGCACACATTGTGCTGTCCGATTTTTTTCCAGGACCCATTGAAAATGAATGGGTCCTGATCTGGTCCTGATCTGTTCCGCAAAAAACGGAACAGATCAGGAAAGAAAAAACGGACGTGTGAATGGACCCTAAGACAGATTTTGTCTGTACTTATAGTACGGCAGCCATTTTGTTTCTCCTAATAATTGTTTCCTAGACAAAACGAGCCATTATAACTAATGAAAGGTATTTGGGAATATATTTATAATAAACTAATATTTAAGTATTTTCATTTTCTTAATTCCTGGAGAACCCCTTTAATGATATAGCAATCAAATCAACTATTTGCATGCTGACAATATCCACTCTTTTGTTGCAGGGTTATGAAGGTTCTTTAATAAAACTTACATCGAAGCAGGTAAGAAAAGTCCATGAACATGTTGGAGTACATAAATATACAGTGTATTACAGTATATACGCACAAACAAAAGCTTATTTTAAGATCTCTAGCCATGTCTTGCTGCAGGTACCATTAAGGCAAACTAGATGCTTGTCTATATGATTTTTGCTTTATTTTAGTGTTCTTATGTGCAGTGCCCAGGGCAGGATTACTTTCAGTACTTTGCAGTCATTAAAATAGTATCTTTTGATCAGCGCTTTTTTGCCGTAGACCATAATGGATTTTTGTATGGCATCAGCTCCCTTGATTTTTCCATACGATGCAGCTGCCGAGTGAACGGCTTTTCCAGTAAACAGGGATCTTAAAGTCATTCAGACCTTAAAGGGTTTGTCTTATTTCAGCAAATGGCATTTATCATGTAGATAACGTTAACACGAGGCACTTAATAATGTATTGTGATTGTCCATATTTCCTCCTTTCCTGGCTGGATCAATTTTTCACATTATAAACTGCTCATTTGCATGTTACAACCACCCTGTAATCCAGCAGCAGTGGTCGTGTTTGCACACTATAGGAAAAAGTACCAGTCTATGTGAACTCCTGTGGTTCCGGCCACCAGAGAGGCGGGCACTTTTTCCCATAGTGTGCAATCACTGTAACCTCCATAAACAAGCAGTATATAATTTTATGGAAAAATGAATAAAGCCAGCAAAGGAAGCACTATGGACAATCACAATACATGAGTAAGTGCCTTGTAGTAACTTCATCTACATGATAAATGCCACTTGCTGAAGTAAGACAATGCCTTTAATGGGATAGTGCAGTGCTTAGATATTGATGACTTTTCTCAGTATAGGTCATCGATATCAGATCGGTGGGGTTCTGACACCTGGAACCCCTGCAGATCAGTTGTTTGAAGAGGCCGGCGTGCTTTTGTAAGCGACGCATCCTCTTCACTGTTAACCTGCTGTTTAGATCATAGTGGCAGCACGGTATAATTACATCTCTTCTCCCGTTCACTTGATGAGCACAAGCACTACGGCCACTTCAAACAGATGATCGGCAGGGTGCCAGGTGTCGGACCTCAACCGATGTGATATTGTTGACCTATCCTGAGGATAGGTCATCAGTATCTAAACTCTGCACAACCCCTTTAACCGATCAAAGCAATGACATATACTAGAGATATACCATCTATGAAAGGAAACCCATTTAAATAATTTTACATGGCAGAAATAACAAAAGAGGAGTTACTACTTCTTCTTTCCTATACATCACTAATGTCGGCAACTTGGATTTTAAAAAAAATTATGTGTGTCCTAAATAAAGTTTTTGGATTTTTTTGCCTTCCAATTTTGGAACTGTCACCAATATTCACCACTGAACAAGAAAGTAAAGGGCTTGGTAAGGACATCAGACATCCTTCAATCAATGGATAATGTATTAGCCAAACAGATCACTTATATTGTCTTGACAATCACGTAAGCCCAAAAGTTGATAGAATAAAGCTAGGATATGACATCACTTCCTGCTTGGAGGGATCTGCAGCCCCTCCAGTGGATTTGCCAGCCCCAAATTATTGGAGTTCCTTTAACCACCAGGAATGCAGTGCAGCTTCTCCTTGATTCTCAAGATCAGTAGGGTTCCCAGAAGTTTTAACCCACTGATCACAAAGTGAAGGCATATCATAGTGACATACCATCACTTGTATCAGATGGGAATAACCTTTATATTCTGCTGATGAGTAATTAGAATTTCATTAGACTTCTAATGATCTGTGTTCTACTGTCCATGGGATGGCAAACAAAGGAACAGATATGGACCTTCTCTGTTACACTCTTACTTTAGCCGCACTTGTTGCTAGGTTTTAATATTGAATATATCCTTGTCCCTAGATAGCTTTTGTACATTTAGTCAGCTCACTCCTAGCAATCCATTATTCATATCAGATAACTGAAAGAAATACTGCGTACTGAAAGATTTGCTAATAATGTTCTTGGCCTGGACAAGCTGCTCATATGATATTCCATTTCACTACACAATTATGGGCCTTGATAAAATTCAGTCTTAAGCTGATCAAAAAAGCATATGCTGAACAATCGCATCTTTATTTCAAATCTGATCCTGTTATATCATATATTAAAAAACTATCAGGGGGAAATTTCCCTAAAGTAGTGATGAGATCTGCGTGGATCACAATTGTCTAGATGGTAACTGTAGCCAAGTTTCCAATCTGTGAGGTACATCAACATTTTGGCATTAAGTTATAGATTGTCAGTATAGAAAATGGTTGAAAGTTATTTTTCAATGGACGTTTTCCAGAAGTAAGGATGCTGACAATGGTTTAACCATTGATTATGGAATGTTAACATGTTTCTGAGACCCATTTAGATAAAAACAGGTTTGTTTTTTTCCTACTACAGTGCTCCTGTTGTCCATGTGTTTGAAATTGCAGCTCAGCCCCATTTACTTGTATTATGCTATAGTTGAACTGCATTTTATATGTTTATTGTAATATATCCTGTTCATTTTGACTGTTATTGCAGTACACTATGAAAACAGTTAATGCATAGCCAGCTAATACTGAGAGAGTTTGGAACTTTCTATCTATTACACTGAGAAGTTATAAATCTTAGACAGTTATTATAAGGGACTATGTGGCAATCCGGCAAATATGCAGAGAATCGTCTGGACCAAAACTGCTGCATGCTGCGATTTGTGCCTGGCCAGTTCCCAGGATTTTCTGCCGAAACTGGCTGCCGGGTCTTAATGCTGGAGATGTGAAACTAACCTTAGTCATTCCCATAGACTTGTATTTAGAGTTGAGCGAACACCTGGATGTTCGGGTTCGAGAAGTTCGGCCGAACATCCCGGAAATGTTCGGGTTCGGGATCCGAACCCGATCCGAACTTCGTCCCGAACCCGAACCCCATTGAAGTCAATGGGGACCCGAACTTTTCGGCACTAAAAAGGCTGTAAAACAGCCCAGGAAAGAGCTAGAGGGCTGCAAAAGGCAGCAACATGTAGGTAAATCCCCTGCAAACAAATGTGGATAGGGAAATTAATTAAAATAAAAATTAAATAAATAAAAATTAACCAAAATCAATTGGAGAGAGGTTCCATAGCAGAGAATCTGGCTTCCCGTCACCCACCACTGGAACAGTCCATTCTCAGATATTTAGGCCCCGGCACCCAGGCAGAGGAGAGAGGTCCCGTAACAGAGAATCTGTCTTCATGTCAGCAGAGAATTAGTCTGCATGTCATAGCAGAGAATGAGGCTTCACGTCAGCCACCACTGCAACAGTCCATTGGCATATATTTAGGCCCAGCACCCAGGCAGAGGAGGGAGGTCCCGTAACAGAGAATCTGTCTTCATGTCAGCAGAGAATTAGTCTGCATGTCATAGCAGAGAATGAGGCTTCACGTCAGCCACCACTGCAACAGTCCATTGGCATATATTTAGGCCCAGCACACACACAGGCAGAGGAGAGAGGTCCAGTAACAGAGAATCTGGCTTCATGTCAGCAGAGAATCAGTCTGCATGTCATAGCAGAGAATGAGGCTTCACGTCAGCCACCACTGCAACAGTCCATTGGCATATATTTAGGCCCAGCACACACACAGGCAGAGGAGAGAGGTCCCGTAACAGAGAATCTGGCTTCATGTCAGCAGAGAATCAGTCTGCATGTCATAGCAGAGAATGAGGCTTCACGTCAGCCACCACTGCAACAGTCCATTGGCATATATTTAGGCCCAGCACCCAGGCAGAGGAGGGAGGTCCCGTAACAGAGAATCTGTCTTCATGTCAGCAGAGAATTAGTCTGCATGTCATAGCAGAGAATGAGGCTTCACGTCAGCCACCACTGCAACAGTCCATTGGCATATATTTAGGCCCAGCACACACACAGGCAGAGGAGAGAGGTCCCGTAACAGACAATCTGGCTTCATGTCAGCAGAGAATTAGTCTGCATGTCATAGCAGAGAATGAGGCTTCACGTCAGCCACCACTGCAACAGTCCATTGGCATATATTTAGGCCTAGCACACAGGCAGAGCAGAGAGGTCCCGTAACAGACAATCTGGCTTCATGACAGCAGAGAATCAGTCTGCATGTCATAGCAGAGAATCAGGCTTCACGTCAGCCACCACTGCAACAGTCCATTGTCATAAATTTAGGCCCAGCACCCAGGCAGAGGAGAGAGGTCCCGTAACAGAGAATCTGGCTTCATGTCAGCAGAGAATCAGTCTTCATATCATAGCAGAGAATCAGGCTTCACGTCACCCACCACTGTAAGAGTCAATTTTCATAAATTTAGGCCCAGAACCCAGGCAGAGGAGAAAGGTCCCGTAACAGACAATCTGGCTTCATGTCAGCAGAGAATCAGTCTGCATGTCATAGCAGAGAATCAGGCTTCACGTCAGCCACCACTGCAACAGTCCATTGTCATAAATTTAGGCCCAGAACCCAGGCAGAGGAGAAAGGTCCCGTAACAGACAATCTGGCTTCATGTCAGCAGAGAATCAGTCTTCATATCATAGCAGAGAATCAGGCTTCACGTCACCCACCACTGCAACAGTCAATTGTCATAAATTTAGGCCCAGCACCCAGGCAGAGGAGAGAGCTCCCGTAACAGAGGATCTGGCTTCATGTCAGCAGAGAATCAGTCTGCATGTCATAGCAGAGAATGAGGCTTCACGTCACCCACCACTGCAACAGTCCATTGGCATATATTTAGGCCTAGCACACAGGCAGAGCAGAGAGGTCCCGTAACAGACAATCTGGCTTCATGTCAGCAGAGAATCAGTCTGCATGTCATAGCAGAGAATGAGGCTTCACGTCACCCACCACTGCAACAGTCCATTGGCATATATTTAGGCCTAGCACACAGGCAGAGCAGAGAGGTCCCGTAACAGACAATCTGGCTTCATGACAGCAGAGAATCAGTCTGCATGTCATAGCAGAGAATGAGGCTTCACGTCACCCACCACTGCAACAGTCCATTGGCATATATTTAGGCCTAGCACACAGGCAGAGCAGAGAGGTCCCGTAACAGACAATCTGGCTTCATGTCAGCAGAGAATCAGTCTGCATGTCATAGCAGAGAATGAGGCTTCACGTCACCCACCACTGCAACAGTCCATTGGCATATATTTAGGCCTAGCACACAGGCAGAGCAGAGAGGTCCCGTAACAGACGATCTGGCTTCATGTCAGCAGAGAATCAGTCTGCATGTCATAGCAGAGAATCAGGCTTCACGTCAGCCACCACTGCAACAGTCCATGGTCATAAATTTAGGCCCAGCACCCAGGCAGAGGAGAGAGGTCCCGTAACAGACAATCTGGCTTCATGTCAGCAGAGAATTAGTCTGCATGTCATAGCAGAGAATCAGGCTTCATGTCAGCCACCACTGCAACAGTCCATTGGCATATATTTAGGCCTAGCACACAGGCAGAGGAGAGGTTCATTCAACTTTGGGTAGCATCGCAATATAATGGTAAAATGAAAATAAAAATAGGATTGAATGAGGAAGTGCCCTGGAGTCCAATAATATATGGTTATGGGGAGGTAGTTAATGTCTAATCTGGATAAGGGACGGACAGGTCCTGTGGGATCCATGCCTGGTTCATTTTTATGAACGTCAGCTTGTCCACATTGGCTGTAGACAGGCGGCTGCGTTTGTCTGTAATGACGCCCCCTGCCGTGCTGAATACACGTTCAGACAAAACGCTGGCTGCCGGGCAGGCCAGCACCTCCAAGGCATAAAAGGCTAGCTCTGGCCACGTGGACAATTTAGAGACCCAGAAGTTGAATGGGGCCGAACCATCAGTCAGTACGTGGAGGGGTGTGCACACGTACTGTTCCACCATGTTAGTGAAATGTTGCCTCCTGCTAACACGTTGCGTATCAGGTGGTGGTGCAGTTAGCTGTGGCGTGTTGACAAAAGTTTTCCACATCTCTGCCATGCTAACCCTGCCCTCAGAGGAGCTGGCCGTGACACAGCTGCCTTGGCGACCTCTTGCTCCTCCTCTGCCTTGGCCTTGGGCTTCCACTTGTTCCCCTGTGACATTTGGGAATGCTCTCAGTAGCGCGTCTACCAACGTGCGCTTGTACTCGCGCATCTTCCTATCACGCTCCAGTGCAGGAAGTAAGGTGGGCACATTGTCTTTGTAGCGTGGATCCAGCAGGGTGGCAACCCAGTAGTCCGCACAGGTTAAAATGTGGGCAACTCTGCTGTCGTTGCGCAGGCACTGCAGCATGTAGTCGCTCATGTGTGCCAGGCTGCCCAGGGGTAAGGACAAGCTGTCCTCTGTGGGAGGCGTATCGTCATCGTCCTGCCTTTCCCCCCAGCCACGCACCAGTGATGGACCCGAGCTGCGTTGGGTGCCACCCCGCTGTGACCATGCTTCATCCTCATCCTCCTCCACCTCCTCCTCATCCTCGTCCTCCTCGTCCTCCAGTAGTGGGCCCTGGCTGGCCACATTTGTACCTGGCCTCTGCTGTTGCAAAAAACCTCCCTCTGAGTCACTTCGAAGAGACTGGCCTGAAAGTGCTAAAAATGACCCCTCTTCCTCATCCTCCTCCTCCTCCTCCTGGGCCACCTCCTGTTCCATCATCGCCCTAAGTGTTTTCTCAAGGAGACATAGAAGTGGTATTGTAACGCTGATAACGGTGTCATCGCCACTGGCCATGTTGGTGGAGTACTCGAAACAGCGCAACAGGGCACACAGGTCTCGCATGGAGGCCCAGTCATTGGTGGTGAAGTGGTGCTGTTCTGTAGTGCGACTGACCCGTGCGTGCTGCAGCTGAAACTCCACTATGGCCTGCTGCTGCTCGCACAGTCTGTCCAGCATGTGCAAGGTGGAGTTCCACCTGGTGGGCACGTCGCATATGAGGCGGTGAGCGGGAAGGCCGAAGTTACGCTGTAGCGCAGACAGGCGAGCAGCGGCAGGATGTGAACGCCGGAAGCGCGAACAGACGGCCCGCACTTTATGCAGCAGCTCTGACATGTCGGGGTAGTTGTGAATGAACTTCTGCACCACCAAATTCAGCACATGCGCCAAGCAAGGGATGTGCGTCAAATTGGCTAGTCCCAGAGCTGCAACGAGATTTCGCCCATTATCACACACCACCAGGCCGGGCTTGAGGCTCACCGGCAGCAACCACTCGTCGGTCTGTTGTTCAATACCCCGCCACAACTCCTGTGCGGTGTGGGGCCTGTCCCCCAAACATATGAGTTTCAGAATGGCCTGCTGACGTTTACCCCGGGCTGTGCTGAAGTTGGTGGTGAAGGTGTGTGGCTGACTGGATGAGCAGGTGGAAGAAGAGGAGGAGGAAGCCGAGAAGGAGGAGGTGGCAACAGGAGGCAAAGAATGTTGCCCTGCGATCCTTGGCGGCGGCAGGACGTGCGCCAAACAGCTCTCCGCCTGGGGCCCAGCTGCCACTACATTTACCCAGTGTGCAGTTAGGGAGATATAGCGTCCCTGGCCGTGCTTACTGGTCCACGTATCTGTGGTTAGGTGGACCTTGCTACAGATGGCGTTGCGCAGTGCACACTTGATTTTATGGGATACTTGGTTGTGCAGGGAAGGCACGGCTCTCTTGGAGAAGTAGTGCCGGCTGGGAACAACATACTGTGGGACAGCAAGCGACATGAGCTGTTTGAAGCTGTCTGTGTCCACCAGCCTAAATGACAGCATTTCATAGGCCAGTAGTTTAGAAATGCTGGCATTCAGGGCCAGGGATCGAGGGTGGCTAGGTGGGAATTTACGCTTTCTATCAAATGTTTGTGAGATGGAGAGCTGAACGCTGGCGTGTGACATGGTTGAGACGCTTGGTGACGGAGGTGGTGGTGGTGGTGTTGGTGGTACATCCCCTGTTTGCTGGGCGGCAGGTGCCAACGTTCCTCCAGAGGCGGAGGAAGAGGCCGAGGCGGCAGCAGCAGAATAGGCCGAGGCGGCAGCAGCAGAAGAGGTAGCAGGGGGAGCCTGAGTGACTTCCTTGGTTTTAAGGTGTTTACTCCACTGCAGTTCATGCTTTGCATGCAGGTGCCTGGTCATGCAGGTTGTGCTCAGGTTCAGAACGTTAATGCCTCGCTTCAGGCTCTGATGGCACAGCGTGCAAACCACTCGGGTCTTGTCGTCAGCACATTGTTTGAAGAAGTGCCATGCCAGGGAACTCCTTGAAGCTGCCTTTGGGGTGCTCGGTCCCAGATGGCGGTCAGTAGCAGGCGGAGTCTCTTGGCGGCGGGTGTTCTGCTTTTGCCCACTGCTCCCTCTTTTGCTACGCTGTTGGCTCGGTCTCACCACTGCCTCTTCCTCCGAACTGTGAAAGTCAGTGGCACGACCTTCATTCCATGTGGGGTCTAGGACCTCATCGTCCCCTGCATCGTCTTCCACCCAGTCTTGATCCCTGACCTCCTGTTCAGTCTGCACACTGCAGAAAGACGCAGCAGTTGGCACCTGTGTTTCGTCATCATCAGAGACATGCTGAGGTGGTATTCCCATGTCCTCATCATCAGGAAACATAAGTGGTTGTGCGTCAGTGCATTCTATGTCTTTCACCGCTGGGGAAGGGCTAGGTGGATGCCCTTGGGAAACCCTGCCAGCGGAGTCTTCAAACAGCATAAGAGACTGCTGCATAACTTGAGGCTGAGACAGTTTCCCTGGTATGCATGGGGGTGATGTGACAGACTGATGGGGTTGGTTTTCAGGCGCCATCTGTGCGCTTTCTGCAGAAGACTGGGTGGGAGATAATGTGAACGTGCTGGATCCACTGTCGGCCACCCAATTGACTAATGCCTGTACCTGCTCAGGCCTTACCATCCTTAGAACGGCATTGGGCCCCACCATATATCGCTGTAAATTCTGGCGGCTACTGGGACCTGAGGTAGTTGGTACACTAGGACGTGTGGATGTGGCAGAACGGCCACGTCCTCTCCCAGCACCAGAGGGTCCACTAACACCACCACGACCATGTCCACGTCCGCGTCCCTTACTAGATGTTTTTCTCATTGTTATGGTTCACCACAACAACAAATATATTATTTGGCCCAATGTATTGTATTCAAATTCAGCGGGATATAAATTTGAGGCCTAGTATTTAGGCGCTGGGTGACCGGTATGGATTTAGTGACAGAATTAGACTTGGAAATGCACAGAAGCGTGTGTGTGAAGTTATTCTGAATGACCCTATGTGCACCTTCAATATTATATACCCTTTTAGGGATAGATTTCAAATAGCTCTGATATAGCAGAAACCACTAAATTATGAAATTGCTAAATTGGGAATTGTACTTCAACCCAGAACAAAAAATGTGCTTTGACGGACACTAAATATCTTGCCCAGCAACAACAGTACAGCGGTGGGTAACGAGAGATTTAGAGGGATTTAAATTTGAGGCCTAGTATTTAGGCGCTGGGTCACCGGTATGGATTTAGTGACAGAATTAGACTTGGAAATGCACAGAAGCGTGTGTGTGAAGTTATTCTGAATGACCCTATGTGCACCTTCAATATTATATACCCTTTTAGGGATAGATTTCAAATAGCTCTGATATAGCAGAAACCACTAAATTATGAAATTGCTAAATTGGGAATTGTACTTCAACCCAGAACAAAAAATGTGCTTTGACGGACACTAAATATCTTGCCCAGCAACAACAGTACAGCGGTGGGTAACGAGAGATTTAGAGGGATTTAAATTTGAGGCCTAGTATTTAGGCGCTGGGTGACAGGTATGGGTTTAGTGACAGAATTAGACTTGAAAATACACAGTAGCGGGTGTGTGTGAAGTTATTCTGAATGACCCAATGTGCACCTTCAATATTATATACCCTTTTTGGGATAGATTTCAAATAGCTCTGATATAGCAGGAACCACTAAATTATGAAATTGCTAAATTGGGAATTGTACTTCAACCCAGAACAAAAAATGTGCTTTGACGGACACTAAATATCTTGCCCAGCAACAACAGTACAGCGGTGGGTAACGAGAGATTTAGAGGGATTTAAATTTGAGGCCTAGTATTTAGGCGCTGGGTCACCGGTATGGATTTAGTGACAGAATTAGACTTGGAAATGCACAGAAGCGTGTGTGTGAAGTTATTCTGAATGACCCTATGTGCACCTTCAATATTATATACCCTTTTAGGGATAGATTTCAAATAGCTCTGATATAGCAGAAACCACTAAATTATGAAATTGCTAAATTGGGAATTGTACTTCAACCCAGAACAAAAAATGTGCTTTGACGGACACTAAATATCTTGCCCAGCAACAACAGTACAGCGGTGGGTAACGAGAGATTTAGAGGGATTTAAATTTGAGGCCTAGTATTTAGGCGCTGGGTCACCGGTATGGATTTAGTGACAGAATTAGACTTGGAAATGCACAGAAGCGTGTGTGTGAAGTTATTCTGAATGACCCTATGTGCACCTTCAATATTATATACCCTTTTAGGGATAGATTTCAAATAGCTCTGATATAGCAGAAACCACTAAATTATGAAATTGCTAAATTGGGAATTGTACTTCAACCCAGAACAAAAAATGTGCTTTGACGGACACTAAATATCTTGCCCAGCAACAACAGTACAGTGGTGGGTAACGAGAGATTTAGAGGGATTTAAATTTGAGGCCTAGTATTTAGGCGCTGGGTCACCGGTATGGATTTAGTGACAGAATTAGACTTGGAAATGCACAGAAGCGTGTGTGTGAAGTTATTCTGAATGACCCTATGTGCACCTTCAATATTATATACCCTTTTAGGGATAGATTTCAAATAGCTCTGATATAGCAGAAACCACTAAATTATGAAATTGCTAAATTGGGAATTGTACTTCAACCCAGAACAAAAAATGTGCTTTGACGGACACTAAATATCTTGCCCAGCAACAACAGTACACCGGTGGGTAACGAGAGATTTAGAGGGAATTAAATTTGAGGCCTAGTATTTAGGCGCTGGGTCACCGGTATGGATTTAGTGACAGAATTAGACTTGGAAATACACAGTAGCGGGTGTGTGTGAAGTTATTCTGAATGACCCTATGTGCACCTTCAATATTATATACCCTTTTAGGGATAGATTTCAAATAGCTCTGATATAGCAGAAACCACTAAATTATGAAATTGCTAAATTGGGAATTGTACTTCAACCCAGAACAAAAAATGTGCTTTGACGGACACTAAATATCTTGCCCAGCAACAACAGTACAGCGGTGGGTAACGAGAGATTTAGAGGGAATTAAATTTGAGGCCTAGTATTTAGGCGCTGGGTCACCGGTATGGATTTAGTGACAGAATTAGACTTGGAAATACACAGTAGCGGGTGTGTGTGAAGTTACTCTGAATGACCCTATGTGCACCTTCAATATTATATACCCTTTTTGGGATAGATTTCAAAGAGCTCTGATATAGCAGGAACCACTAAATTATGAAATTGCTAAATTGAGAATTGTATTTCAACCCAGAACAAGAAATGTGCTTGAACGGACACTAAATAACTCGCCCAGCTACAGCACTAGGGACAGATTTAGCTGGATATAAATTTGAGGCCTAGTATTTAGGCGCTGGGTGACAGGTATGGGTTTAGTGACAGAATTAGACTTGGAAATACACAGTAGCGGGTGTGTGTGAAGTTATTCTGAATGACCCTATGTGCACCTTCAATATTATATACCCTTTTAGGGATAGATTTCAAATAGCTCTGATATAGCAGAAACCACTAAATTATGAAATTGCTAAATTGGGAATTGTACTTCAACCCAGAACAAAAAATGTGCTTTGACGGACACTAAATATCTTGCCCAGCAACAACAGTACAGCGGTGGGTAACGAGAGATTTAGAGGGAATTAAATTTGAGGCCTAGTATTTAGGCGCTGGGTCACCGGTATGGATTTAGTGACAGAATTAGACTTGGAAATACACAGTAGCGGGTGTGTGTGAAGTTATTCTGAATGACCCTATGTGCACCTTCAATATTATATACCCTTTTTGGGATAGATTTCAAATAGCTCTGATATAGCAGGAACCACTAAATTATGAAATTGCTAAATTGGGAATTGTACTTCAACCCAGAACAAAAAATGTGCTTTGACGGGCACTAAATAACTTTCCCAGCTACAACAGGACAACGGTAACGAGAGATTTAGAGGGATTTAAATTTGAGGCCTAGTATTTAGGCGCTGGGTGACAGGTATGGGTTTAGTGACAGAATTAGACTTGGAAATACACAGTAGCGGGTGTGTGTGAAGTTATTCTGAATGACCCTATGTGCACCTTCAATATTATATACCCTTTTTGGGATAGATTTCAAATAGCTCTGATATAGCAGAAACCACTAAATTATGAAATTGCTAAATTGGGAATTGTACTTCAACCCAGAACAAAAAATGTGCTTTGACGGACACTAAATATCTTGCCCAGCAACAACAGTACAGCGGTGGGTAACGAGAGATTTAGAGGGAATTAAATTTGAGGCCTAGTATTTAGGCGCTGGGTCACCGGTATGGATTTAGTGACAGAATTAGACTTGGAAATACACAGTAGCGGGTGTGTGTGAAGTTACTCTGAATGACCCTATGTGCACCTTCAATATTATATACCCTTTTTGGGATAGATTTCAAAGAGCTCTGATATAGCAGGAACCACTAAATTATGAAATTGCTAAATTGGGAATTGTATTTCAACCCAGAACAAGAAATGTGCTTGAACGGACACTAAATAACTCGCCCAGCTACAGCACTAGGGACAGATTTAGCTGGATATAAATTTGAGGCCTAGTATTTAGGCGCTGGGTGACCGGTATGGATTTAGTGACAGAATTAGACTGGGATATGGCCAAAAAATGAACAGACTATTGCTGGTTAAATGCACTTGGTGTGACAGCTTCACCCTGATGTAGGCTTTAGCCAAAAAACAACCACACCATTGAGGGTTAAATGCACTTGGTGACAGGCGCAGCTTGCCCCTGATTTTGTATATGGCCAAAAAATGAACAGACTATTGCTGGTTAAATGCACTTGGTGTGACAGCTTCACCCTGATGTAGGCTTTAGCCAAAAAACAACCACACCATTGAGGGTTAAATGCACTTGGTGACAGGCGCAGCTTGCCCCTGATTTTGTATATGGCCAAAAAATGAACAGACTATTGCTGGTTAAATGCACTTGGTGTGACAGCTTCACCCTGATGTAGGCTTTAGCCAAAAAACAACCACACCATTGAGGGTTAAATGCACTTGGTGACAGGCGCAGCTTGCCCCTGATTTTGTATATGGCCAAAAAATGAACAGACTATTGCTGGTTAAATGCACTTGGTGTGACAGCTTCACCCTGATGTAGGCTTTAGCCAAAAAACAACCACACCATTGAGGGTTAAATGCACTTGGTCGCAGCTTGTGCTGGCGCACCACAAGACACAAAATGGCCGCCGATCACCCCAGAAAAATGAGACTGACAAACGGTCTGTGCAGCCTAAAAACAGTGAGCAATTGAGGATCAGCAGCTCAATGATCCACAGCTGCAGATCGATCAGTTAATCAAGTCCTTTGGAGGAGTTAATCTGCCTAATCTCGCCCTACTGTCGCAGCCGCAACCTCTCCCTACGCTAATCAGAGCAGAGTGACGGGCGGCGCTATGTGACTCCAGCTTAAATAGAGGCTGGGTCACATGGTGCTCTGGCCAATCACAGCCATGCCAATAGTAGGCATGGCTGTGATGGCCTCTTGGGGCAAGTAGTATGACGCTTGTTGATTGGCTGCTTTGCAGCCTTTCAAAAAGCGCCAAGAAAGCGTCACAAAAGCGCGAAGAAAGCGACGAACACCGAACCCGAACCCGGACTTTTACGAAAATGTCCGGGTTCGGGTCCGTGTCACGGACACCCCAAAATTCGGTACGAACCCGAACTATACAGTTCGAGTTCGCTCATCCCTACTTGTATTGAAACTCTATACAAGCCTATGACAGACTGAAATTGCCACATTGTTTCTGTTTAGGTAGTGCTTCTCCAATCTACCCCTCCCACTACAAGTTTCTAGTCCAGTTAGAAACTGTATATAAGGAGAGGAATTAGACCCTCTAGTTGTCTGTAATTTAATTATGGACCAGTGTTTAGCAGGAGAGGCTCTGCCAGTCCGTAGATGGGGACCAGTGTTTAATAGAAGAAACTCTACTAGATTGCATAATTAACTAGAAAAAGATGCTGAGATGGGGATACTCTGCCACAGACTCTGGGTCACCAGCCGTTTTGGCCAGGGTACCAGCCTTCTAAGAGAGAGGAAACGCTAGCTCTAACTTTTCCTCATCACAAAACCTTCTTCTGCCAGGGAGGAGGCTGAGAAGCCAGCTCACTGCCTTTCCTGTATAGTTTTGAGTTGAGTTCCTCCAGTAAAGAAGCACACTAGTCTACTGCAGATGCTGACTCTCTGGACTTATTTCTCATTGCCCATCTCCTCCAGAGAGCAGCAACACATGGTGACACCTCGACAGTGTCCAACGGACCCAGCATAGCATTGGGACCACACCAAACCTGGCCACTGCACATGGACAAGAGGGGTGCTGTTTGTGGAGATAAAAAACAAAACAAAAAAACAGACCCTTAATTCTAATCTTATACATCACTAACTGTGACTTCTTTCTTCAATAAGCTTGGTGCATAAATAACATTGACCAAATTGAAGTACGATTTGTTCAGAGTATACCCGAACGCACTTTAATATGAACTTTTTTTTATCCACAGCCTGTTGGTTTTGTAAGTTTTGATAGCAGATCAGAAGCAGAAGCTGCCAAAAATGCATTAAATGTGAGTAGTACTCATGCCTTCTGATACCAACTCTTTGCCTCTTTTTGATTTTGATTGTTTTCTTTTTGCTGAATAGTTGCTTTAGAAAAAAATTAATAAAAACCTTGTGCAACTTTAGTTTAATACTCTAGTTTGGACAAAAAGTAGTTGCCAACAAATGTACGTTCATCTTAAACTTTCTTGATGTACCTACAAGATGAATAGAGGTCATTGAGGGGCCCAGACATTAGAATGAAATATGCACTATTGGAGAAAAATATAGTATATCACTTTCCTGGACATATGCAGTGTAGCATGAAATAGTAATAATTTAAGGAACAGTTAAATGGGTTGACCAGCAGCGTGTTGTACCTGTTGAAAAAAATGATGCTGCTCCCTGTCAGTTTGTTCCAACTCCTTGGCTCTCTTCAGCAGTCTTCTGGTCCCCAGCCTGCAGATTTCTGGACTTACATGTGTATGCTACTGCAACCAATGACTGACCTCAGCAGGGATATGTCCCTAAGAGGCACATGACCCAACAGTGACATGCTGCTTGTGGATACGTCACCACTGAGTCCAGTGATTGGTTGCAGCAACGGAAGTGGCACCGCCACCTGGAAGTTTTCAGGATAGGAAGTTATAGACAGGTGAAGGGAGACAGAATAGAGTGGCGGAGAGTGGATGAGTATAATTTTCTCAGTAGGTATAAGTAGCTGCTGTCCACAGTAAAAAAGCATCTAAAAGTTGGAAAACCAAAAGCTTTAAGGGTGACTTATTGCCAATATTTTCTATATATTGTATAATAGGTTTTTCAATCTGTGGTGTCTTGCACCCTTGGGTTACTTTAGTGAGATTACCTCATTATATAAAATGAAAAGTAATGTGTTACATGGACTAAAAGAATAAATAGATAACCATATCTTGCCTAGCACAAGTTACATTTGGTCCATATTTCCATGGACCAAATAATTTTTTCATCACTCAGCAAGTGAGTGTCACGGTCCCTCCTGTGACAGAGGTGAGAAGATCGGATAGACTTGCTGCACGTGAGGCTATCTGACAGGTCTCTCAGTTTTCCTCTTTGTTTGTTGTTGGTTGGCAGGATCTCACCTCTCCTCAGGTTCTGCTTGTTATCAGTAATGAGGCCCTACACCATGCGGTTGATATTTTCCTTTTGGAGTTGCTAGTGCCTGTTGGTCTTGGATCTCCTGCTTCTCTATACATCTTAAAGCTAATACTATTTGCCTTTTCTGTTTGTGGTTCTCAGGCGTGTTTAGGTTCTAGGCCTCAGAGAGGCGCAGGTTTCTTCATCTGGGAAGGAACCAGCTGTCTCGTCTCCTGCTACCTATCCTAGGGCTCGTCAGTTTTACAGGGCATAGGTATCCGGCGTATGAGCATTTCCACCATCAGTATCTGCTCATACTGACAGGAGTTAGGGAAAGGCCTAGGGATTACTAGAAGGTCACTATCCCTCTTCCTTAGCTTTTGAGGCCTAGACTGTTGTCGATTTCATTTGTATGCATCTAGTGTTTTCCTATTCCCCATTACCTGGTACATTTTTGTACTTGAACTTGCACTCCATGGTTTTACCACCCATGGTTGAAAGAATGATTTTTTTTCCTAAAGCCATCTGATGAATGAGTGTTTCTGCCCCCCCCCCCCCTCCCTAATACAATGCGTGCATGTGTTCTTAATGAGACAGCGAGGAGTAAGCTATTGCCAGATAACTTTTGGAATAAGCTTTTCTCCCTGATAAGGATGGGGCAAGATGAAATCCAACATCCTGATACTTCCCTGCACCAAAAGGGAGTAGTTGGGATATCCCCAACTCTGTATCTTTGAGAGGACAGACTATTCATATTAGACTTTATTACAGTGCTCCTGAAGAAAGATCCCCCGTGCTTTTGATTTGAAATCTGTAAAAGATCATGTGCTTTATGTAAAAAGAAAAAAACCAACACGGGTTTAGCATGATGGGAGTGGAATATCAGCCTCTAGCTTACTATTATTAGGCCATTCGTAAATGCTCTTATATCAAGACATAATGGGGAATTTGTTATAGGCTGTACCTCACTTTTCTGGTGTACAAAAGTCACACATTTTTGTGCAATCTTTATTTTGTACAAAAAGGAGAGACTTTCCACTTTTATGCTGCAATCACTAAATTTTGGACAGGGCTGAGCAGTAGGGAATGGTCTGACAAAAGTTACTATAATTTTCACCAGAAAATGGCCTAAATTATAGTGCAAATCTATTCCAGCTTTTGGCTAGATCCCTCCACATGGCCAGACACTTACCTGCTGCCCAATGTTGGGTTCAAGCTCCTTCAATCCCCTTCCACCACTGCCATGATCCAGGCTTTGCTTGTAAACTTTCTGCTTGATGAAGTCACATCACCGCTGTGGTCAGCCATTGGCTGCAACAGCCACATGATCCCTGTCAAACAGGACGTTTGCCAGCATACAGTATAGTTATCGCCTTCAAAGAGTCAGTGTAAGCATGGCTCCAAATACTACTGTCCTTGAGTAAATAATTGTGTTGAATTTGAGAATAATGCTTTATAAAGTGCACTCTTGCTGCGTCTTCAGATGACAGATTTCAATTGCGCTATGGTCATAAGTGCATTATTGTGCTATATGTGTCGTTTTTGAACATTTCACATGCGGTGCGACATGTATTTCATTCTTTAGTGAGAATAGGTTTCGTTAGGTTATGAGTGCCGAGGGCACACAAAGTGAATTAAGGCTGGTTTAGACATCAGCAAATTCGTAATTAGTGATTTTGTTTAATAAAGGGGCATTTCCGTCAATTCTTTTTATCATGTATCAACAAGCTATACGTGACTTATATATGTAAAAAAATAAGTATTGGGTTTGGGTTTTCTCTATGCAGTTTAATTGCCATGCAAACTAGTTCCTGTCCTGGCCCTTTTAGCTTCCTCCCTATGTATACTGATAAGCACGGCAGACAGGATCACTTAACATGCTGCGGCAACCCAGGAATGGTAAGGCATGGTGACTCCACTGCCCATTAGCTTACTTCCTACTACTACGTACTACTGACTCCTATGCTTTCTAATGGGCCTGATGGTGCCTCTTCTAGAGAGAAGCTGAGCACTTCATACATTACACTAATCTAATGAACTGTGCCTGTGGACATCTTTATTGAGGCTTTTGATATCCCAATTCTTCACCTATTATTAGATGAGGATTACCTTGTATCTTATACTATTCCTACAAAACAGCAGTAAGCTGACAATAGGCTCCCTGTCCATATACTAGTTTTATCTCTCCGTGCAGTAATTTCTAATAAAATATTGTAGACCACTGTGAATAGTGTTTTTTATGAAGGCATCGTCTTGGGAGTTTTATGGGTAAGAGAAATGATGGCAAGATATCAAAAATTAAAATTGAATCCTCCTAAATGTTATATTGATGTATTTACGTAGTTCTGCTACAGTCTTGACTACCTAGATGTGATGAAACATGGGAAGGATATCATGACGCTGTGCGTTTGGGTCAGTAGACCTGCAGTCAGACCGGACACACTTCCTGAATCTGTATGTTTGGCCAGCCTAATAGGGAACAGATCAAAAGGAAACAATGGGGGAGGTTAATGAAAAGGGTTCTCCAGTTTTTTAACAAATTTTGTCTCTTCCCTCCCCTCCCCTCCCCTCCCCTTTCCCTGCTGGACCTTTGTAGGGAAACACACCAAAGCTTGGTTCCAGTTCCTTCTGTCCACTGCTGTGTTCACTGCACTTTGGTCCCAACTTGTAAACTTTTGGACGAAACTAAGCGGTGGGGATTTGGCAAGTGTGCCTTTCTCCAAGTGTCTGGTGGAGGAGTCAAAAATTGTTAAAAAGCTGCAGAACCCCTTTAAGACTTTTATACCACATAAGTGGTGTTAAAAAGCAGCAAATTATGGTGTATGCCATATTCATGCCTTAATTCACAACTCTTTGTGCTTCTTGGGAATAGGGGGTGGGCTTAGCTGAAGGGAGAGAGCCTCCCACGGCCCACCAGATTTACCATAATTTACTCCAGAAACTAGGCGCATCTCACTCCACTGCACAGGAGATCAAGGCTGGAGCAGGGATCGCCATTCTTTATAAATCTCCCCCATTGTCTGTCTTTGTTGCCAAAAGCAACCAATCACAATGTACCTTTCATTTTTCAATAGCATTATTAAGAAAATGAAGGTGTGTTGTGATTGGTTGCTTTAGGCGTCAAAAAACATGTTTCTTTTAGGCTACTTTCACACTAGCGTTCGTCGGTCCGCTCGTGAGCTCCGTTTGAAGGGGCTCACGAGCGGACCCGAACGCAGCCGTCCAGCCCTGATGCAGTCTGAATGGAGCGGATCCGCTCAGACTGCATCAGTCTGGCGGCGTTCAGCCTCCGCTCCGCTCGCCTCCGCACGGACAGGCGGACAGCTGAACGCTGCTTGCAGCGTTCGGGTGTCCGCCTGGCCGTGCGGAGGCGTGCGGATCCGTCCAGACTTACAATGTAAGTCAATGGGGACGGATCCGTTTGAAGATGCCACAATATGGCTCAATCTTCAGGCGGATCCGTCCCCCATTGACTTTACATTGAAAGTCTGGACGGATCCGTACGAGGCTATTTTCACACTTAGCTGTTATATGCTAAAATAATGCAGACGGATCCGTTCTGAACGGAGCCTCCGTCTGCATTATTATGATCGGATCCGTTCAGAACGGATCCGATCGAACGCTAGTGTGAAAGTAGCCTTAGTCAGTTTTTTTTTATAACTCTTCTCCTTGAATTTTGTATCCTTTTTGTTATGGATCTGTAATATGGAGGTCGTGACCTGCTTATAGGCACATACTGTACTTTCATGTGTGTCTGATTTTCTGCTCCATCGCATGCTGTATTATGGAAGTATTCCTTTATTTCGTGTGGTTAATCTTCCATTATGTGCTAATACTAAATCTTCATTGACACTAGTTTTGTTTTCTACCAAAATATCTGCTTTGGGATTAAGTTTGAGATGTGACTCACAAATATCCATGTAGTTTCCACGAAGACAATTTTATGGTTTGGCTCACATGTATGTAATACACAATTTAATACAGGTGTTTTCCTCATGCTAGCACATTCTCACATGAAGTTTCACAGTGCTAGAAAGTGATATTATCTGAAACATATGGTCATTTTTCTCCATTTACAAGTCGATGAAATGTGTTGGATGAGCCTGTAAACATTTGTACTAAATGACACACACTAGGAGAACGTCATGCCAGAGAAGATAAAGCAGTGGATTCTTGTTCTTACACCAAATTTGCTGGCACTATAAGGAACTGCAGTGCACACCATACTTATCACTCCCTGGGTCCTGAAAATGGATCCATTTGTCCTCCTCCTGGGCCCTTTCCTGAGTTCAGGCTCTGTAGCACCGCTTCCCTTGCTTCCATGGTACCTACGCCCCTGGTTGGTATATAGTCAGAGAAAAGTGTCTGTCCTTGCACCACATTTATCATCCAGCCTGAGCCCCTGTGATAAATCTGGTTCAGGTCTAGACAGCTTGTCTTTAGCTTACCTAAAGGATTAGTAATCATATTTTGAGAAAAATGCTTTGTTTTTGCAACATTTTTCCAGTTTTTTTGTGCTTTTTTTAATGCTGCATCCAGAGGGCGGCTGAAATTCAATAGAGAAATTTTGAAACATATTGCAAAGATTTTTTTTTCTTATATTAGTCATTTCATTCTTGCCTTTTTCCATGATAATGTTGCAAAAATGGAACTTGCAAAAATCCAAAACAACCACCTGCAAATGAACGGAACTGATTTTAAGACATTTAAAAAAAATCTGGAAAAAATGCATACTAAAAATGTCAGCAAAAAATAAAACCTTGTTAAAAATGTATTTAACTGTTATCAAATTCATTGTTTGGTTGGATGGTGTGAGTTAGTTGTAAGGGTATCCACACATGAATTTGGCTCTGCCGCTTTTTTACCATAAAAAAATGCCAGGATAAGCATAAGCAATTTCTTTTATCACCCAGAACACTTTTTTTGTGGTGGTTAGTGCAGTGGTTTTGGCTCACACACTGATGGAAAACATTGACTGTGCGAACTAGGCCTTAGGCTTCCTTCACACGTAGATTTTTGGGCTTGAGAAAATGCCCTAAACTTCACATTTTTATACGTGACGGTTTTTGTTTCTTTGTGATATATTTCTGATACGCATTTTTTTTTTTTTTCACAAGCCGTTTCCCATAGGCTTTTTGGGGGAAAAACACCCGATAACCATGCCCAGAACGTGCTACATTTAGAGAATATGGAACGAAAATAGAAAAAAGATGACACTAAAAATGCATTTCATAATTTCCTATTAACTATTACTATTAACCACAGCTAATGCTGTTGAACATACCTTTTTTGCTGCAAAAAAAACTTGCGTGATGCTGCCCTTTCCTTCTTTGGTGTCAGTACTTAGACACAGACTGGTTGCTAGAGACGCACTTTTTTTCTTTTTATAATGGGTGGAAATATGGAACAAAAAACAGGTGTCGTATCGTTCTGTATATTTTGTTTGCCAATTGTGTAAAAATTTGTATTGGATTAAAATCTGTCTTTTTCTTGAGAGCTGTTCTCTCCCCCTACATCACAAATGAACATGAGATAAAGTAGGTGCTTCTTATTTCCAAAGTACTTTCGGAGAAAGCTTCTCCCAGTTTATTGCAAAGCACTTGGGGGATGAGGACCAATGTTTATGCTAATGCACATGGAAGTAAGCAAAGATCAGGTATTGAAAAAGTGCCACCATTTGAAGTATTCGGGCCCCATGAGGTCCAATGGTCAGGGCCTTTGAGCTACTTCCATGCTCTGACTGGTAACCCATGAGGTCCAATGGTCAGAGCTATGTCCATGCTCCATCTGGTAACGCAATATCACTTGTGGGAGATCTTGTCATGTCTTTTTAGGTTTAAAGGAGGATTGGAGCATAGCTTAAGGTGCATGTAAACAAGTAGATAATCGTTTAGGCAATTATATATATATATATGTTTGCACACAATCATTTACGCCTAATTGAGTATCGTTCACTGTATAAAGACAGCAACAATTTACATAAACACGTCTCACATGATGTATCTTTACAGCAGCACAAGTCAATAATGACAAACCATAGTTTATTCATTCGCATCAAGGATTTTACAAGCGTCGAACAAGCTTTTTTAGTACAATTGTTCAGTCGCTATATACACATAGTTGCCAACTGTTCCAATTCTGGTGCTACTGTCCCTGATTTTCCTAGGAAATTCTGGCTGTCCAAGGCCAAAAATGGGTGGAGCTAATGTAAACCCCACCCATAAGTGGGCAGTCCTGGGTGGAATTGGCTGTTCCTGGGGCAGGGCTTAAATGCTCCAATTTTACCAACTAAACATTGGTAAGTATGCATACATTTACACTGCACGATTATTATCGAACATGAATCATTATTGTTCCATTTTTAAGGATTATCCACTCATCTAAATGTTCTTTTAAAGGGGTTGTCATACAAAGACCACCCTTGTCCATATGCCCTTTTAGGGTATATGGACATCATAGAAGGGTATCTTCCACTCATGACCCCACCCTCCTCACTATTTGAGGCATATCACTCTGGTAGTCCAGGCCTATTGGTACATTTCATTTGAATGAATGGTGTGCAATTGACGTTTATTTAAGATATTCTTAAAGGAAAAGAGAGACCTTCCCAAATATCACCTGTACTCTGCCTGTTTGCAGATATATACCTATGAAACTGGCTGACCTGTTACATATGTGCTTGGCAGCTGAAGGCATCTGTGTTGGCCCCATGTTTATATGTGCCAACATTGCTGAGTAAAATAAAGTTTGAATATATGCAAATGAGCCTGTACGAGCTATGGGGGAGTTGCTGTTGCACCTAGAGGCCCTGCTGCCACACCCTCTGCACTTTGGTTGACAGGGACAGGCAGTGTTAATGTGATTTTTCATAAAGTCATTGAAAGTGGAGAGGGCATGGCAGTTGCAAAAAGAGCCTCTAGGTGTAATGGCAACGCCCCTATTGCTCCTAGAGGGCCATTTGCATATATTAAAACATCATTTTTCTCAGCATATGAACATGGGACCAACACAGATGCCTTCAGCTGCCAAGTGCACATGTAACAGGTCAGCTAGTGTCATAGGCACAAATCTGCTGACAGATGCCCTTTAAGTCCAAAACAAAGATATATTTTTTCTTAAACTGGCCTCAGCAAGCTTTATGTAGTCCTTGTGCAGAAAAAGGCTGCCTTCCCTAGCTATCAGCGTAATCCTGACTCTCACAAGCTATGACCTGTTCTTCCCCAGGCACCAAGCCATGTGTGGGGAAGGGGTTAAGAATGGGGTTGAGCTGTGCCTAGGCCATGTGACCAACTGTCATGATGTCACTGGCCTTGGGTAAAAAGCAAGATGGCTGCGGTGCTCACAGGAGCATTGGGGCTTTCTCAAACAGCTAATAGCTGGACGTCTTGGGTGTCTAACACCCCAACATCAGTTACAAAGAGTTGGATAACTTATGATGGCACCTAATGAAGCTCATGGAGTGGAGCCTCTTCCCCCCCCCCCCCCCCCCCCCCCCCTCCCGATATTTCTGTCAACCAAAGGGAGAAAGAGTAAACCTCCCCTCCCTAAATACATCCTGGTTACCTGAAATATTGCCCTCTGTCACATAAATCTATCTTTTAGTATCTGCACTATAGTATATATCTGCGATAATGGATGCATTCATAGCAGTGTAAAAAGCAGGACTTGAATACATCTAAAAGATAAACCTATTTTTCTGTCGGGGACAGGCCTAGATAAAGTGTAACCTATTGCAATCAGAGATATCAAACTGCATTGGATGACCAGTTTATAGTAAAAAGACCTATAATGGCATAACACAAGAAGATATGTCATTTCACTGAGCACCTCACCTCATGCATTGGTTCAGCAGCTCAGCTATAATCCACACTGGTTCCATACTAGATTGTCTGGCGCATGCGCAGGCTTTAAACACAAGTTTTGTTAATACATATCTCTATGTATTCAATTCGCTATCAATGACACCTTCTGAGATGTTAATATATGTTGAAACACATTCCATATGTGTTCTCATTGCTACGTTTAAATGCGCTGCATAGCTTATTTCCTAACTCGCTATATATGATTGTTACTAGTAGTGATGAGCGGCATAGGCAATATTCGTTTTTGTGATATTTCATGAATTTTTTGCATAATATTCGCAATAAATTAGCGAATTCTAAAATTTGTGATCTCCGGTCATTATTTTCGAGATTGCACTGTTGTGGAATATATTGTGTATTGTCATCATGTCTCTCAATGTCAGGGTAAACCATTGGAGTGGATATCTTCCTGTGTATGTCCTGTCACAGCTGCTGGGCGTAGAGGTCTCCGTCGGCGAATGGTCCATGTGCTAAGCACTGGGCTGTGGACCGGGGGAGACTGATGTGTTCAGCAGAGCAGTGTTTTGTTGGCTGATGTATGGATGCTGGCTAGGGCCCCCGTGCAAGACGCGGATTTATTGGCTTGGTGTGGATGCATTTGTTAAGAGGACAATATAACGAAAGGAATGTGTGTTTGTTGTCTCTAGTGCGCCTGATCAGCAGCTGGAGATAATGACGTTGTCCTGTAAATAAACCTGCATGAGGATCATAGTAACTTTATCTGGCATTGATCACTGAGCAAGACTGGATGAAGTTCGCTCCAGTGGTAATGGTAGATTATAGTGTACATGTGTTTGTTGGCTAGGGTATTCTAAATGATGGTGTCTTGTCTTCCTATGTCATCACTTCCTGTATGTCATCACTTCCTGTATCCTTGTCTTGGGCCAGCCCCTTTTACACCTTTTGTTAGTAAATAAAAGACACAGGTTGAGCAGGGAGGAGAAGGAGTGCTCAGCAAGAATTCAATCAAGATGGTAACACCTGTGTCTGTCTCTGACTGCGGCTAAGGGAATAGGGATTTACCTTTTTCCTTACACAAACTTTAATGCGAGCTGATTACAACTACTAATATTTCTACAACAGCACAAATCGGCACTAATGATGCGCATATTTTTGCGCAATACACGCAACTTCCCATTTTATCAGGTCGGAGTAGATATTACTGATTGGTGCACTAAGTATTGTTGTGACATCACAGCACTATATCTGTAGCGTGTATGTATGGACAGCAGAGAAACAGTAATTCCTATCACACTACCTAACACCCTGCACTGGAATCAGCTACACTATATCACGATCTAACCTACACTGACTATCTCCCACTAACTATCTGTATTATATATATGAGCTAGCTAACTAACTATCTAATGTAATTGGATAAGGAATAGGATCCAGATGAAAGCACAGAGCATAGCAATGACACTGCTGTCTCTCTCAGAACTGCAAAAAAAACAGCAGTAAATGGCTGCTGGGGAGGTTCTTATATAGTAAGGGGTAGGCAACTTTCCTATTGGTTGCTAGGGATGTTGCTAAGCTCTGACAAAGATATTGCAGGCTTCTTATTGGCCCACAAGCAAGAAGGGAGGTTACTGATGAAAAAAAATTTGGGGAATATTCTCGATTACGAATATATAGCACTGTATTCTACATCTTCGAGAATTCTCGAAGTGACGATATTCACGCAAAAAATTCTCGATAAGAATATTCGCGATCAACACTAGTTACTAGAAGAAGCCAGAGGGCAAACATGCACTTGCATAGAAGATCCCTAGAATAGACAACCTTATTATCTCTTCCTTGCACTTGCTGAGTGATGGGCAATCTGAAATATGCTACCAATTTCAACTATGGCACATGCTTTTTGTGCCTTATGCACGCTCGAAGATGCTTTTGTGCTGTAAAACTAGCAGCGTGGCCTAAAATCAATGTTTTCATGGTTATAACGTATGTTTGTCTAGCCAGAATCCTCCATCAGTTATTGTTTTACACACCTCTATACGTCAGTGATAAATCAATTGACCTTATTACTTGTGACACATGATTTTGTATGACTGTTAATTGCAGCATTTATGTATTCTACTTCCTGTCCTGGCTCTTAAAGGGATCCTGTCACCATGAAAGTGCAGTGCAATCTGCAGGCAGCATGTTATAGAGCAGGAGGAGCTGAGCAGATTTATATATAGTTTTGTGGGGAAAGATTCAGTAAAGCTCGCAGTTTATACATTTAAACTTCTGCTCATTCTGACCTTAGAAGTCGCGTGGTTCTAATCAGTGACTGCCAGCTATGACTAAGTATACAGAGACAGCAGTCAGTTTGTAAGACCACCCACATGACTCCTAAGGTCAGAATAAGGTACGTTATTGAGTCAGCAGAGCGTTGGTGACTTCTATGCACTATGGGGGAGATTTATCAAACTGGTGTAAAGTAGAACTGGCTTAGTTGCCCATAGCAACCAATCAGATTCCACCTTTTATTTTCCAAAGGAGCTGTCAAAAATGAAAGGTGGAATTTGATTGGTTGCTATGAGCAACTAAACCAGTTATACTTTACACCAGTTTGATAAATGACCACTGGTTGAGGTGGGTCATAGCTGCAGCCTGTAAGTGGCTGAGTAGCATTTATAGCCATTTTCTGCTGCTGAGACAGTAGCCAGAAGTGGGGTGCAGAGGGGACTTGGTACTGATAGAAGTACAGCAGCGGACAATGTAATATATGCAACAGGCGGCTCCCCTGGGGCCCTCTATAATGGGACCCAGGTGTAGGAATGCCGAGTGGTATAGTACGGCCTAAAATGTCTCTCTATGTGTGTCACGGTGCTCATACCTGGATACTGCTGGACCCCAGGCTTTGGCTCTGAAGCAATAAATAGGGGGAATAATTGAGGGATTTGAAAGAAAGATTGAGTCCAGACCTTGTATGTAGCTGAACAGCAGCTTTACATACTGCATTAACGTTCATCAGAAACAGTCTTCAAGCTGTCTTGGTCCCAGCAGGCTTTAAACTGGCAGACGTCTTCAATTGCTTGCTTTCTCTCTGCTATACCGATAAGCTGAATAGGTAATTTGGCTTCCCCTGTAAGCTGCACTTTCTCTCTGTAGTCTGACTCTAAGTTATACCAGGGAATTTTCCTCCTGGCTCCTGAGGCTTTAAGCTTTGGCCTCATGGCCAGCAGAGCTTAAGGTGCTCCTCCTGCACACCTGTCCCCTAGCTGGGGGTAAGCTAGACTAACTGGATCTTCTGCCCCACCCTTCCTGCAGGAAGTAGGACTCGCCCACTTCTCTCCAGAGGGGGGGGGTTAGAATGGAATGGTAAGTTCCATTCTATCTAAGTATAGCTCTGCCACCTGCTGGCGAACCAGGTAAGTTACATGTATAACAGTTTCATAGAAATATTATCATTGCACCATATAAAGGACCTGGATAGAAATATACAAGATGACACTGTGTTAGCCCATTAAAGACAGTAGCAGGGTGCAGGAGTGGTAACACCACTCTGGGGTGTTACATATACAACTATGAACCAGATTGTTTCTGGAACAGTTTAGTAAGTTTATTAATACACATATACTGCATTTATCAGGTCAAAAAGAAGTACATTTAGGGAGCATAAGGGATATGGGTCAAAAAGAGGGACACTTGGGAGGCAGGTATAAGGCAGTTCCCGAGATGTAAACTAGGAATAGGCTGCCACTGCCAGTTCACTCTAAATCTTATCGTGGTAACATTTTGGATGTCACGATGCCCAGAAACAAAGCAATAACATCAGTTTCAACTTTGGGCCGAACGTTATGTAGTCTGTTCCTCTGAACCTATTTTGAAATACTACTCTGTTACGATGCCAGGGGATAAGTGCAGACCGAAGTAGGATACAGCCCTCCAAATATGGTGCTGTGCTGTGTAAAGATGATAGAAGGAATGTTACTTTTGCCTTAGAGCCTGATGGCTATGGTGAACTCTGCCAAACAAATGAGCTCATTTGACTTGAGCTTTTAAAGATGTTCGCACAATAATGCTTTAATTCTCCACAACAGCCCCCTTCATGGCCCGCTCCGAGGCTGCCATCTGTGTGTGCACTGTACTGATATCCCCAGGTTTATGGATCATATTCCCTTCTGCTTTTTATTAGCGTGCACAAGCAGTGATCAGAGTAGCTTAGAAAGGTAGCCGTCCCGTGTCTCCTGTCGCTAAAAATGTACATTTATTAAATGCTGAAGTATTATGGACCTTATTATGGAAAATTAATACAATATGCTGTTCTCCTGCTTCATACAAATAGCAAATCTAAAGGAAGACCCCAGTTTCTTAGTAAATCTGGTGGAGGCCATAGCCATTTTACTCAAATACATCTATATACACCACAGGACAGCACAATATACAGTTCTAACAGCATAAACTGCCTCCCTAGAAGTTGCCACGTACGGTCATTGTCCTTCTCCGGTTGTCTCTTATGAAGATATGCAGGAGGGAACTGAGGAGGAGACCTAGGCCACAGCAGTGAACCAAACATACAGGAGAATATAGTGCTACATATCGATTACCTCCAGTGATGTCTCCTCTCATGAAGACATTATTTTTCTATTAATTTTCCATTCGGTCCAGACTGCCATGATGACTTCTTTTAGCCACGTTTCCTCTCTGCAGAGAGATTCCTCACTTTTCCATCACCCTCCCCAATACAAACTCTTCATTCTGGTGCCCCAATTGTCATCCTACTGCCACCCTCAGTACTGCACCCCCCAGTGCACCCAAATACTGAAGAAAAAATAGTTCACCAGTCTGAAAAATGCCCCCTATTGTGCAGTAATAATAGTGCCCCCCTCCAGGTACTCTAGCAATAATAATGTCCCCAATAGTTCCTTCAAACAATAATAAAGTCCCATGTTGTGCCCCCATTTAAAAATAATGCCCCTCCCTCAGTTTCCCCAGTAATAGTAAAGCCTCCTAAAATGCCCCCAGTAATAATAATGCTTCTATAGCGCCTGTATCAATACTGATGCCCCCAATAATAATAATGCTCCCTACAGTTACCCCAGTAATATCAATGTCCTCTAAAATATCCCAGCAATAATAATGTTCCTATAGTGCTCCAAATATTTAAAACAAATGCCGCTTTAGTGACCCTAATATTAAAAATGCCCCTGTACTGCCCCAGTATTTAAAAAAAAAAACACCGTAGGGCCCAGAGTAATGCCCCTGGCCCCTATAGTGGCTCAGTATTAAAAGTGCCACTTACGGTAGTTCCCCCAGTAATGTCCCCTTTTGCACACTGTATGCTCCCCAAGTGGGCAAGTTGTACAAAACAGGTACTTTCTACCTTATGTGTCACCCCTATTTCCTCATAGATCATAAGCTCTTGCAAGCAGTTCTAACTTTGAATTGTTGATTGTCCAAATACCCTACCGGAAAACTTTGTAAAATCAGTTTTGAGTAACTTGAGGGGTGTAGTTTCTAAAATGGGGTCATTTATGGGGACTTTGTAAGCCCCACAAAGTGACTTCAGACCTGAACTGGTCCTTAAAAAGTGGGTTTTGGAAGTTTTTTGGTCTTCCCTGCACTGACCACTAGAACAGTCACAATAGACTGACCTCCCTGTCAGTTGTGCTGTGTAGACTGGAATAGAGTCAGCAGAGGGTGACAGTTCAGGTGTATTACAGGATATCTAGAGCAGTAGCACCACGTACCTTAGTGAATGATTACCTAGAAACAAAGTTGTAAAGTGCTTGGAGTGGACAGTTATACCCTATTGAGTGTTAAACAATTCAAAGTTAGAACTGCTTGCAAGAGCTTATGATCCATGAGGAAATAGGGGTGACACATAAAGTAGAAAGTACCTGTTTTGTACAACGGTCCAGCTTTCTAGAACAAAAAAGAGAGTATGTAAAAAGCTAGATGACAGTCACCAGCGGTATCTGTGTATATTCATACTGTATGCTGTATATAGTGCATTTAATTGCATGTGGCGTGGGAGATAATGGATCAGGTTCTGAGAAATAATGTTAATGGAGGTTTCTTTTAACCCCTTTAGGACACAGCCTAATTTCACCTTAAAGGATAACTGTCACACTTAGACCCTAATTTCAATTTTCATATACCGTATGTAGTTACTAATAACATGATATTCCAGAATCCATTACTATTAGACTGACTTACCCCATATTTAATAAGATTCAGCCCTGAGTAACCAGTCTGCATAAAACTGCAATTTCACTATTCAATTAAGATGGCCGCCACTGCCCTCACCCTGAGGCTAATCCCGCCTGCCCTCACTAGCCAGTAACAATAGCCCCCCAAAAGTGTCAGTAACCAGAGCCCTCCACCCTAAAGGGTTAATATCCTGCAGCACAAAGGCGTCCTCTTACCACATGTTGCTTTCATTTATACACTGAGCAGACGGCAGATCTCCCTTCCCTGGTCTGCGCTGCTTCAACTCTACTTCTACAGCTCTGCTGAGTGAGGGAGCGTCTGCCAAGCGCAGAGAATGGGAGACGTGCACACTGCCCAGGCACTGTTATCAGCTGCTGGGGAGGACCTGGCTCTAATCATTACTTACAGTCCCTGGCTGTCAGTAATGTGACCTTGCACGCTGCGTGCTTCTGCGTCCTCCGTCCTTCAACACATAGACGGACCATGCCTAGCAACCTGATTTTAAGCACAGGTAAAAGTAGGCAATACAGGGAACAAAAACTGTGGAATTAGGGGGTAATTGAATACACAGTGAAAAGTTTAAATAGGGCCACCAAGGAGATATTAATCACCACAATCCAATACTCAAAAAAAAATAAAAAATATGACAGTTATACTTTAAGGACTTGGCCATTTTTTGTAAATCTGACCAGTGTCACTTTAAGTGGTGATAACTTTAAAACGCTTCTACTTATCCAAGCCATTCTGAGATTGATTTTTCGTCACATATTGTACTTCATGACACTGGTAAAATGAAGTAAAAAAAATCATTTTTATTTATAAAAAAATAGCAAATTTACCTTTTTTTTTTAAATAGCAAATTTCAAAGTTTTAATTTCTCTACTTCTATAATACATAGTAATACCTCCAAAAATAGTTTTTAATTTACATTCCCCATATATCTACTTCATGTTTGGATCATTTTGGGAATGATATTTTATTTTTTGGGGATGTTACAAGGCTTAATTAGAAGTTTAGAAGCAAATCTTGAAATTTTTCAGAAATTTTCAAAAACCCAATTTTTAGGGACCAGTTCAGGTCTAAAGTCACTTTACGAGGCTTACATAATAGAAACCACCCAAAAATGACCCCATTCTAGAAACTACCCCCCTCAAGGTATTCAAAACTGATTTTACAAACTTTGTTAACCCTTTAGGTGTTGCACAAGAGTTATTGGCACATGGGGATGAAATTTCAGAATTAATTTTTTTTTGCCAAATTTTCAATTTTAACCCATTTTTTCCACCAACAAAGCAAGGGTTAATAGCCAAACAAGACTGTATCTTTATCGCCCCGACTCTGCCGTTTACAGAAACATCCCATATGTGGTCGTACACTACTGTACGGGCACACAGTAGGGCGTAGAGGGAAAGGTGCGCCATATGGTTATTGGAAGGCAGATTTTGCTGGACTGGATTATTTACACCATGTCCCATTTGAAGCCCCCCTGATGCACCCCTAGAGTAGAAGCTCCCTAAAAGTGACTCCATCTAAGAAACTACACCCCTCAAGGTATTCAAAACTGATTTTACAAACATCGTTAACCCTTTAGGTGTTGCACAAGAGTTATTGACAAATGGGGATGAAATTTGAGAATTTCATTTTTATGCCAAATTTTCAATTTTAACCAATTTTTTCCACTAATAAAGCAATGGTTAACAGCCAAACAAGTGTATCTTTATTGCCCTGACTCTGCCGTTTACAGAAACACCCCATATGTGGTTGTACACTACTGTACGGCCAAACGGCGGGGCGTAGAGGGAAAGGAGCGCCGTGTGGTTTTTGGAGGGCTGATTTTTATGGACCGGTTTATTTACACCATGTCCTATTTCAACCCCCTGATGCACCCCTGGAGTAGAAACTCCCTAAAAGTGACCCCATCTAAGAAACTTTACCCCTCAAGGTATTCAAAACTGATTTTACAAACTTTGTTAACCCTTTAGGTGTTGCACAAGAATTATTGGCAAATGGGGATGAAATTTAAGAATTTAATTTTTTTGCCAAATTTTCAATGTTAACCCATTTTTTTTACTAACAAAGCAAGGGTTAACAGCCAAACAAGACTGTATCTTTATTGCCCTGACCCTGCCGTTTACAGAAACACCCCATATGTGGTCGTACACTACTGTACGGCCACATGACGGGGCGTAGAGGGAAAGGAGCGCCGTGGGGGTTTTCGAGGGCTGATTTTTATGGACCGGTTTATTTACACCATGTCCTGTTTCAACCCCCCTGATGCACACCTGGAGTAGAAACTCCCTAAAAATGACCCCATTTTGGAAACTATAGGATAAGGTGGGGGTTTTGTTGGGACTATTTTTAGGGTACATATGATTTTTTGGATTGCTCTATACAGGGCCGGTTCAAGGATTTTTGCCAACACAAGCAAAGCTACATTTTGGCGTCCCCCCCCCCCCCCCTCCCTCGCAGCTCACCTGGCCCTGGTCCCGTCTGCAGCAGCTAGCTTCTCCCCTGTGTGGTCCTGGTATCTTCTCTCTGCTTCAGACAATCGCTGGTTTGAGGACCGTATTTTTCGCCCTCTAAGACACACCTAGGTTTTGGAGGAGGATAATAATAAAATTAAAAATTCCATTACACCTCATGTCAGACCAGCAATCAGACCCCCAATGTTAATCAGACCTCAGCTCACAGCCCCAATCAGACCCCCAATGTTAATCAGACCTCAGATCAGACCCCCTTGTCAGACATCAGCCCCCATCCATCAGCCCCCCATGTCAGCCATCATGCCGCCATGTCAGCCATTAGCCCCCCATGTCAGCCATCAGCCCCCAAACATCATGCCCCCATGTAAGCCATCATGCCCCCATGTCAGCCATCAGCCCCCCATGTCACATTTCTCCCCCTCCATGTCACATTTTTCCGCCCTTCCCCAGGGTGCGCCCTAAGGCAGCCGCTTGGTCTGCCTTATGGTAGCACCGGCCCTGGCTCTATATTACATTTTTGTAAGGCAAGGTTAACAAAAATTGAAATTCAGAAATTTCATCTCCTTTTGCCATTAACTGTTGAGGAACACCTAAAGGGTTAATAAAGTTTTTGTAAAATCAGTTTTGAATACCTTGAGGGGTGTAGTTTCTTAGATGGGGTCACTTTTAGGGAGTTTTTACTCTAGACGGGCATCAGGGGGGCTTCAAAAGGCACATGGTGTCAATAAAAAAAGGCCATCAAAATCTGCCTTCCAGAAACCATGTCGGTCCTTTCCTTTTGCACCCTGCCTTTTAGTGATACAGCAGTTTACGACCACAAATGTGGCGTTTCTGTAAACTGCAGTATCAGGGTAATAAATATTAAGTTTTGTTTGGTTGTTAACCCTTGATTTGTTGCCAGAAAAAACAGATTGAAATGGAAAAGTGCCAAAAATAGATGTTTTGGCAGCGTTTAAATTTTTATTTTTTTAACATGTTAATCTGGTGGGTTAGGTCATGGGGTATTTTTATAAAGGAGATTCTTACGGACGCGGCGATACCTAATAAGTCCACTTTTTTTACAATTATTTAGGTTTTAGACTATATTATCCTCTTTGATACAATTTTTTTTTGTAGTGGCACTATTTTGGGGGCTATATGACTTTTTGATCGCTTGCTATTAAACTTTTTGTTATGTAAGGCGACAAAAAAAATCTTTTTTTGCACAGTCTTTTTATTTATTTATTTTTGGACCGTGTTAATCTGGGGGGTTAGGTCATGGGGTATTTTTATACAGGAGATTATTACCGTCGCGGAGATACCCAATTTCTATACTTTTATTAAATTATTTTTGTTTTTACAATTTTTTGGGTTCGTCCCTTCTTTCCAGTATGGGGGACCACACCTGGAAAGTGTTGGCCAGGGACGATCCGGCCGCCTACAGTTCCCGAGGTACTCCGGCCTGCACTTTCCCGGTACGAAAAGATCAGGGCCTTGAGGACTGCCTCATAGAACTAAAGGAATGTCCCTGTGTTGCCAGCGCTCCGGGACAGCACAAAAGAGTTGTACATGGCAACCTGCACCAAGTAGACCGCAACTTTTTTGTACCATGCCCGGGATTTGCACATGTCATTATATGGCTTGAGGACTTGATCAGAGAGATCAACTCCTCCCATATACCGATTGTAGTCGATGATACAATCGGGCTTGAGGACCGGTACCTCGCACAGGGACAGGGGGGATGCCGTTACCATGAATTGTGGACAGTACAAGGACATCCCTCTTGTCCTTATATCTGACCAGCAACAGGTTTCCAGTGGTAAGGGCACGGGTCTCACCCCTGGGGATAGGTACCTGGAGGGGGTGGGCAGGGAGGCAGCGTTGATTTTTCCGCACGGTCCCACAAGCGGATGTAGATCTGGCGGCAAGGGACTGGAACAAGGGGATACTAGTATAAAAGTTATCCACGTAAAGGTGGTAACCCTTATCTAGCAGTGGGTGCAAAAGGTCCCACACAAGTTTCCCGCTAACACCCAGAGTGGGGGGACATTCTGGGGGTTGAATACGGGAATCTCGCCCCTCGTACACACGAAACTTGTAAGTGTACCCTGAGGTACTCTCACAACGTTTGTACAGCTTCACGCCATACCTCGCCGACTTTGAGGGAACATACTGGCGGAAAATGAGTCTCCCCTTGAACGCAATGAGAGACTCATCAACCGCAACCTCCCTTCCAGGTACATAGGCCTGTACAAATTTGGCCCCAAAGTGATCGATGACCGGCCGTATCTTATACAGACTGTCATAGGCAGGATCACCTCGGGGGGGACATGCTGCATTATCTGAATAATGCTGACATTTCTGGATGGCCTCAAACCGGGAGCGTGTCATGGCCATACTGTAAAGTGGGGTCTGGTAGAGGAAGTCCCCACTCCAGTAATGCCTGACACTAGGTTTCTTGACTAGGCCCATATGCAGCATGAGGCCCCAAAATGTCCTCATCTCGGCTGCACTGACCGGCGTCCAGCCACCGGGCCTAGCCAAAAAGGAGCCCAGGTGTTGAGCAACGAACTGTTGAGCGTACAGGTTTGTCTGCTCCACCATTAGATTTACCAGTTGGTCACTGAAAAAATTACTAAAAAAGTCATATTCAGTGAAGCCCACTGTGGAAATCTGGATTCCTGGTTGGCCTACAAAATCAGGACTCACGTGCTCAAATCGCTCTGGGGTACACCAGACAAGTTCACCAGCAGGGGGCTCTGGTGGATTTAACTGGTGGGCCGGAAAACTAGTACGAGCCCCAGAGCTGCTGGTACTAGGCTGGGCCACAGGGTCCCTAACATGGCGGTCCCCTTGCTCCGCCTGGCAGCGTCTCCGCCGCCTTGGGGGCTCATCATCATCGCTAGATGATGAGGATGACGCGGAGGACAACAGGAAAGTGGGGTCATCCTCGTCCTCACTGGGACTCTCTGACTCGGAGGCAAGCTGGGCGTATGCCTCCTCGGCTGAGAACGTCCGGCGGGCCATAGGGGAGTGTGTATGTGCGTGCGTGTAAATCTTTATTTGGTGTGCGTGTGTGTGGGGCACGGGTGTTCACGTACTCAGCCTAAGCCTAACAGACACAAAAAAAAAGACTAACTAAAAAAAATCAAAACCGCTGATCAACCGTCCGAAGTTGATCGGCGGTGGGGTGTGCGATGCGTTAACAGTGCCGCCCACAGTCAGCGTACGCACACAAAAAAAAAAAAAAAAAAAAAAAAAAAAAAATGCCTGTGCCCCAAAAAAGTTGGGGGGGGGGGGCAGGGGGGGGCAAGCAGCAGCACCCCTGGGGGTTCTAGGGTCACACAGCTGTGCTGTGGACCCCAGACACCCTACTTAGGGTGATGCAAGAAAACTTTTTTTCACCACTAACTTTCCATTTATTTTCCCTGTCTAGCCCAACCTTTCCCTATACTTTCCCTATACTTTCCCTAATTACCTGCTGATAAAGATGGGGGTGCTGGGGCACAGATCAGGTAATGGGGGGCAAGGATGGGTGCTGGGGCACAGATGGGGTTGCGATCCACACGTGCAGGCAGCGCTCCTCTCTACTCGGGCTCTGGACACAAAAGGAGGAGGAGAGGAACGCTGCTATCATTTGAATCTCCTGCCGGCCCGCCCTCCTACCAATCAGAGGCGATCCTGAGCCATCTAGCCAAGGTGCCTGCTCAATGATTTGAGCAGGCACCGGGTTCCGATCACTGCCCGCCGGGCGGCGGTGATCGGAACTATACATGACGTACCGGTACGTCATGTGTCCTCAAGTACCAGGACAAGATGCCATACCGGTACGTCATGTTTCCTGAAGAGGTTAAGCAGGCTGATAATCTGCCCATTACTAACATCTTTCAATGATATAGCATGCTGACTGGTGCTCATTTGATACATTTAGTGTCAAATGAGCAGTATATGGCCCGAGGCTGCTGAGGACAGTGATTGGCTGCAGCGATGTATGGGATATCACCGCTGCAGCTACTACAATACATCACTGGCTTCTGCCTGGGCTAAGAAAGGAGAGGCACAGCTGGAGCATGCTGGAAAGTTAAGTAGAAGTCTTTTATTATCAGGACAGTTTGCATTAATAAAATAATAGGATTGACCTGCGCATAGTGATGCCACTGACCTAAAAAGAGGCCACAACACTGTCTTTTTAAACAGCTGATTGGCAGGGATGCTGGGAGTCAAAGTTGTAGTCAATATATGATATAAGGATATTGGATTAGGAGCTGTGGAACATGTACTATTTAAAGAGGACTTTTCACCAGTCCTGACATTACATTTTTTTTTAGATCGGCTGCTCTGTTACCCCTGCTGTGCCCCCCATTCTGGTTTTGCTTCCTGTATGCTAATAGCATCGGTACAGGCAGGAGGAGACTGACGTGTTTCTCCGGGACGTCTCCTTCTCCATGGCTGTGACTCACTCCACTGCGATTGGACAGTTCACAGTCAGGAAGAAGGAGACACCCCCTGAGAAAAGATGGCGTCTCCTCTTTCCTGTATGATGCTATCTATTAACATACAGCGTGTGAAACCAGAACCTCTACTAATAATGCCCTACAGTGCCAGGTACTTATATTGTAATGTCAGGACCAGTGAAAGGTCTTCTTTAAACAATGGGAGATACAGTACATATGTGATATAGAATCAGTTTGACTATTGTCAGTACTTATATGGCATTTTTATAGAGAGTCTACTCTGAGCTGATCTCTACATCATCCCAAAAAAGGACTTCTATGGTAACTAATGCCTGAGGCTTTTAGAGCCGTTACACAATTTCCTTGCTACTGGATTCATTAAGTTGTTCCCACACTTCCTCCAGGACTCATGGAACTGCTTATTTAAATGGTTTATTAGTTGTCATATGTTGAGATTTCCCCCAAAAATGAACCTTTTAGTGTCTATTGTGTTGCTGATATGGTGTTGCCAATGTACATGAGTCCATAGACCAGTCATGTGAGGATAGTAATTAAAACTACAGAAATATAAAACTAAAGTTCAGAAATATGACACCTACTACATTTATTTTCTGTATTGGCAAAAACACAAAACACTTCTGAAGTTCACAATATCATTGGAGGAATCTTTTCTCAGCACAGTCATTTAGAGCTACACAAATGTATATTAAACCTTACGCCTTTTAATAGAGAGGGATACAGGCAGTTATAAAGAGATGCAGTATCTATGTGGTGGAGAGGAACTATAGCCCTTTACATGGTAATCCCACGCACAGCAAGCCCTAGTAGCATCAAAACAAAGGTGCTGCCCAGAGTTGGGCAAAGTAATAAAATGAAAAAACTCTTTTAAACTATAGTGGCATAGTCTGGTGAAACTCAAATATATGTACGTTTTATTGAAAAACTTTCTCATTCTGCATTTGAGTCTGGAGGGTGGTCTCACTCAGTGACTGACAGTTTTATGCTCTGTACACACAGGAGTCATGATATGATCCATTATGATCAGTTATTGTCCGTTTGAAGGATGCACTATTATATGTTATGTTCAGTTAGGATTGCTAAAAACAAAATTTATATTTAAATAATTAAAAAACCCTGTATACAGTATAATGTACTGTACAAAAAAGAGGTTTGAAGAAATCCAGCTCCACTTTGATAAAAGAATGTAAATTTATTTTGCTTGCGGTAAAATCTCATCCATCAGTTACAAAAATAGTAGTCTTGTCTACGCGTTTTGGGTAGCCCGAAACGCGTAGGCAAGACTACTATTTTTGTAACTGATGGATGAGATTTTACCTCAAGCAAAATAAATTTACATTCTTTTATCAAAGTGGAGCTGGATTTCTTCAAACCTCTTTTTTGTACATAATTACCCGCTGCCTGACTCGGGTCATCTGTGCTCACAGCTGAAAAAAGGGGCAGGTGAGAGCTGCTGAACTTTCTTTTTCTTTAGTATAATGTACTGGAACATTGTATTAAATATGGTGGGCCCTATAGTAAGCACGTAGATGATATTTATATACAGTACAGACCAAAAGTTTGGACACACCTTCTCATTCAAAGAGTTTTCTTTATTTTCATGACTATGAAAATTGTAGATTCACACTGAAGGCATCAAAACTATGAATTAACACATGTGGAATTATATACATAACAAAAAAGTGTGAAACAACTGAAAAAATGTCATATTCTAGGTTCTTCAAAGTAGCCACCTTTTGCTTTGATTACTGCTTTGCACACTCTTGGCATTCTCTTGATGAGCTTCAAGAGGTAGTCACCTGAAATGGTTTTCACTTCACAGGTGTGCCCTGTCAGGTTTAATAAGTGGGATTTCTTGCCTTATAAATGGGGTTGGGACCATCAGTTGCGTTGTGGAGAAGTCAGGTGGATACACAGCTGATAGTACTACTGAATAGACTGTTAGAATTTGTATTATGGCAAGAAAAAAGCAGCTAAGTAAAGAAAAACGAGTGACCATCATTACTTTAAGAAATGAAGGTCAGTCAGTCTGAAAAATTGGGAAAACTTTGAAAGTGTCCCCAAGTGCATTCACAAAAACCATCAAGCACTACAAAGAAACTGGCTCACATGCGGACCGCCACAGGAAAGGAAGACCAAGAGTCACCTCTCCTGCGGAGGATAAGTTCATCCGAGTCACCAGCCTCAGAAATTGCAGGTTAACAGCAGCTCAGATTAGAGACCAGGTCAATGCCACACAGAGTTCAAGCAGCAGACACATCTCTAGAACAACTGTTAAGAGGAGACTGTGTGAATCAGGTCTTCATGGTAGAATATCTGCTAGGAAACCACTGCTAAGGACAGGCAACAAGCAGAAGAGACTTGTTTGGGCTAAAGAACACAAGGAATGGACATTAGACCAGTGGAAATCTGTGCTTTGGTCTGATGAGTCAAAATTTGAGATCTTTGGTTCCAACCACCGTGTCTTTGTGCGACGCAGAAAAGGTGAACGGATGGATTCTACATACCTGGTTCCCACCGTGAAGCATGGAGGAGGAGGTGTGATGGTGTGGGGGTGCTTTGCTGGTGACACTGTTGGGGATTTATTCAAAATTGAAGGCATACTGAACCAGCATGGCTACCACAGCATCTTGCAGCGGCATGCTATTCCATCTGGTTTGCGTTTAGTTGGACCATCATTTATTTTTCAACAGGACAATGACCCCAACCAGCGCATCCCACACAGGCAACATGCAGCAAAGACTAAGGCCGTGATCAAGGTCCCATACTAGGACCGAAACGTTGGCCAGTCTGTGCAAATTTCATTCCTGGATGCTGACAAAAATGAAATGATAAATGATGAAATGAAAAATGATATGAAATGAAATTATAAATTTTCAAAACTACTAAAAACGAGTGCCGTGGTTTCCTTCACTAAATGACCCCAAACACACCTCCAGGCTGTGTAAGGGCTATTTGACCATGAAGGAGAGTGATGTGGTGCTGCGCCAGATGACCTGGCCTCCACAGTCACCGGACCTGAACCCAATCGAGATGGTTTGGGGTGAGCTGGACTGCAGAGTGAAGGCAAAAGGGCTAACAAGTGCTAAGCATCTCTGGGAACTCCTTCAAGACTGTTGGAAGACCATTTCAGGTGACTACCTCTTGAAGCTCATCAAGAGAATGCCAAGAGTGTGCAAAGCAGTAATCAAAGCAAAAGGTGGCTACTTTGAAGAACCTAGAATATGACATATTTTCAGTTGTTTCACACTTTTTTGTTATGTATATAATTCCACATGTGCTAATTCATAGTTTTGATGCCTTCAGTGTGAATCTACAATTTTCATTGTCATGAAAATAAAGAAAACTCTTTGAATGAGAAGGTGTGTCCAAACTTTTGGTCTGTATTGTATGTGTCCACACCATACTGCTACAGGCTGATAAGTACAGTATGTTACTGGCATGTTATGGATTACACTTCATCACCACTTGATCCACATGCTATGAAGTACATCTCACAAGCCTTTCACTGCATGGATTTTCTTAGTTATTAGTTTAGTGAATAAATGTTTCTCATTTAATGCTTTCAGGGTATACGCTTTGATCCAGAAATTCCTCAGACATTACGGTTGGAGTTTGCGAAAGCAAATACAAAAATGGCCAAAAGCAAACTTGTTGGAACCCCAAATCCCAGCACACCTCAACTGAACAATGTACCTCAGTTTATCTCCAGGGATCAATGTAAGTATTGGGTTTCTCTTTTGTATTCACTTATATCTTTAGCCAAATAGAAGTTTGTTTTTTGGACCAGACAAAAGTTATTCCATCAGACTGTGTCGCCTTTCATGAACTTGGATCAGATGTAATATACAGTACGTTTAACACTAGCCATATTATAGTTTTTATAGCGGGAGTACATAGAGTATAATAATATACTATACATATTTACAAAACTTTTCTGGGAGAGCTCAAACTATATGGCCAGCATAGGTCTTGAGTGGTGATTTCATATTGGAATCCTGTCTGATATATTCTTCTGAATAGATTTAAAGGCACAGGATTTTGTGTCCCCATATAATCCAACAATATAATATGCTAGACCAGGGATACTGAATTGACAAAATTGGCAAATCTGGACCATGGATGCCACCTGCATGGACCCCTGCATGTCCTTATTTCAAATGTATTTGCACCCCCAGGTGCTGATGCAAAAATAAGCTAGGTTAATAACAAATACTAACCTGATGGGCCCTTTAGGATTTAATTATATGAACAATATGAGCGTGTTCTTGTGAAAATGTATTGCATTGTTGTAATTTGTACATTGTGATGATATATGCTTGTGACTTGGATACACACACATACATTTTGCAGATGCGCACCCTTGTCACCACATAGGCTAGAGGAAGTGCAAGTCAGCACAAAATGGCTGTTGCCTGTGTGTCCTACGTCAAACAATCCATATGCCACTGAAGATCATGGCCATCAACAGGTCTCCACAAGGTCCTGCACATGGAACGGGCAGGAATGTTTCCCCTGTTGAGCACTGAAATATATTCCCTGGATAAAATACCAATTAAAGTGGGAGAGAGCATCAGCAATAACATTATTTCAGTACATGGCAAGCATGAAACCAAATATGCCGCTGTAAACAGATAAGGACCAATTGGTGCAACAGACACAAAACGTGAAGTGAAGATAATGTTAAGCTTATTAATGCACTACACCACACTCTAATTATCCTACCAAAAACATTTTTCCCTCCAGAAGGGTCAGGTTCCGGCAGAAACCTGACTCTTTCCAGGAATCAAGCCATTAACTCACGTACAATGATTACCAACAACTGCACCAAAACCAGAAGAGCTGCATCTGTAAACAATGCCAACTACTGAGGCCACTAGTCAGGAGTTGGCATTGTGCCCTTTATCAGGAAATCCAATATAAGTCCGAATGCAATTGCCGTGTGATACGGTTATCCTAGGAAGGCCACCTCATGCCCTCTGTTGCCAATCCCAAACAAATGCAAAAAAAACTGCCCATCACGATATCTTTGCATGTAAAAACCAAATGACCCAGGAGGGGTTGCATCTGATAAAGAGTAACCTTCATAACTCACCAGAAATTATTTACCAGGTTCTGCAAACGGCATTCCTTGTCTTCAGGAAGCTGTAACTTCATGATCACTGTATCAATTTCATTGCCCAAGAAAGACAAAACAGTGATCGAGCCCTGAATCTTCTTCTCCAGTAGCACCAGAATTATCAGGGGAAACAAACAAAAAAAATCATCCAGATAATGGGTGATGCTTTTACAACCATACTTATAGCATACAACCCATTCCAGGAAGGAGCAGAACAATTCGATATAAGGGCACAGTATGGAACAACCCGTAGGACTGCAGGCATCATAGTAATAATAGCTCTCAACAAAACTCCTTTGAAGATGAAGACAATCCTGATGGACCAGTAACAGTCAGAATACACATACAATGCCAGATTTTGCCAAAAGGGCCTCTCAAAGTAACGACATTGGCCTGTCAAAGGAAACATAAAATATGGAGGAGTCCTCTTCTGAAATACTCTCATTAAAAAATTTGCCCTTCGACTGGGAGAGATCAAACGGAATTTGCCAGACTTTTGCTTCTTGAGAACCACCACTATGTGGGAACCCCGTGGAAGGATTAATAGGGCCAATAATTCTACTAAAAATACACCTGAATTTTCTCCTGAATAACTTGGCGGATCTCTATTTTTCTGCAGAAATGGGTGACCTGCTGAACTTGAAGGGAATAAAAAGCTAGTAACTGAAATAAAATCATAATTTGGCTGCTGCATCTTTATTAGGGTGGCCTTGTCGTAGAGACATATACCTGGGTCCATCTACTCACCTTGGACTGCTGGATTTCCACGTAATTTGGAATAGGGGTGGGGCAGATAATTGCAGCATGAGAGCTACCTCCAGCCTCCTGCGTATACCAATATTTGAACCCACCAGGACTAGACGAGGACAGAGGATCCACTACTGGTGCAGAACAGCCTTTCTACCACCTTGGGTATGGAAAAGGACCAGGCTCGCTGCCCTGGAAACACTAGGTTTCCACCTCTTGCTTCTTCAATAAGCATATCTGCCAAACTCACAGATGTGTCCAACGGCTTGTTCAATGACAATGGGGAACACCACTAAGAGGACCTGGATCAATGACTATGCCCGAAGGACCTGAAACATATTAAATGTGTCTAGAACGCCTCCTGCATCTCCCCACTGGATGCTGCCAGTGAAGCCTGTCTGAGACTGGCGACCCAGGGGGAGTAAAGTGTGCACTGTAATAGTAGTCCTAAAGGTGACACTGCAGGAACAATATTAGGGGAATCCAGGAAGAACAGTGGTGTGCAAGAATTAGAAGCAGCACTTTCCATAACAGGTTTGGGACAGGGGGAGTAGAAGGATCCTCTGCTGCAGAGGAAGTGCTGACTAGAGCCCCACTAACACGAAGGGCCACATTGCACGTGAATTAGGATTGCTAGACAGGGTAAAGAGCGCCAGATTGCAGAACAGGAAGACAAAAGTAAGGGGACATCAGAAGCTCCTGAGCATGATAACGTCGTAGCAGTGTGACTCTATGACCGTGTGCAGCAATCTGTTGAGGAGACGCGAGACGGAGAGGAGTATAGGTGTGGCAGTAGCGAGGATGGCGGTGATCGTATAGCTCATGGTGGCACCCTCTTCTTTGAAAAATATCTCAAGCTCAGTCAGATTGAATGGAGAGCATCTGTGAACAGCAATTTTCAAGTTTTGCCACAAATTCTCAGTGGGATTTAGGTCTACCACTTCATTGTAGCTGTATGTTTAGGGTCGTTGTCCTGCTGGAAGGTGAACCTCCGCCCCAGTGTCAAGCCTCTCTACCAGGTTTTCCTCCAGGATTACCCTGTATTTTGCTCCATCCATCTTCCCATCAACTCTGACCAGTTTCTCTCTGTCCCTGTTGAAGAAAATCATCCCCACAGCGTGATGCTACCACCACCATGTTTCACAGTGGGGATGGTGTCTTCAGGGTGATGTGCAGTGTTAGTTTTCCACCACACATAGCATTTTGCATTTAGGCCAAAATGTTCAACTTTGGTCTCATCTGACCAGAGCACCTTTTTTCACATGTTTGCTCTGTCTCTTACATGGCTTGTGGCAAACTGCATATGGGACTTCTTATGGCTTGCTTTCAAAAATGGCTTTCTTCTTGCCACTTTTCCATAAAGTCTAGATTTGTGGAGTACACTACTAATAGTTGTCCCGTGGTCAGATTCTCCGACCTGAGCTGTGAATCTCTGCAGCTCCTCGGTAGTGACCATGGGTCTCTTAGCAGCTTCTCTGCTTAGTGCTTTCCTTGCCTGGGCTGTCAGTTTAAATGGACGCTCATGTCTTGGTAGGTTTTCAGTTGTGCCACAATCCTTCCATTTTCAGATGATGGATTGAACAGTGCTCCGTGAGATGTTCAGAGCTGGGGAACAGCTATAGTTATACAGAGAATAAATTACACACAGGTGGACTCTATTTACTAATTAGGTGACTGAATACAAATGCATGCCACACTTTTCAGATTTTTATTTATAGCATTTTTTGAAAACCGATGCACTAACACAGGAGTGCTACATACTTGCGTTAAAAAGGGCCACCTCGATGTAAGGGCCCGAAATGTTCTAATGACTGCACGTTTTATGGCTGAATGAAATAAATTATACGCATGTAAAAATATGTCTAAAGTTCTTGTTTATAAATGTAACCCTTTAGCAAGTCACTGCACATGGCCTTTAGGAGGCAGAAAACTGGTACTAAACCTAAGGGAAAAGCAGGAGCGCCTTGGTTACCACCTGCCTCCAGAGCACTCTATGGTACACTTTTAGTGTACCATAGCCTCTAAACTCAAGGAAAGTTATGTTAGTTGTATCAGAATTGACCAGCTTCTAAATTATAAGTGGCTCCTTATGCATGTGATATCTCAGCAATGCAGGTACAGTATGTTGACACCTATTAGTCTCACTTTTGTCATTGTTTCATCATTCATAAAGATACTGGAGTGACTCATGAAAACAGTGGTCACCAGTCTCATGTGTTCATCTCTCCACTGGCCCTTTAATTGAAAATATGAGGTCTTCTTTTATTAGAGCTATTCTGACCCAGATGGGAAAAAAATGTCTGTCATTCCAGTCTTTTACAGTCCATCTAACTGACATTGTTATAAAATGGATGAGGAGAAGGATAGGAAAACACAACACTTTCTTGACTGAAAATCACTACATGTAACATTACTTTGTCTTTTGTAAGCTACACTTGTTATGACATACAGTACAAAATAGATGCATTTTTATCAAGATGAAATCCCATTAAAGTCAATGTTTTCAGTTTTGATAAACACTGCAATTGACAAAGGGATGGATAACAAATTTAGGTTTGAACAGATTATAAGAGTCTAGACATAAGAAGCAATGATGTCTTTTGGGAAGTTTTATTTCAGCATGAGCAGTGGGAAGATGTATAGCAAGGATCTACAGGAATCGATGATGCCATTTAGTACGGGTCATTATACCTATTGCTGCCATAATACAAGTGCACAAATGCACCCATATCATGTTTGTGGGAAACCCACCTAAAACAAAGTGAATCCCCTTTGTATAGTGTACTACTGTATGTTTCCCATCGGTTGGGCTCCCATTGATCACGAGCTTAACTTTTTAGTTCCTTAAACTTGGTACTATCCCTTTGATGTTTGGCTCTGTTGCAGCAGTTCTTTATTGTAAAATGTTTGAACTCTCTCGCTACACTTATCCATATTACTACTAAACAAATCTAACCAGTCACCTTTTTAAAAGTCCCGTGATTAAATAATTTTGTCTGTTAGATCATACAAAAATAACACGTTTTTAGTTGAAATCATTTAACTGCTTTTTATTTTTTTGATCTCCTCTAAGAACATCTACCTCATTTGTTTAGGGCAGGAGCAGTTTTGTTTATTATTCTAATTCAACTATTGTTACATTTTGTACCATCTAAGTAAAGTCATATTTCTTTTTGAGACAACCCCTTTAAGAACATTCTGTAATTAGACAAACTAGAGTTTGTGTTTCTACCTATCTATCTACACATCTCATACATTATCTATCTGTCATGTCTTGAAAGTAAGACATTGACACTTTTTCAGAGCAGATATTCCTGGTCTGTGTACTGTATGTCAATCCTGCATTCACCTCAGCATGCGACCTGAGATAACTATGATGATGTGCCAGAGCAAACAAACACGCAGATGGACTAACAGAAGAGTGTTTCTAATGCAGCAAGTCACTTGCAAAATGTCTTATGCTAATCATAGAATCAGATAGGCAAGTGGTGACCCAAAAAAATGCAATTTACAGTTGTTGCCTTCTATTTGTAAGTATGAAAAATTTCCAAGAGACAAAGCCATGACAGCTGGAGAGACCACATCCCCCACACTGCCCTGTGATAATTAGGAAATGTGATCCCATTTTGTGATCTCAGTGAGCTTGACAGGAATGTTTTGGTGAGCCAATTATGAAGTCCAGGGTGAAGGATTCTAGCTGATGACCTCACATTAGAAAACCTTTTTTATGGGAAAAAGGTGCAATAATAACCAATATTTATTGTGTATTAAAGACTCTATATATATCTATATATATATATATATATATATATATATATATACATTCTACTAATACATTTGCTGAAGAGATTCTTACCAAAAATGAAATGTGGCAACTCATAATTTTATTACATGAGCAATAAGGGAGCCTGTATGCATTTTGATCAGATCTTGTTCAGGGTTTTTTTTATATACAGTTTTGAAGTTAAAACCAAGAGTTGATCATAAAGGGATAGAAAAGTCTAGTTCTCTTCTTTTTTTTCTATCCACTCCTGGTTTTAGCTCAAAAACTGCATCAAAATTGGAACATGTACTGACAGCCTTAACCCCTACCCACTATAAATAATTTCCATTTAATTTTTTTCCTTCCCACTTTCCAAGAGCCATAACGTTTTTACTTTTCCTTTCACATACCTGTATGAGGTCTTGTTTTCTATGGGAGAAGTTGTATTAATGGCACTATTTAACACCTTTCTCATATCCATCGTACATGTAGATTAGATGTTAGGTCTTTAGAGATGGTGCCCGCTCTGGAGCTAAGCAGGCGCCATAGCTGCTGAATGCAGACATTCGGCGGCCGAGTCAATGAGCAGCGACAACGCCGATCATGAACTTTTAACCTCCCAGATGCTGTAGTTCACCAGAACCACTGCTCTCCCTGTGACTGAACCTCTCCCCCTCAACGAGATCCAAAGAGACATTCGGTTTCTATGGAATGGTAAATCATTGCTTGGAATAAGTGATCTGATGATTGCATGTTAAAATCCCTTAGTGGGACGAAACATAAATGTAAAAAAAAAAGTTTTCACCGTTTAGGGAATGCCGTAAAAACAAAACCCGTAAAATAATGGTGGAATTGCTTCTTTTTTTTCTAATTCCGCTCTATTTAGATTTTTTTCCAGCTTCCTAGTACATTATTTGCAGTATGAACTGGTGCCATTAGAAAGTACAATTTGTCCTGCAAAAGTGAGCGGAAAAATAAAAAAAAGTTATGGCTCCTGTAAGGCTCAGAGTAAAAACTAAAAACAGAAAATCACTAAATCAGGAAGGGGGTAATTTTATATCACATCTTGAAAAACAGGAAAAATTCTTGTGGGTTTAAATAAAAAAAAAAGAATGCAATTCCGACCATTGTTTTTTGGGGTTTTCTTTTTACATTTACTGTGTAAACCAAGAATTTAAAACGGAACCTGTCAGCGGCAGAAGCCATCCCAAAATGCCAGCAGTACCTTCAAGTAGCCGGCAGTGAGTTTCTAATGATGAAGTCATGATGAAGGCAGCGGCCTCCTTGCTTCAAGTCAAGGTAACCGCGCCCCCTTCCCAGCCCCTTCGCCTGTGACTGACACCCGGCTGTTCGGCAAAGCCAGCTGGCTGTTGGGCATAAGCGCTGTTAGTCACATGTTAAGGGGCAGGGAAGGGTGCGCGGTTACCTTGACTTGAAGCCTGACTGGAAAATAGCGCGGATGGAGGATAAAAGAACATTTTTCATACTTCTGACTCATCAGAATGCAGTAAGAAAATAATCATTTGAAGGTACTGCTGTCGGTTTGGGATGGGTTTTGCCGCTGACAGGTTTCCTTTAACATTTTATGGGAGCATTAACCATGCTGGCTTAATACTTTTATATGTTAATAAACTGGACTTTTTTGACACAAATTATCATTGCCTTCAAAAGGTCTCCAACTGCCATGACAACAGATTTTGCCGCAGGGGCCCTTTCCTTCTAACTAACCACTCAAATTCCATGGTCACTTTTGACTGCAGCATCTAAGGGTTTAAATACTGGGATCAGAGTTATCTACAGTTCTAGTCACTCTGGTGGGTGGCAGCTGTACTAAACAGCCAGCACCCGCCATATAGTTGCCTTCCATCATTGGTGTACATTTATATCAAATGTTGGGAAGGGAATAATGTATTTCCAATAAAGTTGTCCATTTAAAATTCTGTAGTTCATTAAAGAGGTTGACCCATAAAAATATTGTTTATAGTTATATCCAACACATAATTATGAACATGTTTTACATTTGCACATCTTAAATGCTTATATCTCCAGATATTCTAGGAATAATGCTAGCATGGAGCCTCCCACTTTTCTATTGAACAGCCTTTCTGTGTCCACCTCAGTAAATGTGCTGAGGTGGACACATATGCTCAGTCTAGCCTTTGTATTAACTGCCAGAAATGGCTATTTACAGCAGGGGCGGATTAAGTGCATGATAGGCCCGGGGCTGTCTACCCAACTTGGGGCCCCCCCTCCATTTTAGTTTAGTTTAGTTTTTTTTGTATGAAGAGGCTGCGGTGCTTCATGGGCGCCACAGTCTCTTCTTAGGCCATATGACATCTTCAGACTAAAAAAAAAATACCCCAAATTGGGTCCTAATTACTGAAAAATGTGGTCGTCAAATTTAAAATACATATAATTGTAATAAAAAAGACATGGAGGAGAATACAGCACCACATACCTGTTACATCCAGTGACATCTCCTGTCATGTAGATCTTCTCTTTCCTCTTCTCCATTTGACCCAGACCACCATGTCAAATTCTTTTAGCCGCATCTCGTCTCTACAGTTTGTAACACAGACACGTTAGATTTCTAAATTTTTCCATCAACCTCCTCATCCTGGTGTCCCCACAGTGTCATCCTGCCACCCCCAATACTGTGCCTGTTGTGCTCCCCAATGCCCCAGGAACTATACTGCTGAAAAAATAGTGACCCTGATAGATATCATTGGGGTAATTTATCAAACTGGTGTAAAGTAGAACTGGATTTCCAAAAGAGCTGTCAAATATGAAAGGTGGAATCTGATTGGCTGCTATGGGCAACTAAGCCAGTTCTGCATTACACCAGTTTGATAAATTACCCCAAATGTTCCTATAGTGTCTACAGCAGTTATAATGTCCCCTAGAGACCCCCAGTAATAATAACACCCTCTATTGTGCTCCAGGCAATAATCCCTGTATAGTGTCCCTAGAAATAATAGAATTGCCCCTATAGTGCCTCCCCAATAGCAACACCCCCATATAGCAATTTCTGGGCCTGGGGCTGCCGACCCGAACGTCCCTATTGTAATCCGCCACTGATTTACAGTGCCTTGAAAATTTATTGATACCCTTTAAACTTTTCCACATTTTTTCACGTCACACCCACAAACCTAAATGTATTTCTGGGGGATTTTATGTGATAGACCAACACAAAGTAGCAAGTATTTGTGAAGTGAAAAGAAAATGATACATGGTTTTCAAAACGTTTAATAAATAAATAAAAATCTGGAAAGTGTGGCGTGTATTTGTATTCACCACCACCCATCCTCCACAGCTGCAAGTCTTTTGGGGTATGTCTGTACCAGCTTTGCACATCTAGAGGCTAAAATGCCCATTGTTCTCTGCAAAATATGTGTAGTTTAAGCTTAGTTAGATTGGATAGAGAGTGTCTGTGAAAAGCAATTTTCAAGTCTTCCCACAGATTCTCAGTAGGATTTAGGTCTGGACTTTGACTGGACCATTCTAACACATAAATATGCTTTGCTCTAAATCATTACATTGTAGCTCTGGTTGTATGTTAGGGTCATTGTTCTGCTGGAAGGTGAACTTCCACCCCAGTGTCTTTTGCAGCCTCTACCAAGTTTTCCTCCAGGATTGCCCTGTATTTAGCTCCATCCATCTTCTTATCAACTCTGACCAGCTTCCCTGTTCCTGCTGAAGAAAAGCATCCCCACAGCTTGATGCTGCCACCAACATGTTTCACGGTGGGGATGGTTTGTTTAGGGTGATGTGCAGTGTTAGTTTTCACCACATGTAGCGTTTGCATTTAGGTAAAAAAGTTCAACCTTGGTCTCACCTGAAACAGAGCACCTTCTTCCACATGTTTGCTGTGTCCCCTACATGACTTGTGGTAAACTGCATATCGGACTTCTTATGGCTTGCTTTCAAAAATGGCTTTCTTCTTGCCACTTTTCCATAAAGGCTAGATTTGTTAAGCACACAACTAATAGTTGTCCTCTGGACAGATTCTCCTACCTGAGCTGTGGATCTCCTCCAGAGTGACCGTGGGCCTCTTCGCTGCTTCTCTAAATAGTGCTGTCCTTGCCTGGGCTGTCAGTTTAGGTGGATGCCCATTTCTTGCTAGGTTTGCAGTTGTGCCCAGTGGCGTAGTGTGGGTTGCCAGCACCCGGGGCAAGCCATGTATTGCGCCCCCCCCCCCAACCTGTGTGACCTAAAGTCTGGGGTCAGGATGCGGCAGGGTGGGCCAAATTCTCAATCCACCCCCCAACCCTACCGTGAAACAAATATGTGGATGGAAATTACATACATCACTAAAAATTATACAGTATAATACAGCACCACATACCTCATCCATCCAGTGACATCTCCTGTGATGTAGACTTTCCTCAGCGTCTTCATTCGGAGATAAAACCGCCATGATACCTTCTTTCAGCCGCGTCTCATCTCTGCAGAGTTTTATTATTATTAGTTATTATTATAAATAATGGCCCCCTCTGTATAATATATAATGGTGCCTCTGTAATATTAGGATATATAATGGGCCATTATATATCCCAATAATACGGAGGGGGCCATTATATATTCTAATAATACAGGGGGGTCAGTATATATAGTAATTATACAGAGGGTCCATTATATATCCTAATATTACAGAGGGGTCATTATATATAATAATTATACAGAGGGGCCATTATATATTATACAGAGGGGCCATTATATATAATAATTATACAGGGGACCATTATATATTATACAGGGGGGCCATTATATATTATAGTTATACAGAGGGGCCATAATATATAATCATTATTCATTATATAAGGGGGCCATTATATATTATACAGGGGGCCATTATATATTATAGTTATACAGAGGGGCCATTATATATTATAGTTATACAAGGGGCCATTAAATATTATACATAGTGGCCATTATATATTATAATTATACAGAGAGGCTATTAATAATGGGCCCTATGTAAAATTCTAATTTATAATGCTCCCCCTGTATACTTATTATATATAATGGCCCTCTGTATAATATATAATGGCCCCCTGTATAATTATTATATATAATGGCCCCCTTGTATAATATATCATGGCCCCTCTGTATAATATAAAACGGTGCCCATTCTTTCTAAATATACCAGCCTCCTTTGTATCTCTTCTGCCCACCTCCATATTGCCCCCAGTACTTACATAAAAAAAATAAAAAATACTAACCTCTCCATCACCTCTTGTAGTCTTTGCTTGGGCGTTTCGGCGCAGGCAGTCAGGAACACATCACCGTGCCCTCCTGCGCCGCGTCATCACGTCATCTCGTGAGACCCGGCGCAGGAGGTCATGGTGATATAATCGCGATCTCCTGCTCCATTCTACTGCTTCTTAAAGCTTCAGGCCTGGCCTGAAGCTTATGAGACAGAACAGAGGAGATGGGAGCCATAGACCTCCATCACCCTCATTATACTGACTTCTGCCTGGCTACAATTTGGCGCCCGGGCCCCCCCCAACGCTACTCCACTGGTTGTGCCATACTTCTTCCATTTTCAGATGATGGATTGAATGGTACTCTGTGAGATGTTCAGAGCTTTGGATATTTTTTTTATAACTCAATCCTGTATTATACTTCTCCACAACTTAATCCCTGACCTGTCTGTTGTGTTCCTTGGTTTTCATGATGCTGTGTAATCACTAATTTTCACTAACAAACATCTGAGGTCTTTACAGAACAGCTGTGATACTAGGAATAAATTACACACAAGTGGACTCTATTTACTAATTAGGTGACTTCTGGAGGTAATTGGTCACACTGGATTTTATTTAGCAGTATCAGAGTACAGGGTGCTGAATACAAATGTATGCCACACTTTTCCGTTTTTTTTTATTTATTACAAATTTTAAAAACCATGTATCATTTTCTTTTCATTTTACACATACTTGCTACTTTTTGTTGGTCTATCACGTAAAATCCCAATAAAATACATTTAAGTTTGTGGGTGTAACGTGAAAAATTTTGGAAAAGTTCAAGGGGTATGAATACGTTTTCAAGGCATTGTAGATGTAAGGGGAGTTAAACCTTACAGAAGATTCGTCTTGGTTCTGTTTTGTGTGGCTCCCCACTCTACGATGGCAGAAAGAATCTGCAAGACAAAGTTGTAACTATAAACAGGGTGACAAGGGGGTTTGAACTTGAGTGACATGAGGCAAAAAGCTTACGGTTACAGTCAACAGGCTTAGTGGTTGCAGTCTCTCAATGAGGATTAGTGTACTGTACCCAATTATTCTGTTGCATTCAGGGGCAGCCTGGGAACTTAAAGTGGCCCTGAGTCACACAAGTCCAAATTGACAGAAGGTGGGGCAACACAAATAGGCGGGGCCAATACAAGCCACAAGTAGGCAGGGGGAACAGAAGTATGCACAGGCAGCGATACTGTAGTGCGACACAAAATACCACCCCAGCAAAACCAAATAACAGAGTGCTGCCCTATGACCTGAGGACGGTGATAGAGTTGACTTCAGGAGGACACCTGAAGTCAGGGCTGGGACAAGGTCCACCATCAACAGAGGCTGAGCTGCCCAAGTGCGCCCCCCCCCCCCCATCTACCCCACCAGACATTTAGATGTTATTTATTACTGCAGCTCTAATGCTCTGATGATCACTGATCAGTAGATGATTCAAGTCAAGCCCCCCCCCCCCCCGCCATTTAGATATGTATGTTTGTTATTAATCATCATCTAGAGAAACATCAGGCTTTAAAAAAATCCCTTTAGGTGTTAGAGTAAATTGCAATCAAATGAACGTTATGTGCTAAGATTAGGGTCAGAAGCAGACAAGCAGGGTTTTGTTTAGCCTCTTGGGTATTAGTTTTTACATTCATAAAGCTCCACATTGAGCTTCCAGCAGCAGACAGATGCCAGGGCACTTCTGTGGTCACCTCACCTGGGCACATGGTCTTTGCTCAGCAGAGTCCTGCCATACATGCTGGGTAGATGCTAGAATGGATTTGTTAGAAGGAGGTCGGTGACGTCACTGGTCACATGCTCCTTCATGGTCACATGATCCACTGTGAGAACGCAGGCTTCCTGTCTTCACAACCTCCTGCTGTGTTCAGCTCCAGAGAGAAGGGGGTGTGAAAGGATGGACCAATGGCAAGGCAGCTAGCTGATACTGGCCAATTAGCAGCCTCCTGCTCCTATCTGTGGCTTAACACTGGCTGGGGAGGGCGCCCGGCAGCGCTGCGCTGCTGGCAAGTAAGTGATTTAAAAAAATAAAAAAAAAGTTTGTTTTTCCGCCCACCCCTGCCTGCGCCCCTGAGGCTGGAGCCTCCCCAGCCTCTGTGTCGGCCCGGCCCTGCCTGAAGTACCTGATGCTCCTAGTATTAATTAATGCTGAGAGCATCAGATCATTATGTACCAGGCCAACGGCTGTGTGGAGGGCTCGGACAGTCCCCTCGGCATCAGCCCCCTGGGAAATTTCCCTGTAGCATACATGGCCAGTCCTCCACTGCTTGCATCTGTCCTTTAAGTGAAAACAGACAAATATAACATTGTCCCTCTAAGAAGCAACAACTCTCTCTCTCTCCCTGAAGCTTCCTGGGTGGTAACACTCTTGCTCCTCTTCTCAGAGTGGCAGCAATCACAGTATATTACAATACAGTATATCCCTTTCTTTAGTGAGGTGCCTAAGGCATATGACTCATCACTATTACTTCATCACTACTCACGCTGGGTTCAGACCTGAGCGTTCGCGATGGAGCGCTCTGTATGCGCGATTGTACCGGCGTTTGCAATCGCGCATACAGAGACAAGCGAACGCCCATTGTCGCGCGTTCCCGGAAGTCTATGTACGGGAACGCGCGACAAGATGCCCCAAAGAAGCTCATGTTCTTTTTGGGGCGTCGGGCGTTTTACAGCGCGATCGTACGCGCTGTAAAACGCCCAGGTGAGAACCATTCCCATAGGGAAGCATTGGTTTCTCCTTGTTGAGCGTTTTACAGCGCGTAGGAATGCGCTGTAAAACGCTCAGGTGTGAACCCAGCCTTAATCCTGCCATGGCATTTATACTTACAGGGTATCTAATCTACACATATTTGCCATTCTCTTGATGTCATCTCATGGTGGCTTAAGGGCACAGTACATGGTAAAACACCTCTCACAACATAGTGTATCATCATGAGTGTAAGTAACATGGCACACTTAAAGAGGACCTTTCACCGATTATTACACTGTGAACTAAGTATACAGACATGTAGAGCGGCGCCCGGGGATCTCACTGCACTTGCTATTATCCCCGGGCGCCGCTCCGTTCTCCCGCTTTGCCCTCCGGTATCTCCGCTCACTAAGTTATAGTAGGCGGAGTCTGCCCTTGTTCTTCTATAGCGCTAGCCAATCGCATCGCAGAGCTCACAGCCTGGGAGAAAATAACCTCCCAGGCTGTGAGCTCTGCGCTGCGATTGGCTAGCGCTAGAGCAGAACAAGGGCAGACTCCGTCTACCATAACTTAGTGACTGAAATCTCCGCGTACCATAACTTAGTGAGCGGAGATACCGGAGGGCATAGCGGGAGAACGGAGCGGCGCCCGGGGATAATAGTAAGTGCAGTGAGATCCCCGGGCGCCACTCTCCATGTCTGTATACTTAGTTCACATTGTCATAATCAATTAAAGGTCTTCTTTAAAGGACATCTATCAGAAGATTTGTACCTATGACACTAGCTGACCTGTTACATGTGCACTTGGCAGCTGAAGGCATCTGTGTTGGTCCCATGTTCGTATGTGTCCACAGTACTGAGAAACATGATGTTTTATTATATACAAATGAACTTCTAGGAGCAACAAGGGAGTAACCATTACTCCTAGAGTGCTAATTTTCTTTGCAATTTTCATGCACTTTCCATTTTAAATGACAGGGCCAGGCAGTGAAAATGTCATTGCACCTAGTCCTGTCAATCAGGGAGCAGCAGAGGGATCAGCAGCTGCAGAGAGAGCAGAGCCTCCAGGTGTAAAGGCAACACCCCCATTGCTCCTAGAGGCTCATTTGCATACATTAAAACATCATTTTTGTCAGCAATGCTTGCACATATGAACATGGGACCAACACAGATGCCTTCAGCTGCCAAGTGCACATGTAACTACTCAGCCTGTTTTATAGATACAATTCTGCTGACAGATGCCCTTTAAGTGTTGGGAGATATAATGATATGCATAAACATGACATGATAACAATGCTGGCATGTTTTAGCAACAGTCACATTAGCAGTGAACTAAGTGCTATTGCCACCACAACAGGATCAAATGATATCCCATAGAAACAGTTACTATAAAAGATACAGTTTTATTTGTAAGGGCTCTTTCACACTTGCGTATTTCTTTTCCGGCATAGAGTTCCGTCGTCGGGGCTCTATGCCGGAAAAATCCTGATCAGGATTATCCCCATGCATTCTGAATGGAGAGAAATCCGTTCAGGATGCATCAGGATGTCTTCAGTTCAGGACCGGAATGTTTTTTGGCTGGAGAAAATACTGCAGCATGCTGCGCTTTTTGCTCCGGCCAAAAATCCTGAACACTTGCCGCAAGGCCGGATCCGGAATTAATGCCCATTGAAAGGCATTAATCCGGATCCGGCCTTAAGCTAAACGTCGTTTCGGCGCATTACCGGATCCGACGTTTAGCTTTTTCTGAATGGTTACTATGGCTGCCAGGACGCTAAAGTCCTGTTTGCCATGGTAAAGTGTAGTGGGGAGCGGAGGAGCAGTATACTTACCGTCCGTGCGGCTCCCGGGGCGCTTCAGAGTGACGTCAGGGCGCCCCACGCGCATGGATGACGTGATCGCATGGATGACGTGATCCATGCGATCACGTCATCCATGCACGTGGGGCGCCATGACGTCACTCTAAAGCGCCCCGGGAGCCGCACGGACGGTAAGTATACTGCTCCCCCGCTCCCCACTACTACTACTACAACTTTAGCGTCCTGGCAGCCATAGTAACACTGAACGCATTTTGAAGACGGATCAGTGTTCAAATGCTTTCAGTTCACGGATCCGGCGGGCACTTCCGGCAAATGGAGTACACGACGGATCCGGACAACGCAAGTGTGAAAGAGCCCTTAAAGAGGAAAGGCTGATTTCCAAGCCTCTTACCTACAGATCATTGTCTGGTTTGACTAATATTTCTAGTCATGCTTTATAGGGAAACTGTCGGCATAAAATGCTAATTTATGTGCAGGTAGCATGTGATAGAGCAGGAGGAGCTGAGCAAATTGATATATAGTTTTATGGAAAAGATTTAGTATAAAATAACTTGTATTTCATTCATTTATATCTCTGCTCATTCTGAGCTTTGAAGTCCAGGAGGCGGTCCTATCAGTGATTGACAGCTATCTCTGTATACACAGTCATAGAGGGCATGCTGTCAATCACTGATAGGACCAACTCCTTGTCTTCAGTCAGTGACTGACAGCTATCTCTGTATACACAGTCATAGAGGGAAGGCTGTCAGTCACTGATAGGACCTCCTCCTTGTCTTCAGTCAGTGACTGACAGCTATCTCTGTATACACAGTCATAGAGGGAAGGCTGTCAGTCACTGATAGGACCGCCTCCTTGTCTTCAGTCAGTGACTGACAGCTATCTCTGTATACACAGTCATAGAGGGAAGGCTGTCAGTCACTGATAGGACCTCCTCCTTGTCTTCAGTCAGTGACTGACAGCTATCTCTGTATACACAGTCATAGAGGGAAGGCTGTCAGTCACTGATAGGACCAACTCCTTGTCTTCAGTCAGTGACTGACAGCTATCTCTGTATACACAGTCATAGAGGGAAGGCTGTCAGTCACTGATAGGACCGTCTCCTTGTCTTCAGTCAGTGACTGACAGCTATCTCTGTATACACAGTCATAGAGGGAAGGCTGTCAATCACTGAAAGGACCGTCTCCTTGTCTTCAGTCAGTGACTGACAGCTATCTCTGTATACACAGTCATAGAGGGAAGGCTGTCAGTCACTGATAGGACCTCCTCCTTGTCTTCAGTCAGTGACTGACAGCTATCTCTGTATACACAGTCATAGAGGGAAGGCTGTCAGTCACTGATAGGACCAACTCCTTGTCTTCAGTCAGTGACTGACAGCTATCTCTGTATACACAGTCATAGAGGGAAGGCTGTCAATCACTGATAGGACCGCCTCCTTGTCTTCAGTCAGTGACTGACAGCTATCTCTGTATACACAGTCATAGAGGGAAGGCTGTCAGTCACTGATAGGACCGCCTCCTTGTCTTCAGTCAGTGACTGACAGCTATCTATCTCTGTATACACAGTCATAGAGGGAAGGCTGTCAGTCACTGATAGGACCGCCTCCTTGTCTTCAGTCAGTGACTGACAGCTATCTATGTATACACAGTCATAGAGGGAAGGCTGTCAGTCACTGATAGGACCAACTCCTTGTCTTCAGTCAGTGACTGACAGCTATCTCTGTATACACAGTCATAGAGGGAAGACTGTCAGTCACTGATAGGACCGTCTCCTTGTCTTCAGTCAGTGACTGACAGCTATCTCTGTATACACAGTCATAGAGGGAAGGCTGTCAGTCACTGATAGGACCGTCTCCTTGTCTTCAGTCAGTGACTGACAGCTATCTCTGTATACACAGTCATAGAGGGAAGGCTGTCAGTCACTGATAGGACCGTCTCCTTGTCTTCAGTCAGTGACTGACAGCTATCTCTGTATACACAGTCATAGAGGGAAGGCTGTCAGTCACTGATAGGACCGTCTCCTTGTCTTCAGTCAGTGACTGACAGCTATCTCTGTATACACAGTCATAGAGGGAAGGCTGTCAGTCACTGATAGGACCACCTCCTTGTCTTCAGTCAGTGACTGACAGCTATCTCTGTATACACAGTCATAGAGGGAAGCCCGTCAGTCACTGATAGGACCACCTCCTTGTCTTCAGTCAGTGAGTGATAGCTATCTCTGTGTACACAGTCATAGAGGGAAGGCTGTCAATCACTGATAGGACCAACTCCTTGACTTCAAAGCTCAAAATGAGCAGAGATATAAATGGATAAAATACAAGTTTTACTGACTCTTTTCCAATAAAACTATATATCAATCTGCTCACCCCCTTCTGCTCCACAACATGCTGCCTTCAGCTCAAACACCATGTACTATGTGACAGGTTCCCTTTAGGTTTCTGTAATGGGTCAAACATTGACTGACTCACAAGGTAACTACCAATAGGTGACACCAGATAGACTGTTTTCTGTTATCCGGCGGAAAGCTAATATGTGAGCTTTTTTTTAACATTCTGGTAAAATTGTATATTTTAGAGTAAAACTGGTTGGTTATATTAAGGAAAGAAGAATTACCTTGTCTCATTTGCTCTTCATAAGTAAAGTCCGCCTTATTCATTATTTATGATCATTGAAGATACTGAGGTCTCTTTCCAAAGATATACGGTAATTTCCTTTTCATGCGTTCCTGTAAGATTCTGTGTTCTTGAGATAAGTGATCTTGTCTTTTCTCTCCTCTCAAATGTAACTAATGACTCAGCTCAAAAGCATCTGTTTAAACTAAACTGGAAATGAACCTTAAATACACTTTGGTATGTGTAATGCTTTTAAAAGCTATGAGAGCCGTAAATTGTCAATTAAGGCAGTAGATGACAGTTGACTTTGATATCATTCATCTTCCTTTCCTGTGTATAATTAGAACAAGACGTTTTCCATACTGTCCCCTATAAGTGTTTCTGTTTGGATTTTCAGCGTTACAGAACATCTAATTTTAATCTCAGCACTAATGAGTTTTTATATCAAGAAACTCGTGGGTATTTTATGCAAGCTTATTCCCTCATATTCTATTTGATTTCATCAAATTTCCAGGAACCTAATTGTTAATTAATTCCAAAAGATTGATTATCTTCTACATTAGGTTGGATTAAAGGGATATTCTGGTTAGAAAAAGATATGCTCTGTTTAATTGGAGCAGTAGTAGTGGTGGTGGTGGTGCTGTAGTCCAACCCCCACCAATCAGTTATTCCCTTATCCAGTGTATAAGGGATAACTCGTTCTATTACTTCCAGATGGCTCAATTTATATCCTGAAATAACTACATAATAAAAAAAATTAAATGCTCGTTTTAAAATAAATCAGTGCATTACTGTTGAAATTACATGAAAGTTTTAAAGAATTCATTAGTGTGATGCCTGCAAATTAGCTCAAAAGAAAGCTGAGCCTCTAATGCCATCAGATGTAAGGTAACTATCCTATAAATCAATGCTTGACCTTTTAAACAGGCCTTGAGACATGACTTAGGCACTAGCTTACCTATAACCCTCATCTGCAGACAGCTGTTTCGGGTGACTGCCCCTCATCAGAGCAGAGAACTGGCATAACTTAGTGAGAGGCCTTCTTCAGGATGAGGTGGTACTATTCTCATTATTGCGAGCACCTAGTAGGCATAAAGAGTATTATAGGCCAGGCAACGCTTGGAAAAACTTTGGCAAATTAGTTCTCTTTCTCTTTGTTTGATGTAGCTACCATTGAATAAAACTAACTAGGGGCTAGTTTTTGCGCAAATGCTGTTACTTCGTTGGCCTCGCCACTTTCCCAAAAAGGTAGGGGATGGGGCCGAGCCACATTTATCATCTTCTATGCCAGTTTTCTTGCGTAGAAGAAGACCGAAATCTATGCTAACCCCTAGCGCATGAACTGCTGTGCCAAATTTATGACTTGGAGTATGCCTCGTCATAAATCAAGCACAGCATTCGTTAGCGCAGGTGGTTATCATAGCTCGGTGTACACCGTCAGGCTATGATAAATCTGCTAAAATTTTATTAGCACATCAATATTAGTAAAATAAGAAGTTTGAGAACAGTAGCCAAGTTTTGGTCAGTGTTTGTTTCACACAGTGATATTTATAGTAGCATTTGTCAGTTTTGTTGCATTGGACATTTATACCATATCAGTTATCATGTATTGATTACCGTTGCAGAAACAGGCGTTGAACTGCCATTTGTCAGTATTGCGATTGTGGCGAAAAAAAGATAGGAAGGCGCTCATAGGGTAATAGGTTCAAAAATGGATATTTAAAATCAAGGCGTCGAGAAATGTGCTCACCTTATGTTGTTGTGCATACGTGGGCACAACACACGTGAGGACAGGGGGTCGGTGCAGCCGGTATCTTCTCAGTCCTCGTAGGTGGAGTGGCCAAGTCTCCAGAGGAATGATTTGTATTGCAAATGGGAAAAAAGATTGTTGGTGCACTGGCGTAGTACACCAACTGATACCTTTTGGCGCAATAACACGACCTCAGTAGATAAATAAGAGGGTCTTTTATTGATAAGTGACAACGCGTTTCGGAGTTGGTACACTCCTTTTTCAAGTCTGTGGAATCTGTGCTGTGGCTTGAGCGCCAAAAGGTCAAGCCACAGCACGGATTCCACAGACTTGAAAAAGGAGTGTACCAACTCCGAAACGCGTTGTCACTTATCAATAAAAGACCCTCTTATTTATCTACTGAGGTCGTGTTATTGCGCCAAAAGGTATCAGTTGGTGTACTACACCAGTGCACCAACAATCTTTTTTCCCATTTGCATTTGTCAGTATTATCAGTATGTATAGTATGTTAACTAGTCATAATTTCAAGAGATAAACAATATGGCTGAACTTACAATACCATGGCTGCTACAACTGAATAGAAAACATCAGTATATAGCTGTTTTTATGCAAAACCGAAAGTGTTGTGTTTATATTTTTGTTCAGTGTATATCAGCATTATGCTCAAACACTGAGGGTAGAATTCACAAGTCATATTCAACCTTGGAGAGCCTGCAGGTGTGTTAATATAAAAGGTGCAAAGGTTGCCCATGTGTCTTAGTCTACTCAAGTACCCATCCATGCTGGACACCTATAAGCCACTCAGCCTTAGCTAAGGTATTGAGGTACAGGGATAAGTCTGCAAACTGAATCGGGTAATGGAAAGCCTGTCTATAACTTTTAATAAAGTGGACACTGCAACTATAAATGGCTTTTTATTCAGTAGCTGGCGGTGCTCGGTTCTAGATGTTGCCACATGGCCCAGGAGCTTCATATTGTCTCAGAAAATTATTTGGAGCGTAATAGTCTTTGCAACAAACAGCAGATATATTTTGTGATGTACCATAAGCAGAATACAGGCTACCAAGGTCTGTCTGGATTTGTAAATTAATATGTAGATTAGTTTTTACTGCTATTATCAATGTTTTACAGATGTTTATGTTACATGTCATTAACTGCAGTAATATTTGTCCATGATGTGAATGGCAGTCGCAGTGTAATATATTAACATCCCTCAGGAGACAAATGTGTTCTTGATTTGTTAGAACTGCTTTGCTCCTAGAATCCTATGTCATTTAAATGCCTCAATATCTGAAAATGTTGCTAGCCACAGGAAACCAAACTTCCAGGAAGTAATCTGTTTATTTTTCCTTTTCGCCTTTATACTGACTTGGGAATATGGTCTCCAGAGAGTACTGGGAACATACTCAACATTAAGTACAAAATCTGGGAACTGAAGCAATGGCCTGTGGGTATACATATGTCCTTATGTTTATTTCTCAGACTGTGGAAAAAAAGGCCTGAGAAACTCGGAGCACGGTGCCAGGCAAGACAGTGTGTGAGAATTGCACATCTTCAATGATTGGGACTTTGGCCCACTAGCATTAAAGCGTGACAAAACACATCTGTATAAGGACAGAATAGCTGCTGACACTTAGCCATTATGAACTTTTTCATAATATTAAGTACATTGTGTACTTAAGATATGAAAATATTTTTCATTAGCTCAGATCAGACCACCAATTCTTGTCAGGCCTCAAATAACACCCTAGAATCAGACTCTCGTTATTCATCAGACCTCAGATCAAACCCCCAAGCTCCAACAAACCTCTGATCAGATCCCCAATATTCTTCAGACCTTAGAGCAGACCCCTGTGAAACCACCAAAATCCTTCAAACTTCAAATCAGACCCCCAAGATCCTTCAGCCCTTCAGATCAGACCACCAAGATCCTTAAGACATCAGAGCAGACCCCCATCAGATGTCCAAGATCCATCAGACCCCATGCTCCATCAGACCTAAATTCAGACATAAAACAATAAATGAACTTACCCTTTCTGCTCCAGACAGCAGTGCCACTCTGCAGATCTGGAGGTCTCTCCTGCACTCACTGGTCCCTGGTCTTCTTCCAACTGACACTGCACTATGACCTGACGTCGCACAGCATCAGGTAATAGTGTGTGCCTACATGCACGTAACATGTTCTGACACTGTAGACCGTCTGGGCACATGCAGTGCGGCACCTGGAAGAAGACTAGGGAACATTCAGTACAGCCAGCACTGGCAGTGCTACATTGACCAAAAGTGTCATATAGATTTGGGATTTCAAATTGACTCTCAAGACTACCTTCATAGGTCTTCATTGTAGTCGGGGCTACAAAAATGTTTTGTCACATAGAAATGTATTTTGTTTCTTTTATTCTGTGGCGATGAGACCGAAGAGATTCTTCCTTTCTATCTTGTTTCTTAAGCACAGAGACCCCCAAAAGGAATTTATTGCACAGAATGAGGTACACAGCATTAGATATAGAACATATGCATGTCCCAGAAACCTTGTAGTCTTGCTGCATGTTGGGGATTCAGTCTGTGGTCATTACATAACAGGTTTTGCATCTCCATACGTTTCAGAGAGAGGTTCCTTTTGTGCGTCAGAGGGCAATGAACTCCTCATCAGCACATTTCTCAGATTTGAAGGTTAACAGCCACATAGCAGGGGAGAGTCTGGGAAAATGATTTTCAGTCATCCTTGTGTAGGACATGATATAACTTTTTTACAGTTTTCCTTAGTGCCTCTAGCTGTGGGTTGTACAGTAGGTCACTACCAGAGGAACATAATTATTCTCTTCTTTTTCCTGCATTGGAGAAGTTGATTTCTGGGTATCCTGATGGCTCTTCTGATTTGATAATCAGTTAAAGCTGAATAGTAGCCCTGATGCAAAAATGTCATTTTAAGATGGTTAAGTGTCCATACCTGTTTGTTGGGCTGGAACAGATGCAATGATATCTGTACTGTACATAATGGACATTGTAATGTGTTTGGGATGGAAACTGTCCCATCTGAGGTATGTAGACTAATTTGGTAGTGTTGAGCGAATCGAAGTTCACAACAATTTCTGGGAAAATTTGATTCGCAGCAAAGCCGAATTGCCTCATGCTTAGTGTTAACGAATAGATTTTCCCTGAAAATATGGTAAAAATTAAAACGCCGCCGCACGAAGAGGCCGCCGTGGCCATCTTGCTTCAAGATCCCACGTGAAATATTGTGCGCAGTGATGTATGACGTCACCACGCTGCCCAACATGATGACGTAATTACGTACTGCGTGAGATTTCGCGCTGGATCTTCATGCAAGATGGCCGCGGCAGCCTATTCGCTATCAAATGGATGGGGCAAGTATGATTTAATGTCTGGCAGCTGAAGGCCTCTGTGTTGGTCCCATGCTCATATGTGCCCTCATTACTGAGAAAAATTATGTTTTAGTCAATGCGAATGAGCCTCTAGGAGCAACCGAGGACTTGCCATTACTCCTAGAGGTTCTGCTCTCTCTGCAACTGCCGAGTCCTCTCCTCTTTGGTTGACAGGCAGTATAAATGTGATCACGCCTGTCTGGTCCTGTCAATTAAAGTGGAGAGGACTTGGCAGCTGCAGAAAGAGCAGAGCCTCTAGGTGTATTGGCAACGCCCCCGTTGCTCCTAGAGGCTCATTTGCATATATTAAAACATAATTTTTCTCTGCAATGTGGGAGCATATGAACATGGGACCAACACATATGCCTTCAGCTGCCATGTGCACATACAACAGGTCAGCCAGTTTCATAGGTTCAAATCTGCTGACAGATGCCCTTTAAAGTGATTGGTAGGTGACAGCAATGAAATGAATGCCTGCCATCTAATATAGATGAAGGATGGTGGGATGTATTGTCTTGTGCACTAAGAGAGCCTATTCTGCCTCAATATATGCTGTGCCGTTTTGTCTTATCTTGCTAATATCAGCTGAATGTCTATGTATGTCTGTAGAATGTACCTTACATAGAGGTTCACCCAGACGCCATGTAAATTTTGGTACTTCCAGCATTTCAAAATGTTGCATCATTGCTAAGTAGGAAACTTGAATTAAAGTTGTACATTAAGATGTTTCCAAGCTCTGAGTCAACAACTTAGAGTTTAGCCTAAAAAAAAAAAAATTCTCAACAGAATTTATTGGAATTAACAAGCAACATCCATTCCCAGGGACGAATACCAAATGTAACAATTAATTAGCAGCTATCTAGGGCATTGCACATTTCATTACTTTGTTCTGCAGCCAGCATCTGATACAGCGATACAAAGGTCCAGCCAAAACGAGGTAGTAACAGAGTAGTAATGCGAGAATAAAATGAAATAAAAATTGTACAAATATATTTTTCCATGTGCGACATGGATAATCACAGTTCATCCTTGTTTATTTCCATTTTCCTGTTGTGTGACATTCAAGATTAGGGCAGGCAATTATTGGGAAGGAACTGTTGTTTCTCGATAACTGCTTGCTCGTCGGTGGAGGAAAGGGCTATATTCACATGCATGGGGACAAGCGATGGCTACTGCCATTGCTCGTCCTCATACAGATTCATTGTTCTTTACACAGCACTATCTGCGGCCCAGAAACGATGATTTAGACGTCTGCATAAACCATTAATTCACCCGATCAACGGGTGTTTGCTTGTTCATCAGGTGATCGGCAGCACCTTTATGTCGGCGAATTATCATGAACATGTGTTTTGTTCAAACGTTCGTTCCCAATCATGGTCCCGATTAATAGTCCTATGTAAATTCATCTTAGTTGTTGCCAGACATCTCTGGCAGTGGCATGTTGAGCTTCAGCTGCCCGATCCTTCTTTCCACATGAAATATACCATCAGGGGTGGAACTGATCATCTAATTTGTGTATATGCCCTAAGGCTTGTGTATATATAGCAATCATTATTATTATCTGATGGATATTCCCATTAGTATATATACTAAATATTGTAAAATTTCAGACCAGGAACATTTCCCCCTCTTGACGATGATCATTTATTGTATGCACACTCTGCTTTCATCAGCGATAAATAATTTTATCATTACTTTAATCTCTGGGAAGTGAACAAATCATAATTAATATTATTACGTGCAGACAGAGCTTTCTTTTTTAATGGCTTAGGAAAGCATGCGCATATTAAGGGATTCTAAAGGATTTCTAGTTGATGGTCTATCCAGAATGAGAGTACTGGCGCCTTCCTTCTGCTAATCAGTGGTGAACATCAATAGGCCATCTATTGAGCACAAGTAAATGTTTAATAATTATAAATTAGGAAATAAAATATTTGGCCTATTATTCCAAGGTCACATACATACAGTAGGTCCATAACCAACCACTCGTCGTTTTATATAGCCAACACACATGCAAAGTCAGCAGAAAAAAAGACCATCTCCATATACTACAAGCACTGCTAAGGACCCATGGCCTAATGTTTCATGATTAGGTTCTGATATACAGTACAGACCAAACGTTTGGAAACACCTTCTCATTCAAAGAGTTTTTTTTATTTTCATGACTATGAAAATTGTAGATTCACACTGAAGGCATCAAAACTATGAATTAACACATGTGGAATTATATACATAACAAAAAAGTGTGAAACAACTGAAAATATGTAATATTCTAGGTTCTTCAAAGTAGCCACCTTTTGCTTTGATTACTGCTTTGCACACTCTTGGCATTCTCTTGATGAGCTTCAAGAGGTAGTCACCTGAAATGGTCTTCCAACAGTCTTGAAGAAGTTCCCAGAGATGCTTAGCACTTGTTGGCCCTTTTGCCTTCACTCTGCGGTCCAGCTCACCCCAAACCATCTTGATTGGGTTCAGGTCCGGTGACTGTGGAGGCCAGGTCATCTGGCGCAGCACCCCATCACTCTCCTTCATGGTCAAATAGCCCTTACACAGCCTGGAGGTGTGTTTGGGGTCATTGTCCTATTGAAAAATAAATGATGGTCCAACTAAACGCAAACCGGATGGAATAGCATGCCCCTGCAAGATGCTGTGGTAGCCATGCGGGTTCAGTATGCCTTTAATTTTGAATAAATCCCCAACAGTGTCACCAGCAAAGCACCCCCAAACCATCACACCTCCTCCTCCATGCTTCACGGTGGGAACCAGGCATGTAGAGTCCATCCGTTCACCTTTTCTGCATCGCACAAAGACACGCTGGTTGGAACCAAAGATCTCAAATTTGGACTCATCAGACCAAAGCACAGATTTCCACTGGTCTAATGTCCATTCCTTGTGTTCTTTAGCCCAAACAAGTCTCTTCTGCTTCTTGCCTGTCCTTAGCAGTGGTTACCTAGCAGATATTCTACCATGAAGGCCTGATTCACACAGTCTCCTCTTAACAGTTGTTCTAGAGATGTGTCTGCTGCTAGAACTCTGTGTGGCATTGACCTGGTCTCTAATCTGAGCTGCTGTTAACCTGCGATTTCTGAGGCTGGTGACTCGGATGAAATTATCCTCCGCAGCAGAGGTGACTCTTGGTCTTCCTTTCCTGGGGCGGTCCGCATGTGAGCCAGTTTCTTTGTAGCGCTTGATGGTTTTTGTGACTGCACTTGGGGACACTTTCAAAGTTTTCCCAATTTTTCGGACTGACTGACCTTCATTTCTTAAAGTAATGATGGCCACTCGTTTTTCTTTACTTAGCTGCTTTTTTCTTGCCATAATACAAATTCTAACAGTCTATTCAGTAGGACTATCAGCTGTGTATCCACCTGACTTCTCCACAACGCAACTGATGGTCCAAACCCCATTTATAAGGCAAGAAATCCCACTTATTAAACCTGACAGGGCACACCTGTGAAGTGAAAACCATTTCAGGTGACTACCTCTTGAAGCTCATCAAGAGAATGCCAAGAGTGTGCAAAGCAGTAATCAAAGCAAAAGGTGGCTACTTTGAAGAACCTAGAATATGACATATTTTCTGTTTCACACTTTTTTGTTATGTATATAATTCCACATGTGTTAATTCATAGTTTTGATGCCTTCAGTGTGAATCTACAATTTTCATAGTCATGAAAATAAAGAAAACTCTTTGAATGAGAAGGTGTGTCCAAACTTTTGGTCTGTACTGTATACTGATACATCCATATAGTTATGGATATTATACTTAGATTTATTTTGAGCAATAGACAATGTAGTTAGGGCTAAAGTCATGAATGAAAGCCTAGTTCACATTTGTTGAGTCTAATACTCACTGGTTTAGTCCTCTTCTTGTAGTCCATTCCACTGCACATACCTAGCTTCTCTTCATTTCACTTTCAGCACTGTGTGCTAGATACCTATCCAGACTATCCAGTGTCTGATTTTACTAATTGTTTTATGTAACCAATCACCATGTTTGTTCAAGGGCTTATTATATTGTTTTTTTTTTGTACCATTTATACTTTTGCATCATCAGCTGTTAACATCATTGTGTGTCTACTAGAACGTGATTTTATGGTACCTGCTCTGTTTATTATAGGAATACATAACTGTAAAAGCAGAAATATAACCTTTGTTTGCATGTTTAGATAATTTATATCCCTAATAACTGTATATGTAGTGTATGTTATTGTAAAACTTTTCCTTATGGGGCCACTTTAACTCTTACGTATAAAAGGTACAAAGCTAAAACATACCAGTCGTAACCAGCAGTTCTCACTATGGTCCTCCAAGATTGTTATTACTAACCTAGTGTCCTTATTCTTTTCTTACAGATGAACTCACAGTGCCTGCACTTTACCCGGGTAGCCCTGAAGTGTGGGCGCCGTATCCCCTCTACCCAGCGGAACTAGCACCTGCTCTACCTCCTGCTTTTACCTATCCCGCTTCACTGCATGCCCAGGTAATTGATACCAATCAGCCACGTCCTCACTCTGTATCCCACCTGCCCTTTCCTGGTACCACGGTGCACTCCACACACTAACCACTGTTCTACAAGCTAACTGGCTTACTACAAGGAGGTCAATGATGCCTCCTGACTCTCTTCATGTGGCGGGAACCCTACACCTCTGATTTGTAAATCTAGAATTAATACCATATCACACCATTCACTCAACTGACCTAAGATTTTCTCTACAGTTTAACATGGAATTTATCTCTAAGTGGTAGTCATTTGTTCAATGGCAATCTAACATGAAATCTTTCAGCATGATTGAAGCGACCATGCCAGATTTGAACAATGTATCATATATTAAATGCTGTAACTTAAAGGGGATGATTGCTGCTTGTAAAGGCAGCTCTACCTTGGATCAATAATCGACCAGTGTAAAAGAGCTTTAAAAGGGTTGTCCAGGCTACAAGTATTGATGACCTATCCTCATGATAGGTCATCGGTGTTAGATGGCATCTTCTCCCATTCACTTGAATGGGATGAACGGTTGTAATTACACCGCGCCACTGCTCCAAAGTACACAGCATGCAGGTAATCATTGAAAAAGATGCAGTGCTTTCATGAGCGCCACTGCTTTTTCAAACAGCTGATTAGCAGGGATGGAGCCCATCTGATGCTGATGACCTATCCTGAGAGTTTATTTCCTGATAATTAATAATCCTCATCTCGTGTGAAAGGATCGTTAAAGTGCCAATAGGTATTAGAAGTTTGACCTCGTGTACATGGCAATGTCCTCTGGCCCTTTTACTTGGGTCAATGCACAGGCAAGTATCGTACAAACCCTTCCAATAATTGCACCAATCCTTGTCCCATGTAAAAGGGATTTACGACAGCCCATGTGCTGCTGTGTGGTGCTTCTGTACGAGCTATCGCTATAACATAGTGCTCCTAGGGTAAATTACCTCCATAATATAGCATCCTAGGAAGCATAACACTTTTTTAAGGAGTTTGCCAGAAACAATTCCACATACTACAGCTCCGTACTACTTAAAGAGGGAATTTACTAAGACTAGCATTTCATATTGTGGCCTTTATCCAAATTACAATGTGCCAAATATTTAGCTACAGTCATGTGAAAAAATTAGGACACCCTTTGAAAGCATGTGGTTTTTTGTAACATTTTTAATAAAAGGTTATTTCATCTCCGTTTCAACAATACAGAGAGATTAAAGTAATCCGACTAACCAAAGAAAACTGAAGAAAAGTCTTTTCAAGATCTTCTGTAAATGTCATTCTACAAAAATGCCTATTCTAACTGAGGAAAAAGATAGGACACCCTTGCCCCTAATAGCGAGTGTTACCTCCTTTGGCTGAAATAACTGCAGTGAGACGGTTCTTGTAGCCATCTACCAGTCTTCGACATCGGTCTGAGGAAATTTTACCCCACTCCTCAATGCAGAACTTTTTCAGCTGTGAGATGTTTGAGGGGTTTCTTGCACGTACAGCCCTTTTCAAGTCACCCCACAGCATCTCAATGAGATTCAAATCTGGACTTTGACTTGGCCATTCCAGGACTCTCCATTTCTTCTTTTTCAGCCAATCTTTGGTTGATTTACTAGTATGTTTTGGGTCATTGTCATGTTGCATGGTCCAGTTCCGCTTCAGCTTTAATTTTCTAACTGATGGTCTCACATGTTCTTCAAGCACCTTCTGATACACAGTAGAATTCATCGTGGATTCTATGATGGTGAGCTGACCAGGTCCTGCTGCAGCAAAGCAGCCCCAAACCATGACACTTCCACCTCCATGCTTCACAGTTGGTATGAGGTTCTTTTCTTGGAATGCTGTGTTTGATTTACGCCAAACATGTCCTCTGCTGTTGTGTCCAAATAATTCAATTTTGGACTCCTCTGTCCAAAGAACATTATTCCAGAAGTCCTGGTCTTTGTCAACTTTATCTCTGGCAAATGTCAGTCTGGCCTCGATGTTTCTCTTGGAAAGCAAAGGTTTCCTCCTTGCACACCTCCCATGCAAGTTAAACTTGTACAGTCTCTTTCTGATTGTAGAGGCATGTACTTCTACATCAACAGTAGCCAGAGCCTGCTGTAGTTCTCGAGATGACACTTTAGGGTTTTTGGAGACCTCTTTTAGCATCTTGCGGTCTGCTCTTGGGGTGAACTTGCTGGGGCGACCAGTCCTGGGCATGTTGGCAGTTGTTTTGAAAGCCCTCCACTTGTAGACTATCTTCCGGACAGTGGAATGGCTGATTTCAAAATCTTTTGAGATCTTTTTAAATCCCTTCCCAGACTCATAGGCTGCTACAATCTTTTTTCTGAAGTCCTCTGACAGCTCTTTTGCTCTCACCATGGTGCTCACTCTCACTTCAACAGTCAGGAGCACACCAAACTAAATGTCTGAGGTTTAAATAGGGCAAGCCTCATTCAACATGCAGAGTAACGATCTACTAATTATGTGCACCTGGTGTGATATACCTGTGTGAGAGCTGAGCCAATTTAAGAGGGAATACATGTGAGGGTGTCCTATCTTTTTCCTCAGTTAGAATAGGCATTTTTGTAGAATGACATTTACAGAAGATCTTGAAAAGACTTTTCTTCAGTTTTCTTTGTTTAGTTGGATTACTTTAATCTCTCTGTATTGTTGAAACGGAGATGAAATAACCTTTTATTAAAAATGTTACAAAAAATCACATGCTTTCAAAGGGTGTCCTAATTTTTTAACATGACTGTATATATGTCTATATAGTGATCGGGGGAGATTTATCAAACTGGTGTAAAGGAAAACTGTCTATAGCAACCAATCAGATTCCTCCTTTCATTTTCCAAGGGAGCTGTGAAAAATGAAAGGTGGAATCTGATTGGTTGCTATGGGCAATTAAGCCAGTTCTACTTTACACCAGTTTGATAAATCTCCCCCATTGTTCTTTCTCTTGCCGTGTTGTGCCAGAGTTTAATCATTGACACAACCTTTAATGCACAACCTTTGACAGATTGTGACTGTTTGAAGCTTAACCTGGTAATTGGTATAATGAAATCACGATCAGTCCAACACATCATTGACTATTACCCATCCACAAAAAGAAAATATATACATTTTTGGAAATACAAATCCATGAGGCAAGGCTGGGCCAAGATCCAAAAAACGCATAACGTTTGGTAAACTTGAAAGAATGCATAATCTTAACCTATACATTGTGTCATGCTGTCAAAGCTTCATTATATAGACGATGAGATATTGTATAAATGGACATATGGGCTGATTTAGAAATGCGCAGTCTGCCTTCTCTGGGGCGTGCCATCTAGTTTAAATGTTATATGTAATTGAATATCTCAGAATGGAAACAAGATGATTGCAGATCCCTGTTGGCTTAGCACAAGATATAGAAAATGATTTCAACATATGAGCAAAGCCAATTTTGTAACCTTAACTGCCATCTTTAGTTTAATACTTTGGTCCGATATATAAGTCTACATAATAGGCCTGAGTTGCCTTCACATATTTGGTGAAGTATATAGCTCATAAGCTAATCAGCAATTCCCCCACATTAGTGGGAATTATTATTACAGGGAGGAAAGCATTACACTGGGGTGTTCAGTGTCCCCTCGACTGTATAACCTTTGACTGCATGACAAATGGTGTTACTGCTGGGGTTGGCAGCTGGCCATTAAATTACATAGTGTCTTTCCTAAAGCAAGCCATTATGTCAGGGTATATTGTACATTTTATTTCCTGGTCATGTTTGATATTTCTCCACTTACTTAAATGGTTAGTATGACATTTATTTGGGAAACCCATGTTTTTATGCAGCACATGCAATGTGATTGCTAAAATTTTGATCAATAATTAGTAAATATTCAGTATGTGATCTGCAGCATGAGACTGGGGTTCCTTGGCTGCACCAGAGGAAATTACCTTCAAGGCCTAACTCCTATATCATTGATTGATTCACAACCTAATATATAGACCCAAAGGCTAATTTCCCTGGGTTGAGGGCAGCATTTCAGGGCATAGACTGGGAGCAGCTACTGTCACATAATAATACAGAGGATAAATGGGAAAGCTTCAAATCCACATTGAGTAATTGCACTAACAAATGTATCCCTTTAGGTAACAAGTATAAACAGCTAAAATTAAACTCCCCCTGACTTAGTTACTGTAAAAAGAGCAATAAAAGACAAAAAGAGGGCATTTAAAAAATACAAATCTGAGGGGTCAGCTGTAGCGTTTGAAGATTACAAATGGCTTAATAAAATCTGCAAAAAGGAGATAAAATTAGCAAAACAAACAGCACGTAGCAAAAGAAAGTAAAACAAATCCCAAAAAGTTTTTTTAAATATATAAATGCTAAAAACCTAGGTCTGAGCAGGTAGGTCCCCTAAATAATGGTAAAGGGGGGGGGGGTAGTCACTGAAGATGAGGAAAAGGCAGAGTTCCTAAATAGTTTCTTTAGCTCTGTATATACAAAAGAAGAGAAAGGAGCTGATATCTGTGGTCCCGGAGTTGTTAGTACATCCAGTGATATACTCAATTGGCTAACTGTAGATATGGTCCAGGAGAAGTTAAATAGGGTAAATGTGAACAAAACTCTGGGTCCAGGTGGATTACACCCAAGAGTGCTTAAAGAGCTCTGTTCAGTCATTGTTGTGCCCCTGTTTATAATTTTTAACGATTCTCTAGGGACTGGTACAGTGCCAAGTGATTGGCGCAAGGCAAACGTGGTGCCCATATTCAAAAAAGGATCAAGGTCCTCCACAGGTAATTATAGACCAGTTAGTTTAACTTCTGTTGTGGAAAAAATGTTTGAAGGAATCTTAAGGGACTATATACAGGAGTATGTGACTATAAATAATATTATAAGTGATAACCAGCATGGGTTTACCAAGGACAGAAGTTGTCAGACTAACCTGATTTGTTTTTATGAGGAGGTGAGTAATAGTCTGGGCAGAGGGGCAGCTGCGGATGTAGTGTTTCTGGATTTTGCAATGGCTTTGTATACTGTCCCTCATAGACTCTTAATAGGTAAAGCAAGGTCTATAGACTTGGAAAGTATAGTTTGTAGTTGAATTGAAAACTGGCTGAAGGACCGTGTCCAGAGAGTTGTGGCCAATGATTCCTATTCAGGATGGTCCCAGGTTATAAGTGGTGTACCCCAAGGTTCAGTGCTGGGCATGTAGAAATCGGAGTCTCCCTCCCTTCTGGGATTCGTGTCCCTACCTATCCCTTGGTTGAACTTGATGGACGTTTGTCTTTTTTCAACCGTATTAACTATATAACTATGTAACCCTAGTGGCTAGCAATTGGCTCCAATAGAAGCTCTAAATGCAACTTTCTCTTGGACCTTTGGGGCCCATTATGGCTTCATAGACTGGGACCACCGAAGAATCCTCTGGTATTTAGTAGGCCAGTCTGATCCTGGTGATCTGCATGATATATGCTGCCAGTTGCATAGTACAGTAACAACCTGTGGAAGAGTAGTTTGGCATAGAACTAAAAGACATGCCAAAGAGGCTGCAAGTAGTCCACTGTATGCACAATCTCTGTCCTGCCAAAACTATGGATGGCTGCTACATCATCATTAAAGCGGCCAAGATCCCTCCAAAAGCAGATCAGTATCAGTTCTGAGCAGGACTGTGTGACTATCAATCATTCTGGTGGAAGGAATAGTTCTCTGTATAATCTACATATGATGGATACTTACGATTTATAGGTGGTATGAAGTTTTCATGGTTAGTGAGTCACTTTCTGATATTTTAGAAAAGTAGCGTACTGTGCAAATGTTTTGGGCAGATGTGGGGAAAAAAGCTGCAAGGTAAAAATGCTTTAAAAAATTGAGGTGTCAATATATTTTTAACAATTAGTAAGGCTAAATGCTAAGCAAATGAACAAAAGAGAAATCTAAATCAAATGAGGATTTGGTGTGACCTCCCTTTGCCTTCTGAACAGCATCAATTCTTCTGGGTACACTTGCACTCAGTTTTTGAAGGAACTCGGCAGGGAGGTTGTTTCAAACATCTTTTGTGGATATAGGCTTGCTCAAATCCTTTTGTCTCTTCTTGTACTGCAAGACACACTTGATGATGAGATCAAGCCTCTGTGGGGGCCTTATCATTACTTCCAGGACTCCTTTTTCTTCTTTATGCTGAAGATAGTTCTTAATGACATTGGCCGCATGTTTGGAGTTGTTGTTCTGCTGCAGAATAAATTAAAATTTCAACTATTAACACTTGAAAGCATTCTTACATGCTTTGTAGCTTTACTTAATGAACTCAATGAGGACTGTATAAATACAGTATGTATGCAGTGATCTCCCTCCAGCTTCAGGTAACCACTAAACTGGAGTTACTTCAGACAGGGAAAGCATAAAGAGACTTTCTCATTAAAAACAAGTATGCCCTATACACAGGATAGTTGAAGACTGTATAATCACTGGGCATCCTACCGCTTGGAACCCTATCGATGATGAGAACTGAAGGAAGCCTCCTGTGTTAATGAAGCAGTGATGCATAGGCATGGACCACTTAATTCACTTCAGGGGGACTGATAGAGATAGCTGAGCACTGTGCACTACTTCTGCATTCACACAGGGGTCCAGACAGGTAGCTGACAGCAATCCTATATTTATCACATATCCTGTATACTTTTTTTTAATGAATTCTGAATCTTGATCCCCCAGGACTTCAAACTATAAGAATTTTACTGGATACCACCACACAAAAAATCTGTTTAGATTAGGCATCTTCGGGAAATAAGAACGCTCCTGCTTTCTTATCAGAGTAATTACAGAATCCCTAAACTACGTACTTACAGTGTTCCGTAATCTTGTCATAATTTAAGATGTTTCAGATGCACTTGTGATATTTGAATACAGGATCTGCCATGTTTGTACTGATTTATAAAGGAGTCAAAGGTGGAGTACGTTTGTCTTCTAACATTTTTGTAACTAAGAAAACATGTTAGATGAATAGAATTCCAGAAGTATTGACTCTTCTGAGCTGCCCCAGGAAGCTCATCTGTGCATAGTACATAAAATACCTTATTTCTGAGATCAGATTAGCAATACTTTGTGTTTGGCAATATTTTACTGATATCATTTGTTAACCCTTTAGAACCTTTTATTTTATTAACGTTCCTTAAAGGGGTTATCCCATGTTTTCAAGTATGCTTAAATCTGTTGTTTATGCCACCACCAGCAACTTACCCAATACATGTTATTAGCGATTCCTCCTCCTTTCCTCTATAAATCACCTTCTTTTTCAGCCTTTTTTACATCTGGTTGTTATTAGTTGCGGCCATCCCAGCGATACTGGCGCAGTGGCCGCGCTTGCGCGCTATCCTCCTGTTTTTTTATTCTATGCAGCCCGACCTGACTCACGGACTTGCCTGCTTTCTTCCATCCTGTTTTTTTTTTTGTTAGTTTTTTCAGAGAAATCACTGCGCCTGCGCCGTTTATTTCTCGCTTTATCTCCGGCGAAAAAAAACTGAAGGCTTGCCTGAATGCCGGATCTTTTTTCCATAGGAATGTATTAGTGCCGGATCCGGCATTCAAAATACCGGAATGCTGCAGGTAAGAAGGTGAAAGAAATAAATGCCGGATAGGTTTTGCCGGATGACACCGGAAAGACGGATCCGGCATTTCAATGCATTTTTTTTGACTGATCAGGCATTTTTGAGACTGATCAGAATCCTGATCAGTCTTACTAATGCAATCACTTTGCCGCAAGTGTTAAAGTACTCTTAGGCAGGGAGGTGAATCTACCTAAAGAGAGTATTCCTCTATGGACCCAGCCAGCCAGAATCCTACTCTGTACTGATAAGGGGCAAGTACCCTGAAACAGCTGTCTGTGGATGGCTATATGGCTCGGTTATATCCCTAGGCTTGTTGGAAAGTCAGATTTTGACTTATAGGGAGCCACTTCCAAGAGGTTGTGTTGGTGATGGTTCTCTTCCTTGGGAGATACCTCTTTGCATGTCCAACATAATGAGAGATATACTTTGCACTACCCCTCTGCTCTGACACTTAGAGGGAAGTTTAAAATGGGACAGCCCTGTCTATGATGTCTTAATAGGATGTATATATAGAAATGAGTTGTCAGGATGGGGCACCATCTTTAAGAGCTAGCATTCAGCTTGGCTAATAAAGCATCATTTGGTCCCATTTTTTACAGTTGAGGCGATGGGGTGTAATTGCTAAATCTTATTATAGACTCTGTATGTATGTTGGACTCTATACTCGAATGAGATGACGTGATTCATTTGGCACTACTTTAAAGGGGTATTCCGGGACTTAGATATTGAATATTAGATTGGTAGAGGTCCAACATCTAGCAATTCCCCATGATTAGGTGTTTCAGGCAGCTGCCAGCAGTGGAAACTATTCAGTGGACAGAGCCAGAAGCAGAAGGCTCTGTCCACTGTGTAGTTTCTGGTGCTGCCATACTGCAGATCCGCTCTCATTGATTTGGGTTAATAAACTGTCTAAAATAGGATAAATTGGTGTTTCTTATTTGGGAGAGATCAGCTTTTGGTAGTGATGGCTAAGCGTGCTGGTGAGACTAGGCATGGAGGTATCTAAAAATCAGGGCTGTATGAAGGTTTATGACAGTACTTCTGGTGATCAGCGCTGTTAGAAAGTAATCAGTGTTTGTAGAAGTTGGGTCCTAATGACGGATCAGTTAATAAGAATGGTCAATGGTTAGATGAATGTCTGATATGACAAATTAGTGTGCAGAAGGGGTATCACATATATGTGACAAATCAGTTTAACATATCTTATGGTGTGAGTAAATATGGATGAGGCATAATGGGGATGGGCCTGGTACAACTGTGATGTACTGGTATGGGCTTCACATGAAAAAGGTTTAGTGGAGATGACTTGCGTGTATTTGCAGCCGCCGTAGGATTGAACTAGTCTGTGGGGGGCAGGTGAGGGCCTAAGGAAAACCATTGGAAAAAGGGTGCGTTAATGGAAACCTAAAAAGAATATTGGACAAACAATAATAATGCAAGTCATGACATGCAGTTGGTTAATGCCAACTGTTCTTAAAGTGAAGTGTAGTTAAGTGCACCAGTGGTAGGCCCAAGCCACTCTGTGCACCCTTGCTCTACCTACTTCCTCTGCCAGCCTCTCCCTCTCCTTCCTGATAAGACTGGATCTCTGTCTATTCGAGCCATCTGGGATCATATTTTCCGTAGCTCCCTGCTGTCTGGCAATTTTTTTAAAAAATATTGGAAAACCTGTTAAAAAATTCTAAAAAACAAATCAGGTGCATAAAGCCTGAACAGCACAGATCTAGAATTCTTATCATGGCAAGTTGTCATACATATTTTTCCATATACAGCCCTCATGGTTTTTTTCAGATACCTTGGATATTTAGCAGTAGATACGTACTAATTGATCATAGACATCCTTCGTCGTAAAGGCTCATTCATGCACCTGACAAGACTTGAAGGATGAAGAAGTCCTTCACTGGCCTGCGAAGCTTGTGTCAGCATTCCTCCTAAGTATTATACGGTTTAGTGAACAGGATGAAAGGACACTGAAGAAAGCACAGATACAAGGTAATTTCACTTTGATATCTGGAAAGAAACTTCTCAGCAAATAAGCAATATGGCATTCCCCAAAGTATATCGCCATCAGTCAGGTGACATCCTGACAGAGCTTAATGTTCTTTTATACTCACTAGATTTATGTCTGTCTTAGGTAGAACTAGAAGTTCTTGACAGGAGTAATGGCTGCACAATGTTCTTTTGTAAGAAATCAAGTTATGTGACCACTGATCCATGCTGCTCTGACCCGCCTGTGGCCTTTTCTAGGAAACTATGGTTAAATATTAATGAACTGATAGAAAATACAACCCCTTCTATACTTTAAAATGGTTAACTAACGGTAATAGATATGAAAAACAATAAATTCCAATTGCATATACATATAGTCCAATACTGTTACTACATGTTAAAACAGTAGAGGATGCCTACTGGATAATACATCAAATGTAAATTTGTTATTTGTGCCTGTCCCTGTAAACCATACCGCGAAGTATGCAAATTAGATCTCCTCTAGAAGGAAGAAATCAGGCTCTCTAGTGCCACCTATAGGAAAACTACCCTATAAGTCAATTTATGATCCATTAAACCTTGAAACATGACTAGGTCAAATCAGAGACAATCACTTGTAACTGATATGAATGTTGCTGATATCTCTATTCATGTGTCAAGGCGCTTTAATGTGTGCAACATTGGCTTACTATACACGGCAGCTATCAATAAATGGCACTAGAAAGACCGTTTTCTTCCTTTTGGAGGAGAGACATTTTGCATACTTTTTTCCCAGGATTTTTAGCTTGTAAAGTGACTTCTCCAGTTGGATCTCTGCAAGGGAACCTTCCAAAGATAGGAGAACAAAGCAAAGGAACGGTTTCGATTCCAAAGGTTTCAGTTTTAGTGTGTTTGAAAGGTTTTGGCACAAAGATGATAACTGTTTGTTGCATGGATCTGCCTAGAACCATGGTGAGTGTGGTGGACAGCCAGTGCTGCATTGAGAACTGCTCATATGGGAGTGAGAATAGGCCTTGTATTATAAAGAGCAGGGATTAATGGAAAAGGGGAGACAGAAGAATGTAATTACTGATTATCCATCAGACAGCTATCATAATGAACGGCAGGAGCCCGAGTAATTGGGTACATGTTGAAACCCTAGTCTTCGACATCAAAAGAGCTTGCCCGCCATTGAGTTGTCCTCTAATGTTCAGTTTTGTTCAGCATTTCTTATGTCTATTTTTGAGAAAGTCATAAGTCTGAACCCTTCTGATGTCCACAGCTGTTTTTCTAATGGTTCTGAAGGAAAATCTACCAATAATGGAATGAGGCATTTGTTACTGGGCAGCTATCAGATTTACTATTCAGAGGTCTGTCAAACCTGAACTATAATGACGTTACCTACAGTCAGGTTTCCTGATGCAGTTTTGGAAGCCAAAGTCAGGAGTGAATAAAAAAAAAGAGAAGTCGCGTCTGCCCTTAATACTTTATATACTTTTACAATCCACTCCTGATCTTGGCCACATAAACCTCACCCGGAAACTAGACTGTGTGGCCGTATTAATTTTTCAATAAATCTATTTATTGCATTAGCACAACCAGCTATTTTTTGGGTGGGGTCATAGAGGACAAGCAAATGTACTGGTTGCATCCAGGCCCTGGTGCCTAAGCATGCAAAACCTCTTCTGCTACGTCAGACTATTAACATATTAGTGAATATAGGATTGAGTAGATGCTATGGTACCATAAGATGTACTATATTCACCTGTCGGGTGGCAGCATTCATGTTTCTTCTCTTCCAATGAAACAAGACAGTGTGGTAAAAATGTATTTAACCTGTGCAGTGAACACTGGAACAAAAATCAAAATGGCTGATTCACAATTTTTTCATTGCTTCACCTCCCCAAAACAATTGTATAAAAAGTGATCAAAAAGTCATGCAAACTCTAAAATGCCATCAATAAAATTATGGGGTTCAGAATATGGCGATGCAATGAAAAACAGTTTTTTGTATCGCTGTACCGAAGCTAACAGGTCAGTTTTACTACATAGGGAATGCTGTAAAAACAAAGCCCATAAAACTGTGTCGGCGTTGCAATTGTTTATCTAATTCCACGTCACTTGGAATTTTCTTCCAGCTTCCCACTACATTGTATACAATGTATGCAATATTAATTGATGCCATTAGAAACTTGTCCCACTAAAAACAAGCCCTCATACAGCTATGTGAAGGGAAAAATAAAAAAGTTATGGCTTAGGGAAGGGAGTAAAAAATGGAAACGCAAAAACAGAAAGTCTCCAGGAAAGGGTTATATCGTAGGTGTACTTCTGTGACCACTTGCACACAATCAGTATTTAGTCATTATTATGCATCAGTACTTGTTAGCCGAAACCAGAGGTGAAACCTACAGAGAGAAATTATAATGGAAAGAGCTGTGCCTGTGTTTTGGACTTTCAATACTGATGAAAAATGCTAACCAATTACTGACCATGTGAAAGTGGCATATCAGAAAATTTTCTAATCTTACTATTCAGAGAAAACTATTTTGCCTGATTTATTTTAAATTTTGTCAGTACTATGCCACTGAAAATTAAATATAAAATACTGTCCTGTAGCAGCAAGATAAAGTTCATAAATGGAATGTGTCTCCAATATCTTTTATAGATCCCTTTACATGGCCCGATGTACTGTACAGTAGCGATTGTCGGGAAGGAAGCGTTCCCTCCTGACTATTGCCTGCTCATCAATGGAGGAGACTGCCACTATTACATGCAGCTATCCCCTCCACAGTATGGGGAGGAGCAATAGCTAATGCCATCGCTCGTTCCCCATGCTGAATCATTGTTTGCCGGCAGCAGAATATAGATGGCATGCCAGCAAATGATGATTTAGGTTTCTATACGAAAGAGCGCTTCACTTGTTCATTGGTTATTTGGCGGCACCTTTACATACGCAGAATATTGCTAACGAGTGTTTGCACGGATACTCATTAGCGATAATCTGCCAGAACATCGGGCAATGGAAAGGGCCTTTTAACCAGATCGTGACACGTGTCTTTTTCTGATGTGTTATTACTTTCAGCTATCTTACTGGAGCTGTTGTTAACAGCAATTAGAGATATGCTATACAGCACACACATGGGCCATAGACACAATACACTGGAGGGGACTCATTGGCTTCTGGAAGAGATTTCTCTGATCTATGCAGGGGTCAGGAGGGAGTAGATAAGCTTTGACAAACACCAATTGTCAATGGTGGATACTATGTTACCTATATATAGGTGTTATCTCTCATTGTAATCTCTGAGCATAATAAGATGACTGCTAAATAGTGAAGTCTCAATATTATTAGGCTTGGGCTACATTCACATGACACTGTCAGTTTTTCATGGCCATTTTTCAACCATTTTTGCATACATTTTTTGTCCGTCTGTCTGTTTTTAATAGCTGTTTTGAATCTATTTTTAACAGCCTTTAAAAACGGCCATTAAAAATTGATGATTTTCATTGGCTTTTTTTTATTTAAATCCCAACCCCTGGCAGTATACAGCGCCTTGCAAAAGTATTTTCGTGTTTTGTTACATTACAGCCTTAAGTTCAATGTTTTGTTAATCTGAATTTTATGTGATGCATCAGAACAGTCTAAGTTGGTGAAGTGAAATGAGAAAATATATAAATAGAACTATTGTTTAGAAATAGAAAACAGAAAATCGGCATGTGCGTATGTATTCACCCCCTTTGTTAGGAAGCCCATAAAAAGCTCTGGTGCAGCCAATTATCTTCAGTAGTCACATAATTAGTGAAATGATGTCTACCTGTGTGCAATCTAAGTGTCACATGATCTGTCATTACATATACTCAGAGGCTGCAACACCTAAGCAAGAGACATCACTAACCAAACACTGCCATGAAGACCAAGGAACTCTCCAAACAAGTAAGGGACAATGTTGTTGAGAAGTACAAGTCAGGGTTAGATTATAAAAAATACCCAAATCTTTGATGATCCCCAGGAGCACCATCAAATCATAACCAAATGGAAAGAACATGGCACAACAGCAAACCTGCCAAGAGACGGCCGCCCACCAAAAACCCACCGACCGGGCAAGGAGAGCATTAATCAGAGAGGCAGCACAGAGACCTAAGGTAACCCTGGAGGAGCTGCAGAGTTCCACAGCAGAGACTGGAGTATCTGTACAAAGGACGACAATAAGCCGTACGCTCCATAGAGTTGGGCTTTATGGCAGAGTGGCCAGAAGAAAACCATTACTTTCAGCTAAAAACAAAAAGGCACATTGTGAGTTTGCGAAAAGGCATGTGGGAGACTCCCAAAATGTATGGAGGAAGGTGCTCTGGTCTGATGAGACTAAAATTGAACTTTTCGGCCATCAAAGAAAACTCTGTCTGGCACAAGCCCAACACATCACATCACCCAAAGAACACCATCCCCACAGTGAAACATGGTGGTGGCAGCATCATGCTGTGGGGATGGGACTGAGAAACTGGTCAGAGTTGAGGGAAAGATGGATGGTGCTAAATACAGGGATATTCTTGAGCAAAAGCTGTACCACTCTGCGTGATTTGAGGCTAGGGCAGAGGTTCACCTTCCAGCAGGACAATGACCCCAAACACACTGCTAAGACAACACTTGAGTGGTTTAAGGGGAAACATGTAAATGTTGGAATGGCCTAGTCAAAGCCCAGATCTCAATCCAATAGAAAATCTGTGGTCAGACTTAAAGATTGCTGTTCACAAGCGCAAATCATCCAACTTGAAGGAGCGGGAGCAGTTTTGCAAGGAGGAATGGGCAAAAATCACAGTGGTAAGATGTGGCAAGCTCATAGAGACTTATCCAAAGCAACTTGGTGCTGCGATTCCCACAAAAGGTGGCTCTATAAAGTATTGACTTTAGGGGGGTGAATAGTTATGCACATTGACTTTTTCTGTTATTTTGTCCTATTTGTTGTTTGCTTCACAATAAAAAAAAAAAACATCTTCAAAGTTGTGGGCATGTTCTGTAAATTAAATTATTCAAATCCTCAAATAGTCCATGTTAATTCCAGGTTGTGAGGCACCAAAATACGAAAAAAGTCAAGGGGGTGAATACTTTTGCAAGGCACTGTATATAATTTTCCCCATAGTTGCCACCAGCAGTACTAATGTCCCCCATAGTTTCCCCCAGCAGAAATAATGTCCCCCGTAGTCGCCCCAGCAGTAATAATGTCCCCTAGAGTAAACCCCAGCATTAATAATGTCCCCCATAGTGGCCCCCGGCAGTAATAATGCCCCCCATGGTAGCCCATAGTTTTTTGCCAATAATATGGCAAAAAAACAACACACAATTACTCACCTCATTCATTTGCACACACAGGGACAGTCATTCTCCACTTGCACACACAGGGACAGTCATTCTCCACTTGCACACACAGGGACAGTCATTCTCCACTTGCACACACAGGGACAGTCATTCTCCACTTGTGCACACACAGGGACAGTCATTCTCCACTAGCGCACACACAGGAACAGTCATTCTCCACTAGCGCACACACAGGAACAGTCATTCTCCACTTGCGCACACACAGGGACAGTCATTCTCCACTTGCGCACACACAGGGACAGTCATTCTCCACTTGCGCACACACAGGGACAGTCATTCTCCACTTGCACAGTCATTCTCCACTTGCACAGTCATTCTCCACTTGCACAGTCATTCTCCACTTGCACACACACAGGGACAGTCATTCTCCACTTGCACACACACAGGAACAGTCATTCTTCACCATGTGCTCCCAGCAATCACGGAGGGGCACACATGGTAATGACATCATCACACTGGGAGTGCAGGTCCTCCTTCATGAAGATAGGAGCGACTGTCTCTGCGCATGCAAGTGGGTGTGGTATTTTTTTTTCTATTTTAACCCATAAAAGGCAATTTTTCAGTAGTGTACCCATTTTATAAAGGCTGTACGCCTGTCTATGGGGTCGTTAAAAATGGTCAAATTGATTTCAGTGGGGAATGTGTAGTGGGGAACATGACTAAAAATAGGACATGTCCTATTTCTTGACCGCCACTATTCACTGGCCATTAAAAATGGCCATGTGAATAGCCCCATAGACTTTAATTGATTGTAAAAATGTGTGATGGCCATTAGAATAACATCTGTCACGTTTTTACTGTTGTGTGAATGTAGCCTTAATAGCCAGTGTGAAAATTGCAAGACTTTAGGATTTTTTTTAAATATAGTTAGTGACATGGAAAAAACTAGAAAAAACTAAAAAAAAACTAACCAAACATTCTACAGAAATGTTTAACTTGATTTAAACAGTAGGTCATTTTGTTTTAATGGAAGGGCAGATCAATCTCAGTTTATGATTCTGCTGCACAGAGAAGGGTTATCTGAAAGGTCATCCTCATTCGAAAAGTAGGTGGAGAACTGAAATTGCAGTGACCCAGTGAATCACTGCTAAAGGTTGTGTGCAAAAAGTTAAATTTTGTGATGTAATGCTAAAAGCACTTTATGGGGGGCATGTATAAAATCAGATATGTCAGTTTTGTGGCTTAAAAAAGTCGCAAGTCTTGGCAAGTACACAGTTTTCTGCGTCATTATGTCAGTTTTGAAACATTTGGTATTCCTCATAACTTTTGAAAGTAGTCTATGTTTAAGAACTAAAAGTATGATTAGACTCGGATCATGGCTCATTTACTATGTGCGACTTTTGCAAAAGTCACAACCTACGCCAGGCAACTCTTCAGTCTACTTTTACACATATAGGTGTAAACCGCATTGCACTCACGTCAGACATGTTATTGACCAGACTTAAAAGTGACAAGAACTATCTCAAATGATAAATGTCCCCCTATGTATTCCAAATAGTAGTGTATAGACATAAAACAGGAGTAGAATTACTGAGACCCTTTAGTGTGCCTAGGGGAGTAATTTACTCATACAACAGTTACTCTAGGGTTATACTTCCCATTTGATTACACTATTGGATTTAAAACATGCATTTTATTATTTATCTTAAAAGTAAACTTTATTCCTTTCACAGGTTCCTCTAGATGGGGGTGGGGATGCCAAACCTGTATTTTATAGCATTGTAGACAGGCAGATATGTCAGTATACTTTTCTAACTGCATAGGAGAGCTACACGCTATAGGAGAAGCAAGGGAAGCAGCTGCTTTGGGGCCCAAACTCAGAAGGGGCCCACCCAGGAGGAGGACTAAAACATTATATACAGTATAAAAATGTAGAAAACTGATGGAGCGGCTGCTGGGCTTCATCTGAGAAAGCGATCTAGACTAGCTACGGGAGTTGAGGTTGCACAGGAGGAGGGGGTTGCAAAAACAGTGCTGGGGGCCCTTCAAAAATGTGCTGTGGGGCCCAGTCATTTCTAGTTACGCCACTGCAGAGCATAGTCTGCTTTATTTTCCTATAAAGAGGAATCCTGCAACAACAAAAAAAATGTACGTCACGAGGGGTACTGGAGGGCGACATATGCTACTGCATGCCTATACAGCTGCAAATGTCAAGCCTTCCTTCATCTGAAAGTACTCCTAACATATATCTCCAATGGAATTCTCAAAGTGATGTAGCTTTTATGCTTAGAGGTGACAAACATATTTCTGTCCTTGTTTCGTACGTGGTCCAAACGGTGGGACTCTCCTCTTCTAAACCCCCAGATTGGCACATTCTGAAGTCATGAGCTGGGCGCAATCATTTCCATTAGTTCAGCTTTTAACTCAAGGTTTGAAAGTAAATAAATATGTAAAAAACAATGTGGAAATGTACATTTTAATATCAAAAGGGTTGTTCAGAATTGGTATAAAAAATGGGTACTTTTTCCTTCCAGAGAGCGCACCACACTTGTCTATGGGTGTAACCTGGACCTGTCAGACATTTATGGCGTATTCTGAGGAATGTCTGCTAAAATTACTGGCGCATATATTTACACTGTACTTGCCGAAAGTTTGAAATTTGATACCATTGTTTCCTCCTTCTCTGACTATGTGATCTATCCTGTATAATTTGTGGCAATTTTGCTGATGAAAAGAATAATAACAAAATGAGACTCAAAATGTGCCCGGCCCTCAGAATATATCTTAGGCTGGGTTCACATTTTTGCCTTACAGTTAATATATTCTATTTGGTGTTCTATCACTTTATAAGTTGGGAATACTCATATAATCAAATGTGGGCTATTGTAATGTACATATTTTAAGTTTATTACATAAAAATTGTTTGTGTTTGCAAATTAATTACTATTGTATTTCACATGACTATTGTTTACAATAGTCGCCCTATAGTCAGTATCTAGTCATGGTACTGTTATGGCATCCATGGTTTCAGCATTGGTCCTCTCCATGTCTCTCTGCCAATTTGTGGATATTGCTTCCGTACAGAGCTGAATGGTTGGCTTGGTGGTGAATGGAGGGTCCGAGCAGTTGTGTGTGCAAGAGGAAAGGGCAAAATAAGGCACCATCCTAAAGCAGACTCCTTTTACAATCACTATTTAGGTAAAAATATGTTATTAAAATACTAATAATTCACCATAGGGAAGTTTAAGTCATTTTAATTTTGAACCATTTGATGTATCCCTCCATTCTTAACATTTTTCTCTCTTTTCAGGTCCGTTGGCTCCCTCCCTCAGATGCTACTTCTCAGGGCTGGAAATCCCGCCAGTTCTGCTGAGTAACGTGTAAGTATTTGTGTGGGCGTGTGTACATACTGTATATTATATTATATACAGTACAGACCAAAAGTTTGGACACACCTTCTCATTCAAAGAGTTTTCTTTATTTTCATGACTATGAAAATTGTAGATTCACACTGAAGGCATCAAAACTATGAATTAACACATGTGGAATTATATACATAACAAAAAAGTGTGAAACAACTGAAAATATGTCATATTCTAGGTTCTTCAAAGTAGCCACCTTTTGCTTAGATTACTGCTTTGCACACTCTTGGCATTCTCTTGATGAGCTTCAAGAGGTAGTCACCTGAAATGGTCTTCCAACAGTCTTGAAGGAGTTCCCAGAGATGCTTAGCACTTGTTGGACCTTTTGCCTTCACTCTGCGGTCAAGCTCACCCCAAACCATCTCGATTGGGTTCAGGTCCGGTGACTGTGGAGGCTAGGTCATCTGGCGCAGCACCCCATCACTCTCCTTCATGGTCAAATAGCCCTTACACAGCCTGGAGGTGTGTTTGGGGTCATTGTCTTGTTGAAAAATAAATGATGGTCCAACTAAACGCAAACCGGATGTAATAGCATGCCGCTGCAAGATGCTGTGGTAGCCATGCTGATTCAGTATGCCTTCAATTTTTTATAAATCCCCAACAGTGTTACCAGCAAAGCACCCCCACACCATCACACCTCCTCCATCCGTTCACCTTTTCTGCATCACACAAAGACACGGTGGTTGGAACCAAAGATCTCAAATTTGGACTCATCAGACCAAAACACAGATTTCCATTGGTCTAATGTCCATTCCTTGTGTTCTTTAGCCCAAACAAGTCTCTTCTGCTTGTTGCCTGTCCTTAGCAGTGGTTTCCTAGCAGATATTCTACCATGAAGGCCTGATTCACACAGTCTCCTCATAACAGTTGTTCTAGAGATGTGTCTGCTGCTAGAACTCTGTGTGGCATTGACCTGGTCTCTAATCTGAGCTGCTGTTAACCTGCGATTTCTGAGGCTGGTGACTCGGAGGAACTTATCCTCCGCAGCAGAGGTGACTCTTGGTCTTCCTTTCCTGGGGCGGTCCGCATGTGAGCCAGTTTCTTTGTAGCGCTTGATGGTTTTTGTGACTGCACTTGGGGACACTTTCAAAGTTTTCCCAATTTTTCGGACTGACCTTAATTTCTTAAAGTAATGATTGCCACTCGTTTTTCTTTACTTAGCTGCTTTTTTCTTGCCATAATACAAATTCTAACAGTCTATTCAGTAGGACTATCAGCTGTGTATCCACCTGACTTCTCCACAACGCAACTGATGGTCCCAACCCCATTTATAAGGCAAGAAATCCCACTTATTAAACCTGACGGGGCACACCTGTGAAGTGAAAACCATTTCAAGTGACTACCTCTTGAAGCTCATCAAGAGAATGCCAAGAGTGTGCAAAGCAGTAATCAAAGCAAAAGGTGGCTACTTTGAAGAACCTAGAATATTACATATTTTTAGTTGTTTCACACTTTTTTGTTATGTATATAATTCCACATGTGTTAATTCATAGTTTTGATGCCTTCAGTGTGAATCTACAATTTTCATAGTCATGAAAATAAAGAAAACTTTGAATGAGAAGGTGTGTCCAAACTTTTGGTCTGTACTGTATATAATACTATTTTTTTTTCCAGCCTTCAAATATATAGTACGGTATATTCCAACAGATATAGGAAAAGTCTTGGATAAAAAAAAATTAGTTATATTATTCGGACAGTAAGGCTGGAGTTGTACCTATACTGCACCTATACTTTTTGTAGCACCTTTAATTGATGTTAACTATTGAGCTACAGCTCTAGTCCAAAACGGTAAACTACTACAGGTGTAAAATGCAACAAAAAGGTGTATCCCCAGCTTTACATGAATTTGTTAAACAAATCTTTTCATCCAACAGCATATTTGACAATGGAATTTTTTGAGTAATTGTCGATTTTTGAAACAAAGCTATAGAAGCGTTGGATATATTTAATTGACATGAGAATCTGCTTCGTGTTTGATGTCTGTTATTACTTGAGGTGACATCATTCATATATAAACTAATCTTCTCGCCTCTTATCTTCTGTATAAACAAAATTCATGACTAATCTAACTTTATTTTCTCAAATTGCATGTATAAAGGAAAGAAATAACAGATTAGGATCCTGTGATATCCTTTACTTTGTAGGAATGGTGCTCTTGGCCTTGTGCTTAAGAGACCTTAGAATACTTTCAGATAAAATACAGGGACAAATAAACAAATACACCCAATCCTAACTAAATAAACAAAAAGAAAAACTAAAACACACCCAAAAAAACACAAAAAAACAAAACCAAACAGGACAAACTAACAATCAATCTGCAACAAAATTGCAGTCCTGAATCAATGTTCACTGATTGCGCTGCGGTCTTTGTTTTGAGGTGGACACCTTTCACAATTAACTGAAAATCTGACAAAAAGAGAAAACCGCGCTGCTCAGAATAGGTATAAATCCACATTAGGAGTAAAAAAGGATTGTCTTTGTGATGTTATTCCTCAGTATCCTGCGTGGATTATCACAAAAGTCGATGCTCTAATCTCCTAGAGAACAGAAGAAATAGCCCGACATAGTGAAGTGCTGCCAACTGAGTTTAAATATAAGAATTTATTCTACTCACAAGATCCATAAAACAACAATCATATAAAAAGTGCACGTCCTCTCATCAAACGCCCGACCCGGGTTTCGCCTCCGCTTCATCAGGGGCATCTCTGGACTCATCTACATTGCTTCTTTTTCAAGGTAATGTGGGCATTACCACAACCTCGATTCACATGATTCTAACATAGCAAAATTCCCCATTCCAATTTCCCAGTTATAAAATTCCAATACAAACATATTCACATACATAAAAACAAATACTGCATTTAAAAACCTTTTTTCTGACATAACTTTAAAGGGATTCTGTCACTAGTTTTTGACCCCCACATTCAAAAATATGGTTATGTGCATAGAGCCCTTGTGATTCCTAATGTGGTCTTATAAGCTAAATCTGTAGGCTCATTTAGTGTAAAAAACTTTTTATCTAACCTGTCATTCATCTCGGTAAGGTGCCCAGGGGGTTGCTCATGTCTTCCAGATGCCGCCCGCACCCGCCGCCGTTGGTGCCCAGCTCCTCCTTTGCTGTCATCAGCGCCGCCTCAGAATCATTTGCTACTCCTCCAGCTCTCCCTCACTCCCCCTCCTTCTTCTCTAACATCCCGCGCGTGCGCACAGGCCTGTGCCTGATGCGCCCGTGCGGACTTCTCCGTTCGGCTTCATTGAGCGAAGTGCGCCTTCAGGTCATCGGGAGGTTGAGCGAAGTGCCGGCGCATGCGCACTTCGCTCAGTGAAGCCGAACGGAGAAGTCCGCACGGGCGCATCAGGCACAGGCCTGTGCGCACGCGCGGGATGTTAGAGAAGAAGGAGGGGGGAGTGAGGGAGAGCCGGAGGAGTAGCAAATGATTCTGAGGCGGCGCTGATGACAGCAAAGGAGGAGCTGGGCACCAACGGCGGCGGGTGCGGGCAGCATCTGGAAGACATGAGCAACCCCCTGGGCACCTTACCGAGATGAATGACAGGTTAGATAAAAAGTTTTTTTACACTAAATGAGCCTACAGATTTAGCTTATAAGACCACATTAGGAATCACAAGGGCTCCATGCACATAACCATATTTTTGAATGTGGGGGTCAAAAACTGGTGACAGAATCCCTTTAAGGCTAGGGCTACACGATGACATTTGTCACGCGACACATAGGGCACAACTACACTGCAATTTTTATAACTATGGTCTATGGTGTCGTGCAGCGACATGCGACGTGACAGTCGCAGAAAAATCTATTTTGGATAGTGTTTCTTTGCGACTGTCGTGTCGCAGTCGCAGCATGTCCCAGTGCAACACCATAGACTATCATTATAAAAATTGTTGCGCGACATTGTTGCGACAAATGTCGTCGTGTAGCCCTAGCCTTAAATCCATAAAAATACCTCTGTCTCCTCCTCTTTTTAGTAATATGGTTGATTGCACCCATTCATCTTCTACTCCATTATTCTCTCCTACACCACAAAGATTTTACCTACACTCGCCCACCGTCATCTCAGCTCCACTTATCGTTCACCACACCAGCGTCAATATGGACTTTAGTTTTTACATTTTGCTGCACTTATCCCCTTCTAATAGATATACAAATATACATAACCCCACATAAAATATACATAACACCACATAAAATATACATACCACATAAAATATACATAACCCCATTTTCTTTTTTCATTGCATAAAATAACCCACATTATGATATCTATCTTGCAAGTGAGAAAATGTCACACCAACTTCCCCATATTGTTACCAAAGTCACAGATTCACAATTCTTGAATGTTCCGCATATCAATGGCAAATCCATATTTTATGTATCTATTATACAGGCTTTTATGTCAAATTCAACATTCAAACCATCAGGGTGCAAAGTCCCCAATTTATGCATGCTGCGGTATTTTCTCCAGCCAAAAAACATAAGAGAGACTGAACTGAAAACATCCTGATGCATCCTGAATGGAATCCTCTCCATTCAGAATGCATTGGGATAAAACTGATCAGTTCTTTTCCGGTATAGAGCCCCTAGGACGGAACTTAATGCCGAAAAACAAAAACGCTAGTGTGAAAGTACCCCTACCATGTAAGAATCGTCTGAAAGAAAATAAACTGTGCAAAAAAGAGAGTGATTTCTAGGAGCAACGGTACCACTCATAAAATAATGGGAGGACTTACGTGTGAACATATGGGTGTTGTCTACATGCTGGAGTGTCCATGTGGCCTCCAGTATGTAGGACGGACTACTAGGGAACTAAAAGTCAGAATTCAAGAACGTATACGAAATATAAAAAAAGGATTAGATACACATAATGTCTCTGCACACTTAAAAAAAAAAAACATAACAAAAACCTAGGAGGTTTGAGGTTTATTGGACTTGAACAGGTCCATAATAACTGGAGAGGGGTGATCCATTGAATAGAATAAATAGAAAAGAAGTCGAATGGATCTATAAATTGGGGACTTTGTACCCTGATGGTTTAAATGTTGAATTTGACATAAAAGCCTGTATAATAGATAAATAAAATATGGGTTTGCCATTGATATGCAGCACATTCAAGAATTGTGAATCTGTGACTTTGGTAACCATATGGGGAAGATGGTGTGACATTTTTCTAAAATAACCCATAATGTGGGTTATTTTATGCAATGAAAAAAGAAAATGGTATTATGTATATTTTATGTGGGGTTATGTATATTTGGATATCTATTAGAAGGGGATAAGTGCAGCAAAATGTAAAAACTAAAGTCCATATTGAGGCTGGTGCGGTGAACGATAAGTGGAGCTGAGAGGACGGTGGGGGAGTGTAGGTAAAGTCTTTGTGGTGTAGGAGAGAATAATGGAGTAGAAGATGAATGGGTGTAATCAACCATATGACTAAGGCTAGGTCTACAGGACGTCATTTGTCACGCGATATTTTGTCGCACGACAATTTTTATAATGGTAGTCTATGGTGTCGCACTGCAACAGTCGCAAAACTGTCTTGTCGCAGCATGTCGCAGTGCAACACCATAGACTACCATTATAAAAAGTGTTGCGCGACGTTGTTGCAACAAAATGTCGCACGACAAATGTTGCAGTGTAGTTGTGCCCTATCTGTCGCGCGACAAATGTCGTCGTGTAGACCTAGCCTAAAAGAGGAAGAGACAGAGGTATTTTGATGAATTTTTGAAGTTCTGTGAGAAAAAAGTTTTTTTAAATGCAGTATTTGTTTTTATGTATGTGAAATGATTGTATTGGAATTTTATAACTGATATGGGGAATGGGGAATTTTTCTATGTTATAATCATGTGAATCGAGGTTGTGGTAACTCCCACATTATCTTGAAAAAGAAGCAATGTAGATGAGTCCACAGGTGCCCCTGATGAAGAGGAGGCGAAACCCCGGTCGGGCGTTTGATGAGAGGACGTGCACTTTTTATGATTGTTGTTTTATGGATCTTGTGAGTAGAATAAATCCTTATATTTAAACTCAGTTGGCAGCACTTCACTATGTCGGGCTATTTCTTCTGTTCTCTAGGAGATTAGAGCATCGACTTTTGTGATAACCCACGCAGGATACTGAGGAATAACATCACAAAGATTTTTACTCCTAATGTGAATTTATGCCTATTCTGAGCAGCGCGGTTTTCTCTTTTTGTTTGGCTTAGAATACTTTCACTCCACCCCTTGTCCTTACGTTCAGTGAAACAATGTTTGGCAGCAGCTTGTGCTTGCTCAGGGTTAGGCATTATATCATTAGATATAGCAGCAAATGGCAGACACTGCAACAAAATCTGAGTATGAGAGCAAAGAAGGACATAAGCTACTCAGCTCTGTGTACCCAGCCGCCTATTAACTTTAGTAAGGCCTGGGATGTTGGCATTGGTAATGTTGGGTAATCCGTCATTGTCCGGCTATAACAGCCATAGAGTGGACCAACACTTACAGATGTAGCCACCATTATCTTAACTAGCTGCCTTAATACGTTAATATAATAAAAACACATTACAATAATATAACAAATCATATTAAAGTGATCATCCTGGTGCAGCTGTTTACATCTGTACATTTAGTATGTTTGCTGTTCACGCTAACAGTAGCAATAGCAGGTGGGCAATTGCTTGGGTTAGGAACTTGCCAGGTTGTAGCATGGAGATGACCAGTTGGATGGATATCTGGATGGATAAGCTTTTCTTTGCCTCTCCCCAGGGGACACACTACTCTGTCCTGGAAACATCATTTTAACTTTATTATTACACCTTTTGGTAAACATCAAATATAGTAATTAAAATAGATGTTCTACATAAAACACAATAACTCTGATAAATTTACCAACACTGGGACAAATTGCTGGGCATACCACAATATTCAGGTTTAGAAGAAGAAATGTAGAGATACGTATTAATAATGTGAGTCTATACAAGCTAGTATATACTTAATGTTGCACTAAAATATGGTTCTTTAGTGCAATATAATTCTGGGTTTTCAAAGATTTTGATACATATGACCTATCCTCACCAATCAGCTGTTTGACAAGGCATTGGCGCTCCTGTGAGCACTGTGGCCTTCTTGCACCTTACCAAGCACAACACCCTACATTGTATAGTGCCCATGCTTAGTATCACGCTCATCTCCATTCACTTCATTGGGGCTGCCTTACAATGTACGACACTGTGCTTGGTAAGCACGGAGAAGGCCGCAGCGCTCACAGGAATGCCAATGCCATCTCAAACAGCTGATTGGCAGGGGTCCCAGGTGTTGGACCCCAACGATCAGATACTGATGACCTATCTTGAGGATAGGTCGACAGTATAAAAATCTCAGAAAACCCCTTTAAACTTTTCCACAGTGCAGTGCAGCTATAGTGTAATACCAGTGCAAATGAATAGAATATATTACAATAAACATAAAATGCAGTTCAACAATATGAAACATTATACATCGGGGATCGCCAACCTGCGGCTCTCCAGCTGTTGTAAAAACTACAATTCCCACCATGCCCTGCTGTAGGCTGATAGTTGTAGACAGTCTAGGCATGCTGGGAGTTGTAGTTTTGCAACAGCTGGAGAGCCGAAGGTTGGCCTTTCCTGGTATACGTGCACACAACAGTATAAATCTGAGTGCAAGGTAACCCTTTAAAGGGCAATAAAGTAGTGAATTGATGATACAGTTGTAAGCTTTCCATAGTAACAGTAGGGGTAAATGTCCAGAAACGTCCATAGTCCAACGTACCCTTGCTCCAGGGCACTACAAATGCTGTATAACAATCGTACTGAAGCTGAGAAAGTGTATTGAGGCGTTCATTACAAGGAATATTGGTAAACTAAATGGAAAATTGCTTTAGACAAAAAGGTTGAAGCCAGAAAAGGAGTAAAGGTAAGGAGCAGTCTGACACCTCAAGAAAGTGCAAAATCCAAACAAAGTCCAACTTGTCAGATCTTTATTTGCCTTGTAGGTAGTTTTACAGGGGTCATCCGGCAGCCCCATAGACATTAAATCTGCTGCAAAAGTAAGCTCCAGCTCACCTGAACCTTTTTTGTTCCAGACGTGCACGGTTGTAGTCCGATTCCCGACCTTTTGTAATCCATCAAGTAAAAACCAGCACCATTCTTGAAAGCTGTGACGATCCTCTATTGTTGAGTACAGCAAGCAAATACAAATAATCACGGCACCCCTAGACTGTAAACACGTTTCGGACAAACTGCATGTCCTTAATCATTACATTAGATCTGTTGTATCCTTGTAAACTTGAGATCTGCTATCATATCTATGACCAGTTGTTGCATGTTACATGAATGAATCCCATGGGACTAATATCTCTTCCCCAACAGAGCTCTTACATTCTTCTAAGGTTCTTAGTTATCTCAAAGAAAATAAAAAAGCTATATAAAATTGCATTATAGATGTGGTGGTGTGTGTGTGAACTCCATTGCATCCCCATGTTTATTATCAGATCTTCAAAAAAGTGACCTAGATTGAGATACTCATAAGCCTAAAATGCTGTATATATTTTAGGTCGCATATGACATGTAAAAAGAGAGAGTGGGATTTGGGTAAAAAAAAAAGAAACTGTCCCTCCAAAAGTGATAAACTTGAGAGATACAACTTATCTGATTTGATAGTAAAAGTAGGTTGATGGCTGAACAGCAATTTTACAAACACTCATCTGGTGAACAATCTACTCCCAGACATAGCCAACACATTTTAGTCCATATTAGTTGTTCAAACTGCCCATATATGTTCATTGAAATCGGAAAATGAACGAAAGCTCTTTCTGGAAACATTCTTCCAAAGAAAGATCCTTTGTCCATGAATAATCTTTCTTTGAAATATCAAACATGGCCTACTTTTTTTCTGATGATAATGATCTGTCACCGGTTGACTAACGAATGATCATGTTGGTTGAAATTGTCCATTTCGATCAACATTAGACTGTGTACCATTCAGATAGCCACTGGGGCTTATTACTGGCTGTGCCCCAGCTGCATTGGAGACTTCTTCCTTCTCCTCTGCCTTCGCCTTGTGCTTCCACTGAGTCAGGTGGGAATGCCATCCCCAGCATGCACTTGTACTCGCGCATCTTCGGATCATGCTCCGGTGACGGAATTAAGGATGGCACATTGTCCTTGTAGCGGGGATCCAGCAGGATGGCCACCCAGTAATCAGCACTGGATAGAATGTGGGCAACTCGGTGGTCGTTGCGCAGGCACTGCAGCATGTAATCGCTTATGTGTGCTAGGCTGCCCAAAGGCAACGACGAGCTGTCCTCTGTGGGAGGTGTATCAAGGTCCTCTGTATCCCCCCAGCCACGCTCCAGTGATGCCCATGAGCTGTTTTGGGTGCCACCCTGCTGTGAACACGGTTCCTCCTCATCATCATCATCCTCCTCCTCCAGAACTGTGCTGTGGCTGGACAATTGTGTACCTGGCCTCTGTTGGTGCAGGAACCCACCCTCCGAACCACTTGTGAATGACTGGCCTGATAACTGTGGAAATGATCCCTCTTCCTCCTGTGCCACATCCTCTTCCATCATCACCCGAAGCATTTTTTCAAGGAGACATAGAAGTGGGATAGTAACGCTGAGGACTGCGTAATCTGCACCGGCCATGTTGGTGGAGTACTCGAAACAGCGCAACATGGCACACACATACCGCATAGAGGCCCACTCGTTGGTGGTGAAGTTTTGCTGTTCCGCAGAGTGACTCACCCGTGCGTGCTGCAGCTGAAACTCCACTATCGCCTGCTGCTGCTCGCACAGTGTGGCCAGCATGTGCAAGGTGGAGTTCCACCTTGTGGGCACGTCGCATATGAGGCGGTGAGCGGAAAGGCCGAAGTTACGCTGCAGCGCAGACAGGCGAGCAGCAGCAGGGTGAGAACGCCGAAAGCGTGCACAGACGGACCGCACTTTCTGCAGCAGCTCTGACATATCGGGGTAATTTTTCAGGAACCTCTGCACCACCAAATTCAGCACATGTGCCAGGCAAGTGATGTGCATCAAACCGGCTAGTCCCAGAGCTGCTACGAGATTTCGCCCATTATCGCACACCACCAGGCCGGGCTTGAGGCTCAGTGGCACCAACCACTCATTGGTCTGTTGTTCCATGCCCGTCCACAGCTCTTGCGCGGTGTGGGGTTTTTCACCCAAACAGATGAGTTTCAAAACAGCCTGCTGTTGTTTTCCCCTGGCTGTTCTGAAGTTGGTGGTGAAGGTGTTACGCTGACCAGATGAGGCGGCAGTAGAGGAGAAAGCGGAGTAGGAGGAGGAGGCGGCAAAGAGAAATGTCCTGCAATCCTCAGTGGCGGAAGGACATGCGCCAAACTGCTATCTGCCTCAGGTCCAGCCGCCAATGCATTTACCCAGTATGCAGTTAGGGAAATATACCGTATCTGCCCGTGCTTACTGGTTCACGTATCGGTGGTTATGTGGACCTTGCCACAGATGGCGTTGCGCAGTGCACACCTAGTTTTGTCAGCCACTTGTTTGTGCAGGGCGTGGATGGCTCGCCCGGAAAAGTAGTGGCGGCTGGGAACCACTTACTGTGGGACAGCCACTGCCATAAGTTTTTTTAAAGTCTCCATCTCCAGCATTTGAAAGGCCAGGAATTTTGAAATGCTGGCATTCAGGGCCAGGGATCGCAGGTGGGTAGGGGGGGTACTTCCTCTTTCTCTCCAGTGTTTGGGAGATGGACAGCTTAATGCTTCCATGGGACATTGTGGAGATGCTTGGTGACTGTGACATCCCCTGTTTGTGGGGTGCCAGGTGCCACTGTCACTCCAGAGGGGGAGGAAGATGCCGAGACTGCAGAAGCAGAAGAGGGAACAGGAGGAGCCTGAGATATTTTGTGGTTTTTGAGGTGTTTACTCCACTGCAGCCCGTGCTTTGCATTTAGATGCCTGGTCATGCCGGTGGTGCTAAGGTTTAGAACATTTATGCCTCGCTTCAATCTCTGATTGCACAGCATGCAAACCACCCGCATTTTGTCATCAGCACATTGTCTGAAGAATTGGCATGCTAGGGATCTCCTTGGAGCTGGCTTTGGTGTGCTCTGTCCCTGGGTGCGGTGGGCAGTAGCAGACGTACTGGCTAGGGGATGGCCACTCTGCTTTTGCACCCTGCTCCCTCTTCTGCTGTGCGACCACCACCTCTTCCTCCAAACTGCACGTGTCAGTCGCATGACCTTGATTCCATGTGGGGTCTAGGATCTCATCATCCTCCACATCATCTTCCACCCACTCTTCACCCCTGCCCTCCTTGCAGTCTGCACACTGCAGAAAGCCGCCTCAGTTGGCACCTGTGTTTTGTTATTATCCGAGATGTGCTGCGGTGGTCCTGCCATGTCACACATCCTGAAACATAAGTGGTTGGGCATCAGTGCACTCAATGTCTTCCACTTCTGGAGCAGGGCTAATGTGGCCCTCAGAAACCCTGTCAGCAGAGTCATTAAAAAGCATAAGAGACTGCTGCATGACTTGGGGTTCAGACTGCCTGGCTGATTTGCAAGGGGGTGAGGTGAAAGACAGATGCCCATGGGCTGCTGGTGACAATTCTGCGCTTTCAGAAGGGGACCAGGTGGGAGACAATGTGAAGGAACTGGAGGCACTGTCAGCCACCCAATCTACTACAGCCTCTACTTGGCCTCATCATTCGTACACCGGTATTCGGGCCTACAAAATAACGCTGAACGTTCTGTCGCCTACGTGCACCTGAGGAAGGTGTTTCATTTGGGCGTGTAGCTGGCACAAATTGACCACGTCCTCTCCCTACAACAGGAGCTCCACCAACCCCAGCAGCACCACGACCAGGGCCACGTCCCTTATTTGATGCTCTCCTCCTCATTCTTTGAGGTCACCCACTGAACTAACAGACAAGTTATCTATATTATTTTCCCTGTCACATATGCAGTGCAGGTGTACAGTCGTGGCCAAAAGTTTTGAGAATGATAAAATATTAGTTTTCACAAACTTTGCTGCTAAACTGCTTTTAGATCTTTGTTTCAGTTGTTTCTGTGATGTAGTGAAATATAATTACACGCACTTCATACGTTTCAAAGGCTTTTATCGACAATTACATGACATTTATGCAAAGAGTCAGTATTTGCAGTGTTGGCCCGTCTTTTTAAGGACCTCTGCAATTCGACTGGGCATGCTCTCAATCAACTTCTGGGCCAATTCCTGACTGATAGCAACCCATTCTTTCATAATCACTTCTTGGAGTTTGTCAGAATTAGTGGGTTTTTATTTGTCCACCCGCCTCTTGAGGATTGACCACAAGTTCTCAATGGGATTAAGATCTGGGGAGTTTCCAGGCCATGGACCCAAAATGTCAACGTTTTGGTCCCCGAGCCACTTGGTTATCACTTTTGCCTTATGGCACGGTGCTCCATCGTGCTGGAAAATGCATTGTTCTTCACCAAACTGTTGTTGGATTGTTGGAAGAAGTTGCTGTTGGAGGGTGTTTTGGTACCATTCTTTATTCATGGCTGTGTTTTGGGGCAAAATTGTGAGTGAGCCCATTCCCTTGGATGAGAAGCAACCCCACACATGAATGGTCTCAGGATGCTTTACTGTTGGCATGACACAGGACTGATGGTAGCGCTCACCTTTTCTTCTCCAGAAAAGCCTTTTTCCTGATGCCCCAAACAATCGGAAAGAGGCTTCATCGGAGAATATGACTTTGCCCCAGTCCTTTAGCAGTCCATTCACCATATTTTCTGCAGAAGATCAATCTGTCCGTGATGTTTTTTTTGGAGAGAAGTGGCTTCTTTGCTGCCCTTCTTGACCCCAGGCCATCTTCCAAAAGTCTTCGCCTCACTGTGCGTGCAGATGCGTTCACACCTGCCTGCTGCCATTCCTGAGCAAGCTTTGCACTGGTGGCACTCCGATCCCGCAGCTGAATCCTCTTTAGGATAAGATCCTGGCGCTTGCTGGACTTTCTTGGATGCCCTGAAGCCTTCTTAACAAGAATTGAACCTCTTTCCTTGAAGTTCTTCATGATCCTATAAATTGTTGATTGAGGTGCAATCTTAGTAGCCACAATATCCTTGCCTGTGAAGCCATTTTTATGCAACGCAATGATGGCTGCACGCGTTTCTTTGCAGGTCACCATGGTTAACAATGGAAGCACAATTATATCAAGCATCACCCTCCTTTTAACAGGTCAAGTCTGCCATTTTAACCCAATCAGCCTGACATAATGATCTCCAGCCTTGTGCTCACCTCAGTTAACAAGACAATTACTGAAATGATCTCAGCAGGTCCTTTAATGACAGTAATGAAATGCAGTGGAAAGGTTTTTTGGGATTAAGTTAAATTTCATGGCAAAGAAGGACTATGCAATTCATCTGATCACTCTTCATAACATTCTGGAGTATATGCAAATTGCTATTATAAAAACTTTACTTTTCCAATTTCCAATATTTATGTAATTCTCAAAACTTTTGGCCGCGACTGTACTTCACGCAATAAATGGGTATATGATGCGCACCTGGCTAAGAGACGGATTAACTATATCAATTTCCCTGTCATGTATGCAGTGCAGGTGTACCTCACGCAATAAATGGGTATATTATGCGCATCTAACTAAGAGACTGATTAGCTATATCAATTTCCCTGTCACGTATGCAATGCAGGTGTACTTCACACAATTAATGGGTATATGACATGCATCTAACTAAGAGACGGATTAACTACTATATTTGTGTGTCAGGGGTACAAAGTACAATGTTGCATTGCACCCACACAAAAAATCGCTGTAGGTCACCCACAGAATTAACAGCCAGATTTATGATTAGCTTTCTGTGTCAGGGGTGCAAAGATGGTGTATTGCACCCACAAAAATAATCACACTGACACTGTCCCTCACTTCAGCTGCCTGCTTTCTGTGCCTTCACTACTGAGAGCTGATGGGCAGTGCTACACGTGATCCAGCTTATATAGAGGATGGGTCACATGATGCACCGGCCAATCACAGCCATGCCATTAGTAGAGATGGCTGTGATGGTTTCTAAGGGCACACAGCTTAAAAGCTTGTTGATTGGCTGTCCTGCAGCCTTTCAACAAGATTTTTTAAATGCCCGAACACCGAACCCAAACTTTTTCGGCAAAGTTCGGGTTCAGGTCCGGGTACCAAAAATCGTCAAAGTTCGATAAGGACCCGAACTTTACAGTTTGGGTTCGCTCAACACTATTGACTAACATTTAGATACTTTCTTGTGAGATATCATGAAGCCAGCGCCTGTTCATTTTATTATTTTTTGTAGGAGTTCACAGATGCATAAATTTTGTCTACATTTCTTGTATTCTCCCTTTTTGTTCTGGCCAATGTGGGCATGGTTGACTCATGTTATAGACCACTTGTATACTCTGGGTTAGGTCACTGTATGGTTACCACCCTTCGCCACACTAGTGGTCCCGACTCTGCCTTCTTTATTAAGTCCGGCGGCATCTACTGGTTGCGCAGGACATGCGCACTTGCGATTCTGATTCTGTTTCTAGGTCTAAGTCTGTGCGCAGGCTCGGTAGGAGGTTTTCTTGCCTTCACTTGTTTTTTGAGTCTGTGCGCAGCTGGCACCTGCGCAGGACATCATCGAGCCACCTCCCATTTGCCCTATGATGGGATCAAAGGACGAATAGGGTGTAGGTGAGTTGTATTTCCTATTGCCTACATGTCGGAGGGCAGGTCTAGGTTTTAGATGCTTTTGTCTGCTTACAGCTCAGTTCAGCTTCATTTATAAGCATGTTAGTGGATGGTACTCAGCCCAGATCCTTTCAGTAAGTCAGTGGGCTCACTGGCTATTGTTATAAGGCTGGCAGTGTCGCTGCTGTGGGGTGGAGAGAGTGCACATCTCCCCTCTAGGCACCAATTGCAAAAAGAAATCTGTACGCAGTGAACAGTTATTTTAATACACTTTATTTAGTGCTCACAGTTTTATATGCAACAATATAAGTTATATTTTAGCTATTGCAAATTTGTAAATATGGGTCATGTTAGGTAATAAGCCCCAGTGGCTATCTGAATGGTGCTAGGTATACACCTTTACCCTGATTAGGTACTTTTTGGCTGTTAGTAGGTTTATCAAAGTGACTGATGCTGGATGATAAATCTGGGGCACCTTTGGCTACCATGTTGAGTTAAAGTAAACCTGTTACCCTGCAGTCTGCAGGCAGTATATTATTGAGCAGGAGGAGCTGAGTTGATGCATAGTTCATGGGAAAAGATTGAGCATAAATTGGATTTTATTCCTTTACATCTGTGCTAAGCATGGGCTTAGGAGTCCAATGGGTGGTCCTACTCAGTGATTGACAGCTATCTATTTATACACACTTATACAAAGAAGGCTGTCAGAGTTGGTATGCCTGCTGGACTCCTAAGAATAGAAAGAGCGGAGAGTTAAATAAATAAAATACAACCTACAACAATACAATAAAATACAACTTACAATAAATCATTTCCTATAGAACTATATCTCAATCTGCTCAGCTCCTCCTGCTCTATAACATGCTTTTTGAAGTTAGAACTGCTTTTTCATGGTAGGGGATGGGGCAGTGCCACGAGAAAGAAAAGACCGGTTCCCTTCCATATGCAGTGAGCTCCCCCTATTGGTGGCTACGGGCAGCCAGAACGATCATGTCACTCTATGACTGTGTAAACGGAAACAGGGGATTTAAAGCTTTGTCAGAAATTGAGTACAATTATAGGTGGACCACAACTTCAACATTTCAACATGGGCACCAATGAATTTAGAAACACGGTTTAAAAATCATGCATTTGTTCCTGTCTACCTTGGTATGAACCACACATTTGAACTTGGGAAACCCACAAAAAATGTCAAATGTAAAAATAGAATGACCCAGATTCAGTGTCTGCACCTCAAGTTTGTCTAAAAAGTAGCACAAATTAGTTAGATTTGGCATGAGAACTTCTCCAAATTATTCAAATGTCCTGAAAAATGGGGGAGAGGGGCAGTTAGTGGAAAGAGCATGGCCTGATGCAATGTTTTGTGCCACAATTCTGTTGAAAACTGATGTCTCATAGTAAGCCAACCAATAGCTGGCATAGAGTTAGACAACAGTGCCTGTCCCTGCAGCAGATTTATCATCTAGCTTGAGCCCTGTGATAAATCTGGTGCTGGTCTAGACAGCCTGTCTAAGTTTACATTATCTTTAGGATTAGTAAATCTGCTCCTATGTTTATTTTCTGAAAAATAGCCATTCGTTGCTCTGATTAATCTAAATTAAGTAAAGCACACATGCCGAGCCTTTACTCATTTTGTTAGAAATCAAGTCCTTAAAATGTGGTTTTGGTAGACGTGTTTTATAACAGAGCAAAGCAAAAAGATATGACAAATACCCATAATTCATGCCCGCCGCTTGTTTGCAAAGCCATTACATGAATTCATTAGGCAAGTAACATAACCAAGCTGTCTTTGCACTAAGCTACTAATTAATGGTAAAATATAGACTGAGGAATTTGAGACCCTTCTATAACCCAAAACATATTTGACAGGTGGTTGACTACAAAGATAAAACACCCCTCTCCCGGTGGTAGACCAATAAATATTTACTTTGATTTCAATCTGTTAATATCCGCAAGGCATGTTCTTTCTACATTCCTTATGCTCTCCCCGTTCATCCATGACATATAAATTGTCTATGGAACAAAAATATGTTTGTAGAACTATGTAATATGCGCTTGTGTGTGTTCCATTCATTCCCTTCTATGCATCTTAAAGTGGTTGTGCAGGTAGTCTTTAGTGATGGCCTACCCTCAGCATAGGTCATCAATATAGACTGCCTGCACAACCCATTTAAACCAAAGGTTACATAAAAATAAAAATATATCGATAAAACTAATATCAGACTATACATCCTGTTACAGATCCAGAACTAGTTTGTCTTCAGTATCAATACAAAATTTACCAAAAATGTCCTCTCTTACAAATGTTTTGTCTAAAAAGAACCTAAATCCTAGTATCTATTTATGCTCCCATATGTTGTCCAGTATATACATTAAATTTGAGTTTGAGAACACAATCTCAATGGGACAGTGAAACAAACTGGTCAAAATGTTCCTGTTTTATTAAATCTCTTTGGAATTGCCCAGGATGCATGTCTTCTCCATGGGTAGAGGGTAAAGATCCACTATCAGACTCCTAAAATCTAACATTGTTTCCTCTGATATCTGTTATCAAGGGATAGTTGGAAGATTCCCATAAATATTACTTCACTGATCCCACCAAAAAAGACTACTTTGGTTGACTTAACTGAAGGGGTTTGAGCACTACGTAGAAGTATTTCATTGATGGTCCAGGATTACAGACTGACCCAGTGGCCTTCCTGTTCTCCTCTATCTTTCACAAATCAGAAAACGTTCCCTAATTTTACCATTAAAGGGGTTTTCTGCTGTAATATTTAAAAAGGAGAGAAAAGAGGGTCAGAAATAGCTAACAATACAAATAGAACTACTTAACTCACCATCCACCACCGTTTCCAAGTTATGATACTTTTTCTTAATATGCAAATTAGGCTTTTAGGGCAATGAAGGCATCACCATTGCTCTCTTTTCACCCAAGCTCCACCCATTTCTGTGGCCAGCCCATTCTTAGCTGCTTTGATTGACAGGGCCAAGCAGTGGCAACATAGAGAGGGAGGGGTTGGCCACAGAAAGGAGGGGAGCGTGGATGCAACAAGAGCAATGGTGATGTCCTGATTGCACCAAAGGCCTCATTTGCATATTAAGTATCATAACTCAGGAACGGAGCCTCAGATCAACAAAAGAAAAGTTTATTTTAATCAGGTGAAATACAGCTATGTGTCTATGCAAACAGTTGAATAGGGAGGGCATGGTGACAGATTTCCCTTTGAACATATCCCACGAAAAGACTAAACATATACGGTATTCTAAATAATATTGAGCAATAAAAGAGTTAAACTTTACTTTACTGATACAAGGTAATCCCTTAATACATTCCAGAAGAAGATAAGCAGTACAAAAATGATACATTCATGTGATGTCATTGCTCTGAAATGAGTGGGGTCACATACCTTCCACTCTTAGGTCATCCGCATTAGCTTTAGGATCTTTATTTTACATTGCAGTTTTGTTAAAAGTTCTCTTCCTTCTTTTTTGTATCTTGGATTGTTGAAAAAGCATGTGTCCTGTGGTGGCACTTCAGGAGAATTCACCACACATATTACAACTGATCACTGGAGGTTTATCTCGGGCAAGCTTATCTTTGGGAACTCTTTGAGCATTAAATGGGTTAAATAAAAGACCTCACCAATCCACTACCACTGCCCTTCTAACCCTTACTGGCTGGTTTCTCCGTCCTGGTCCTAGCGTGACATACAGGAAGTGGCAGAAGATGCCTGCCCAGCCAATCACTGGCCACAACGGTGAATCGTCTCAGCCTGAGCAGATATCGCCAGGCATTTCCCATACGACAAGTGGACCAGGAAGCAGACACCAGCAGGGGCCCGGTATGCGGTGGAACAGCAGCGGCGGAGGATCAGTAAAGTGAGTATTTTTTACCCATTCTGTGGTAGCCTTCCACACAGGATTGTGTAAAGCAGAAACAACCCCTCAGTAAACAGACTAGCTGGAAATAATTAAAGAAGCACTTACATTTTTTGTAAATTTTTATTCTCTGAAAGGTATATGATGTAAATAGAAGTAAAGGTAATTTTCTTACCTGTGGCTGTATTTGTGAGTTATTCCCTCCCTTATGGTTCTCGGCCTGATCATGTCACTGACACTCTGACTCTCCAACTGACACAGCATCTTATGTGTGTACAGGAAGTCGGTTTCTCAGTTCAATCCTATGAGACTGGCGTCAAGGCTGTCATAAGAAAAAAAAGAAAGAAACTGACTTCCTGTTCACACAGCAGACACTGGGGGACATTTATCAATAATGGCGTAATATGCAGCAAAAAAATACTAACATTACAAATCAAAAGTGGTGATTCGTTTCACCTCATATATCAAAAGGCATGCGCCACTTTTAAAATGTGACGTTTTTGAAATATAAACTTGATTATCTGCCTATTTTTGCAACATTTTACCGCCAATAGCATTAAATTGCGACTTTTTTAAAACCGAAATGAGCCATTTCAGACCACACTTGCAACATTTAAAGCATATTTTCGACATTTCCAGTGGTAAATTGCAACTTTTGTCTCAGACTCGGGACGTTTTTGTTGTTGTTTTTGTTTAATGACCATTTACTGACAAAACCCTGCTGTCTAGCTCATTTATATCATTATGCTTTAGTACTTACCTGTCACTTCTTCCCATGACAGGTTGGTTTTCTTTTCATAAATGCGACTTTTTGACAAAACACCACCACATAAGCTGTAACAATTTGAGCCATTTCTGACGATAAATGAGGCATAATATCCGCCAATTTGATAGCCCCGCCCACTTTGACATTTATAGCTCATTTCGGGCATGATGCATTTTCTATAGTGAAAATTCTGCTGAAAACGGTTGATATATTTGGCGCATATAAAAACCCCATTCTTTTTGGTGCAACATGCTTAGTAAATGTCCCCCGCTGTCTGTTGGAGAGACGGTGACATGACACAGCTGAGGACCAGAAGGGGGTGGAAAACTGCACAAATAGAGCACAGTTAAAAAGATTAAAAAGGAACTTCTCCTTCAACTTAAAGAGGACCATCCATCTGGATTATTATCCTACCTTATAGTGTGGCCCCCACTGATGTCTTGACTTTTTTTTTTTCTAAAGAACCCCCCGTTCGTCCATTGTGGTCCCTGTATCTTTTGGCGCCTCATATGCTCAAGTTCTCGCGGCAGAAGGAGCTGTGATTCTCGCGAGAACTTGAGCTCCTTCTCCCTGGCTAAGAGCGGGGCGCTCTGATTGGATGAGCTCGCAGACAGGGAGAAGATAGCCCCGCCCAGGAGAAATACAAGTCCACGCCTAGTATAACCGAGTCGCCTCATTAGCATATGAGGCGCCAAAAGATACGGGGACCACAGCGGACTAATGGGAGGTTCTTTAGAAGTAGAAAAAATTGCCAAGACATCAGTGGGGGCCGCACTATAAGGTAGGATAATAATTGGATTAAGGATATCTAGGTGAAAGGTCCTCTTTAACTAAGCAGGATAGGGCTAACAATCCAGAAGACCTTTTTCAGACCTGACTAGTATTTCTCTGACTAAGGCCCCTTTCACACGGGCGAGTTTTCCGTGCGGGTGCGATGAACGTATTGCACCCGCACTGAATCCTGACCCATTCATTTCTATGGGGCTGTGCACATGAGCGGTGATTTTCACGCATCACTTGTGCGTTGAGTGAAAATCGCAGCATGCTCTATATTGTCCGATTTTCACGCGACGCAGGCCCCATAGAAGTGAATGGGAAGCGTGAAAATCGCATAGCATCCGCAAGCAAGTACGGATGCGGTGCGATTTTCACGCACGGTTGCTAGGAGACGATCGGGATGGAGACCCGATCATTATTATTTTCCCTTATAACATGGTTATAAGGGAAAATAATAGCATTCTGAATACAGAATGCATAGTAAAACAGCGCTAGAGGGGTTAAAAAAAAAATTAAAAAAATTTAACTCACCTTAGTCCACTTGATCGCGAAGCCCGGCATCTCCTTGTGTCTCCTCTGCTGAACAGGACCTGGGGTGAGCTGCTGCATTAAATAGAGGTTAAGGACCTTTGAATGACGTCACTCCGGTCATCACATGGTCTTTTACCATGGTGAATCACCATGGTAAAAGATCATGTGACGTACCATGTGATGACCGGAGTGACGTCATCGAAGGTCCTTAACCTCTATTTAATGCAGCAGCTCACCCCAGGTCCTGTTCAGCAGAGGAGACACAAGGAGATGCCGGGCTTCGCGATCAAGTGGACTAAGGTGAGTTAAATTTTTTAATTTTTTTTTTAACCCCTCTAGCGCTGTTTTACTATGCATTCTGTATTCAGAATGCTATTATTTTCCCTTATAACCATGTTATAAGGGAAAATAATACAATCTTCAGAACATCAATCCCAAGCCCGAACTTCTGTGAAGAAGTTCGGGTTTGGGTACCAAACATGTGCGATTTTTCTCACGCGAGTGCAACGCATGACAATGTTTTGCACTCGCGCGGAAAAATCGCGCATTTTCCCGCAACGCACCTGCCTCTTATCCGGGCAAAAAAACTGACGCCCGTGTGAAAGAGGCCTTAGGGTTAGTGCATGCTGTGTACTTGGATGTGTTATATATCAATGCTAAATATAAAAAGCAGGTTCTAAATAGACGATCAGTTAATCTCATTGTCACAATAGGCCTATTTATCATTTACATTTTTTACATACTTCTTTTCAGTAACATTAGTGGTCCACATACTCAGATTTCGAAGTAAACAACTGGTATTAAGAGCAGCACTGGAATAATAAACTATCCTAATCACAATAAGTGACCAGATTTACACATCATGAAAGTACAAGTTCTAACATGTAAGGTCTTAAAGAAAAGACAAAAAATAAAGCACAAAATATTCCCTACCTGATGACAAGTTAATGCCTACCTTCAAACATGAAAGTGACTTGCTCTCATGAGTGTCATATCTCAAGAATTCTTCCACAGTCCGTTTTAGTGCCTAGAATCTCACTGTAGGTCCTTTTCTTGTCCATATTTGTAGATCAGAACGGTTCTTTCTAGTTATAGGAATGAGAATACAATAGAATGCCATGCAAGGTATCCGTTTAAACAGATCAGTTTTTGCAGACCGAAAATCGGATACATCCATGTGACGGAGGCCCAAGAATTGGTGGTGCCTACTAAGGTCATAAAAGAGGAGTGACATTTCTGAGTTAGTGTTTCCTGTATATGAATATTAGTGACAAAGGAGACATCTAGTAAAGGGTGGTACAATGTCAGTAAAGATTTCCACAGTAGAAATGGCCATCTATTAGTAAATCAGAGGTTACTGCAGCCAGTAGCTTGTTAGTAATAAATTGCCCCAGCAGCAATAAAAAGAAGCCATTGTTTAATACATACCTTATGGGTGTGTCCATATGGATAAGATACTCATCCAACAAATATTTGGAAGACTTAGAAGAATGCCGAAGATGAGCCCTGAGGTTCTAATGGCACCTGCATGGAAAAAAAACTAAACACTGAATGCAATTGCAGAGAAAACTGATTAAACATCCGTTTTTACCTTAACAGACCCTGACTCATTCACTTATGTGAAATAAGCCTTAGGCTAGGTCTACACGAATGTCGCGCAACAATTTTTATAATAGTAGTCTATGGTGTCGCACTGTGACGCGACAGTCGCAGAAAAATCCGTCTTTAAATGTTTTTTTTTTGCGATGTGTCGCAGTCGCAGCATGTCTCACGTCGCAGTGCGACACCATAGACTACCATACTAAAAATTGCCGCGCGACATGGGTGCGACAAAATGTTGCGCAACAAATGTTGCTGTGTAGACCTAGCCTTAGGTTTCCAGCCTGGCTTAACATCTTTTGCAGCAATTTGAGATTTCTGTGCACCCCCGCTGGAGCTGCATAGCAGAGGAATTGCTGTTTGAGGAACTGTATCAGGAGAAATAGATTGCTGCACCCTAGAGAACAGTGGGACTCGCCAGACCTTTCAGACCATTGCTGGAATCTGCCTTGTAAGAATGTATACCTTCATCTTGTGAGGAAGTGTTCTGCAACTTGCTGACAAGTAAAAATAAATAAAAACATAGGCTACTTTCACACTAGCCTTTTTTGCGGATCCATCATGGATCAGCAAAAACGCTTCCGTTACAATAATACAACCGCATGCCTTACTTGTTCAACTTCATCTCAGTCTCCTACCTATCAATTTATACACTAAGGCCTCATGCACACGACTGTGTCCTGAAAACACGGATACCGGCTAGGTGCATTCCTCATTTTACGGAACGTCCAACCCACAATAGAGCAGTCCTATCCTTGTCCGTGATCCTTGGACCATAATAGGACATGTTCCGCGTGCGGATGTGGACAGCACGCAGAGTTCTGTCTGCCATCTTTTGCGGTCCCATTGAAGTGAATGGGTCCGCATCCGACCCGCAAAAAATGCGGCTCAAATGCAGACCCATACCACGTTGTGTGCATGAGGCCTTAGACCAAGGGCATCCTACCTTCCACTAGCAAGGAGAACCTACACAGGGTATGCACAAGGTGAACCACTACTCCTATCAATCCAAAACCATCCCCCTCATCACTGCACCAGCCCCAGGAGTAAAGGAGATTTGGTGGATAGAAGCCTGGCCACTGTGACTGCCACTGGACCACTGTCCAATATCCATCATGTCTGCAATTCCCCTGGGTTGCTGCACCACATTAATTGTGTGTTTTGGACACTATTTGTGACTTACTAGACAAGGAGTGTGGCCTAGATGAAAGGCTCATGGTTTAGATTTACTAATCCTAAAAATGGTGTAAGCTTACCTGGGCTGTCTAGACCTGCACCAGATTAATCACAGGGGCTGGATGATAAATCTAGACTCATTTCTCTGACTCTATACCAACTATTGGTTGGCTTAGGCTACATGCACACGATCGTTGTGTGTTTTGCGGTCCGTGTGCACGGACAGCCTTTAATATAACTGTCTATTCTTGTCCGCAAAGCGCGGACAAGAATAGGACAGGTTATATTTTTTTTTGTGGACCACGGAACGGAGCAACGGATACGGACAGCTCTTTTGCGGCCCTATTGAAGTGAATGGGTCCGCATCCGAGCTGCCAAAAACTGCGTCTCGGATGCGGACCAAAACAACGGCCGTGTGCACGAGGCCTTACTTTGAGACAGATTTTTATGCCAGTGTTTTAGACCTTGCTTTTTAGTGTGAGTCCCAGCCCCCTTCCCACTAAACCCCTCCCATTTGAAACAGCACAGAAATCCTTGATCAGGCATCCCCAAACTGCGGCCCTCCAGCTGTTGCAAAACTACAACTCCCAGCATGCCTGAACAGCCTACAGGTATCAGCCTACAGCAGGGCATTGTTGGAGTTGTAGTTTTGCAACAGCTGGAGGGCCGCAGTTGAGGAACCCTGCTCTAGATGCACCAAATTGCTCCAATTTGCACCACTTTTTCAACAGATTTTTGGAGCAGACAGTGTGCGCATCAATATTTTAGTGAAAGGAAGACACAAATCTTCAGCAGCACAGACCTGTTGTAGCTTTCACTCTGGTGCAGGAACGGGCCGGAGGTGCACATAATTTATGATGAGGCCTGCGCCTCGTCATAAATTAGTCACATCCTCCTGCAGTGCAGAAGAGTGGGCAAAATCTCCCCCAAAGAGTGGACAATTCATTGTGTTAAGTCATGCACTGCCTCTCAGGCCTTGCACTTGCACAGTGTATCTGTTTTTCTGAGAGCGTTTTCTGCGTTGGGGGGAGGGGGGCCTCCACAATCTGTCTTCCTACTCTCAGGTATTTTGTAAAGATAGAAAATCTAGAGCATTAATAGAACACATTGTACGGACAGAACATAAAAATATTGACACATACAATACCAGGATATTTAATAAACAGACTCTAAGCCAATATCCTGTTATCATACCATTAATAAAAGTCATTAAACCAGGAAGAAGACTTGACAGTTTATACATTTTGGTGTCGCATGTCTTGCCTGAGGTTCAAGTTAGGATATATTTCCTTTCCTTGTACAGACCAAGTGTTATCGTATAAAAAAATTATTAATTGTTTTGTCAGACATTAAAATGACTAAATTGAAGATTTGATTTTACAGGTACCAGGTGTGTGATGGCGGCTATATTCTGTCTTGTGGGTATTGATGTGTTATTCATTGTTGGCCACTGGAGTCTCAGGCTATTCATTAAAACAACAGTGTGCTGGTAAGTTACAGACCCCCTGACAATACACTGGATATGATATATTATATATATATAAATAATATAATTTATTTTTTTCATCCTAATACAGCTGTACATATTATTTGACAATAGAATTTAGACTTTAAAGGGTTTGCCCATGTTCAGTGGCCCCACATCACCAGACCTCCAGAGGGAAACATACTTACCCGCTCTCTGTCACTATGTTCAGACCCCTTCAGTCCTCTGCTGCCACTGACACACTCTGGTCCCACCTGTCAACATCTAGTTTCATGAGGGTAAGGTGTCCCACTGCAGCCAATAACTGGCCATAGGGTGATGTATTCCACATTCGCCATGTCAATGGGTGCTGGGGGACACATGACATGCCGGACTAAAGTGTGGCCGTGGAGGACTGAAGTAGGCAAAACTCAGTAGTGGGGAGGTAAGTATGCGTACTTGGGTGGTTCAGGCCCCCAAACGTGGACAATCCCCTTAAGCAATGTACTGAAGAAATGTCCCTGGCTGATCTTACTTTTAATAAATAGTATTGCCACCAAAAACAAAGAAACACCAAGATGAAAAATGAAAAAAAAAACTGACACACTAATAAAGACAAATAATTGACCTGCGATCTAGGTGCTATTGCACATGCAGATGGGGCTGTGGGTACCCCACTGTATAAATGTCAGTAAGCTGAAATGCTTGTTCTTTAGTTATTCTGCATATTTTTCATATGGACCATGCACCCCTATACTTTCTTCGATGCTAGACATAAGTAAGGGGAAGGGTTCATACTACCTCCAATAATACTAGCTATAGTACTGTCCGTTTTAACTATTCAGATACTGACAGACATTCTCAACCTTTTGTAATCTTAAAGGAACCTGGAAAAAATCTTGTCTCCCCCTGAAGAAACCCTTCTTACATGTATTAGTGTAACCTACATAGAGCAGACATCCAACCTATGTCCTGAATACTAGTACAATACTCAACACATTTAGTATATGTGTACTTTCATATATCTACTGTAGTATAAACTAGAAGAGAAATGTACATAAAATTATACATGGATATATGCATATATACCTATACCAGAATGAAAACTGGAAAACTGTCTTCAATAACAAAAAAAAAGTTCAAAATGGCACCCTTTGTTCACACTGCATTAAGGGCTACGTTTTGTCTGCCATTTCAAGTATGCTTGCAACCATATGTCCCAGATAGAACACATGCCCTAGATGATACACAAAGGCAGCCCGTACAAGCATGGCACACACTTTTTCTTTTCCACCCCTAAGTGCAGTATCGATGAGCAATGAGATTCTACACAAATCAAATAAGTTACAAATTTCTCCAAAACATTGATTTCTAGCAAATCCAATTTTTGGTGATTCTTCTTGAATGAATCACTTATTTTACATACCAGAATAGAGGAAAGATGAGAGGATGGAGAAGGTGGATCCCAGCAGGCTCGACCATAATGCCATGCAGTGAGCTTTAGTCAATCATGAGGGACTATAGCTGTGAAGTCATTGGCCATGTTATCGGCACTCTATACCATCCCAGCCAGGATCTGCCAGGGTTTTCTGGGTTTATACATTGGAGGGTTAGGATCTCTGGTAGATAAAAATAAAAAGATCTTACATTCAATACAGATAGTTTCATGTTAGAGAGGATGTTTTACAGTGGGGAGAACACCGTAGCCATTTATAATCTTTTCACAGAGATGAGTTTTAGAGACGGGAGTCAATGTGCCATTTATTTAAGAATGTTCGTGCTAGTGTGCAGCATTGAACGTTATACAACTCATTTTTAATAATGTGGATCACCCCATTCTCCATCACATAATAAGCTTTTTATAGTATCAATTCTGGTGCTGATAGTCTGCTGCCTGACGTACTGGTGTGTGTCACAGTTACCGCTCATATATTGTCATCGACCCTGTCTATAAAAAAAAAAAAACTAAGTGTATTTTTAAAAAATTAAGGTAATTACAGATTATAGTACCTGAAGTATATATGTGCGTCACAGTTACTGATCGTGTCTGGTAGTGGACTTACGCTGTCCAAATGACCTTTTTTAAAATAATAAAAAAATATATATATATATATATATATATATATATATATATATATACACACTAGTGAATATTCGTGTATATATATATATTTATATATATTTATTTATTTTTTTTAAATAAAAAAATAAATAAAAATAAAAAATAAATAAAAAAGTTATTTATATATATATATATATATATAACTTTTTTATTTATTTTTTATTTTTATTTATTTTTTTATTTAAAAAAATTCTGTTGATGACAGACTATTGTATCAACCTGACTTGTTGGTATGCTTTGGTTACCAACCATATTTCTGTCTAATTTACCATTTATTTTTACTATTTCAAAGTTTATTAAAAACGTTCAGTTGATCTAAGACTAGTGTGTCTGAAATATTGGTGTGCGCCAAAGTTACCAACCATATACTGTAACAGACTCTTTCTCCACTTGACCATCTTAAAAAAAATATATGTTTTAAAGTTTATTAAGGAAATTCAGTTGATCAGAGACTATTGTGCCTGACATATTGTTCTGCATCACAGCTATATTGTACTGGACTCTGTCCAAAAATATAGTGTACTTTTGTGGATAGATTGTGTGACTTCTGATTTTTTTTTTTTTTTTATATGAATAGCATTAAATATAAAATATCTAGTAAAATATGGAGTGGTAATGGATGGGGTAATGTAAAATCAAACACCTGTACCATGTCATTTATCAGTGGGAATGTGGGTGGCTGTAGCAGAAGTAGCAGCAGCGGCACTGTCAGCACCTGCCGTCCTGCCAGCAGTAGCAGACCATAGTTGTCCTTTGCCTTTGGTAGTCAACCTCATATTATTGCGAAGAAAGCAGATGACATTATGGACTGTGTGATGTACTCATCATCTCAGTCCAAGCAAGTTGTTGTTACCTCTCAGTTTAACACCATGTCTTTAAGCCAGTGTTCAGAGCATTCCTCCTGCTCCTTCTGTATAATAGTGAATTTGAAGATGGATTTTCCATCATTTATGCCTTCACTGATTTTTCTTAGTGTTGTGCCTTCTTTTCTCCTTAGAGACAACACTCTGGGTGCCAAGGAAGATATTACAAATAGTGTTTCTGTTGCAAGAGTAAAGTCAGCATTTGGACTGCAGGCGGAGGAGGAGAGCATAATGACTTAAATGTATAGCCTTGTTGGTGGCGGCAGGAGTGGCACTTGTAGCCATGGTCATGGTAGGGAAGCTGGTGGCTGTGGTGATAGTGGCATTAGGGGCATATATAGAGGTGGGAATTATGAGGTGGTGTCCATGACATATCAAAGTCTGAGAAAAGTAGCAGGAATGATGAGGATTGTTTGATGGGCAGGACCTGGAGACTGGATCAGGGTAATGAGGAGGTAATGACATAAGAGGAGATGAGTGGTGGTGGTGGTGACCAAGAGCAGAGCTAATCGGAAAAAAAAACCTGCCATGAGTAAATGTGATTCTATTTTAATCAGCTTGGGAACAGGTTGTTGTTGTAGGGTCAAACCTAGGGCAAGCCTGTATGGACATCTCCCATATGGGAATTTTTCACAGCATTGCCCACCAACAAAATCAGTATGCAAGCTCTGCAGTTAGAGAATAAGATGTGTCCATTTAGGCACAAATGTAGTAACAACGAATTTCCTTCAGCACTTGAAGCGGCATCACAGGCTCATGCAATAAAATAGAACTACCTAGCAATTTGAGCAAGATTGTCCTCCTCCCTGTTGGCATTTTAGTAGCCAGGCCACATCCATAATTAGTACTAGTGATGAGCGGGAGGTGCCATATTCGATTTTGAGATATTTCGCAAATATTCAATTGAAAATTTGTCTTATATTCGTCGATATCGAATATTCGTCATTATTCTATTTATCTCGAATAATATACGATTTTATTTTTTGCGTATTGCGATTTTCTTTAAACTGTATAAGGCAACTTTCATATTGGTTGGCTAATATGTGTATTTTACGAATATTCACTGTATTGCTATAACTTTGTTTTTTAGAATATTACGAATATTCTAAAATACGAAGTTATAGCAATATACCGAATATTCGTAAAATACACATAATTTAGCTAATATAGTTCTAAAATTTATTTTTTTATAGTAAATTTTTTTGTCTCTTCCGAACTTCATTTTTGGAAAAAATTGATGCTATAAAAAAATATATATACTGCACTCTATTAGCTAAATTGCAGTCCATATGTATATATTACAATATTCGCAATATTGCTATAACTTATTCAAAAAAATCTATTACGAATATTCGAAAAAACAAAGATATAGCAATATAGCGAATATTGTAATATATACATATAGACTGCAATTTAGCTAATATAGTGCTGTAGTATTTTTTTTTTATAATGTCCATTTTTTCCAAAAATTAAGCTCAGAAGAGACAAAAAAAATTTGACTATAAAAAAAAAGATTATAGCACTATATTAGCTAAATTGCAGTCTATATGTGTATTTTATGAATATTCGCTATATTGCAATAACTTAGTTTTTTTGAATATTCGTAATATACACATATAGACTGCAATTTAGCTAATATAGTGCTGTACATAAAGAGGAAAATTATAAATCAGTAATGATTTATAATTTCCCTCTTTATGTAGGATAGTTTGTTATGCGACAAATAGCCAATTACATATGCGTGTGGATTGGGTCGCATAAGGGCTGTATGCTATTGGGATGCCTTGGTTGAATAGACGAAGATATAGAATATAGCGCTATATTTGCTATATTCGACAATTCTACCAAGCCAACCGTAAGCAACTGTTGGCTTGGTAGAATTGTTGAATGTCAAATATAGCGCTATATTCTCTATCTTCGTCTATTCGACCAAGCCAACCCAATAGCATACAGCCCTTATGCGACGCGATTCACTCGCATATTTAATTGCCGATTTATCGCATAACATAAACTATCTTACATAAAGAGGAAAATTATAAATCAGTAACGATTCTCATTACTGATTTATAATTTTCCTCTTTATGTAAGATAGTTTGTTATGCGATAAATCGGCAATTAAATATGCGAGTGAATCGCATCGCATAAGGGCTGTATGCTATTGGGTTGGCTTGGTCGAATAGACGAAGATAGAGAATATAGCGCTATATTCGACAATTCTACCAAGCCAACCCATTAGTGATGGTAGTAATTTTTACTATCACAAAATTTGTGATACTAAATTACTAGCACTAATTTAGTGATATTAAAGTAAGTTACTAATATGACTAATGGGTTCAGAAGGAGAAAAAATTAATATTCGTTATAACTAATATATTTTAATATATTAGAAATATTCGCGAATTTACGAAGTTGTAATATTCGGACGAATATTTCGCTATTCGTATATTCGTGCTCATCCCTAATTAGTACATGGTCACTGTTGTCATCATCACTGTCAACACCATAAGCTACTGCTTCTCCTGCTCCACCTCTGCTCTAGCATCAGTCATCCATAATAGAATGTGTGGGCAGGAAATAACAAAATGCTGCCGCTACTACTTCAGCACACCCGTAGCAAGGGTTAATTATTGCTAAAAGGGTTAATGTAATTTATTTTAGGTGCTATATATCACACAGGGCTCAATATGGGAAAGCAAATAGGTAACATCTGGCAGCATTCTGGTATAGTCACCAGGGTCATGTGCTGGCCACACCCCTGTTTGGTTAGTTCTAACTAATTTAGAGATCAGTCTGGCTCGGACTGTGGATGAAGCTCTAGCTTGTGAGCCTGGCAGAAGCTGGTGGCAAGGAAAATTAATTTTCCCCAGGAAAAACACCATTCCTGTGAACTGAGAAGCTGCTAGAGCAAAAGCATTTGTGCCAGGAAACTAACCTTGAGAGAAATCAGGAAAGATATCCACAGACTGCTTAGGACCAGGCAGTGGCGTGCCCAGGGTGTTTGGCACCCAGGGCTGGTACTTTCTCTGGCACCCCCCCCCCCCCCCAATACTTGACCACATACCTCTTACATCCAGGGACGTCTCCTGTCATGTAGACCTTCTCTTTCCTCTTCTCCTCCATCAGACGTTAGACCGCCATGACAAATTCTTTCAGCCACATCTCGTCTCTACAGAGTTTGAAATACAGACACGTTAAATTTCTCTGTTTTTCCATCAACCTCCCCATCCTGGTGTCCCCACAGTGTCATCCTGCTGCCAACCCTCAATGTTGTGCCCCCCAATGCCCCAGGTACTATACTGCTGAAAAAAATTGTGACAATTTATCCAACTGGTGTAAAGTAGAACTGGATTTCCAAAAGAGCTGTCAAAAATCAAAGGTGGAATCTGATTGGTTGCTATGGGCAACTAACCCAGTTCTACTTTACACCAGTTTGATAAATTACCCCAAATGTCCCTATAGTGTCTACAGCCGTTATAATGTCCCCTAGAGTGCCCCCAGTAATAACACCCTGTATTGTGCTCCAGGTAATAATCCCTGTATAGTGTCCCCAGAAATACAAACCGGATTCCAAAAAAGTTGGGACACTATACAAATCGTGAATAAAAACTGAATGCAATGATGTGGAGGTGCCAACTTCTAATATTTTATTCAGAATAGAACATAAATCACGGAACAAAAGTTTAAACTGAGAAAATGTACCATTTTAAGCGAAAAATATGTTGAATCAGAATTTCATGGTGTCAACAAATCCCCAAAAAGTTGGGACAAGGCCATTTTCACCACTGTGTGGCATCTCCCCTTCTTCTTACAACACTCAACAGACGTCTGGGGACCGAGGAGACCAGTTTCTCAAGTTTAGAAATAGGAATGCTCTCCCATTCTTGTCTAATACAGGCCTCTAACTGTCCATTCGTCTTGGGCCTTCTTTGTTGCACCTTCCTCTTTATGATGCGCCAAATGTTCTCTATAGGTGAAAGATCTGGACTGCAGACTGGCCATTTCAGTACCCGGATCCTTCTCCTACGCAGCCATGATGTTGTGATTGATGCAGAATGTGGTCTGGCATTATCTTGTTGAAAAATGCAGGGTCTTCCCTGAAAGAGATGACGTCTGGATGGGAGCATATGTTGTGCTAGAACTTGAATATATTTTTCTGCATTAATGGTGCCTTTCCAGACATGCAAGCTGCCCATGCCACACGCACTCATGCAACCCCATACCATCAGAGATGCAGGCTTCTGAACTGAGCGTTGATAACAACTTGGGTTGTCCTTGTCCTCTTTGGTCCGGATGACATGGCGTCCCAGATTTCCAAAAAGAACTTTGAATCGTGACTCGTCTGACCACAGAACAGTCTTCCATTTTGCCACACTCCATTTTAAATGATCCCTGGCCCAGTGAAAACGCCTAAGCTTGTGGATTTTGCTTAGAAATGGCTTCTTCTTTGCACTGTAGAGTTTCAGCTGGCAACGGCGGATGGCACGGTGGATTGTGTTCACTGACAATGGTTTCTGGAAGTATTCCTGAGCCCATTCTGTGATTTCCTTTACAGTAGCATTCCTGTTTGTGGTGCAGTGTCATTTAAGGGCCCGGAGATCACGGGCATCCAGTATGGTTTTACGGCCTTGACCCTTACGCACAGAGATTGTTCCAGATTCTCTGAATCTTCGGATGATGTTATGCACAGTTGATGATGATAGATGCAAAGTCTTTGCAATTTTTCGCTGGGTAACACCTTTCTGATATTGCTCCACTATCTTTCTGCGCAACATAGAGACACTGCCACTCTGAGAAGCTCTTTATATACCCAATCATGTTGCCAATTGACCTAATTAGTGTTAATTGGTCTTCCAGCTCTTCGTTATGCTCAAATTTACTTTTTCCAGCCTCTTATTGCTACTTGTCCCAACTTTTTGGGGATTTGTTGACACTGTGAAAATTTGAATCAACGTATTTTTCCTTTAAAATGATACATTTACTCGGATTAAACGTTTGATCTGTCATCTACGTTCTATTACAAATAAAATATTGACATTTGCCATCTCCACATCATTGCATTCAGTTTTTATTCACAATTTGTTTAGTGTCCCAACTTTTTTGGAATCCGGTTTGTAATAGAATTGCCCCTACAGTGCCTCCACAATAACAACGCCCCCACGCTGCCCCATATAGTAATTTCCCCCACGCTGCCCCAATATAGTAATTTCCCCCCACACTGCCCCCACAAGAGTTTCCCCCATACAGTAATTTCCCCCACACTGCCCCATATAGTAATTTCCCCCCACAATGCCCCACACAGTAATTTCCCCCCCAATGCCCCCATACAGTAGTTTCCCCCACACTGCCTCCGTACAGTAGTTTCCCCCACACAGTAATTTCCTCCACACTGCCCCCACACAGTAGTTTCCTCCACACTGCCCCCATACAGTGGTTTCCCCCACACTGCCCCCACAGTAGTTTCCCCCACACTGCCCCTATACAGTAATTTCCTCCACACTGCCCCCACAGTAGTTTCCCCCCACACTGCCCCTATACAGTAATTTCTTCCACACTGCCCCACACAGTAGTTTCCTCCACACAGCCCCCATACAGAAATTTCCCCCACACAGTAGTGTCCCCCACACTACCCCCATACAGTATTTTCCCTCACACAGTAGTTTTCCCCACACTGCCCCCACAGTATTTCCCATACAGTATTTCCCTCACACTGCCCCCATACAGTAGTGTCCCCCACACAGTAGTTTCCCCCACACAGTATTTCCCTCACACTGCCCCATACAGTAGTGTCCCCAACAGTAGCTTCCTCCACATTGCCCATATAGTAATCCCTCCCATAATTACTACCCCCACATAGTAATCCCTCCCATGATAATTTGCCCCACACAGTATCCCACCATATTTCCCTCCCACATGTCCTCCTTTGTGCACCCCCCTCATGTCCCCATGTCCCCCAAAGTTAGCACATAAAAACCTGTAATGATGGAAGCGCTCATTGCTTCTGGGCCTGGCAGTGGCACCCCCGTGAGAGCCGGCACCCGGGGCGGACCTTCCCCCCCCCCCCCCCCCCCCGTCACGCCACTGGGACCAGGTGAGTTCATGTGCAGGGACATTAAAGATCCTTGGACTTTGCTGCATGTGGAACAGGTTGTAGCCTCTGGTGCCTACTACATTTTTGAGAGACTTGCATGCCTGTGGTCAATTTGGAAAGATTGCAAAGTGCTTAGAACAAGAATCGGGGATTACCACTACCATCATTGCCACTGCCTATACACAGCCATTAGGAGAAGCAAGCTCATTTTCATCACTAAACTGGGCTTTGTCTTTGTCTTCAATATTCAACATCCCTGATCTCCTGCTTTGCACCCTTTTAACCATTCACCATCAAGGGAACTCCCACCTAACAGGAGGCAGGAGCCTCAAATCCAGGGTGTGCCTGAAGTAAAAAATGTGCGCCCTCCATTCGCTACATGGCCTAGGGAGAGCCCGGGTGAGGACTGCTACCATGAACTGTGAGTACTACTACCACCATTATAGTCACAACCACTCCTCCAATCCTCTCTTTTCTGGGTACCCCTACACAGCCACACATCTTCTGCTAGCAACTCTACCTTGCATGGTATGACAAATCTAAAACTGCTCCCAAAAAAGGGATAATTTTTTTGACGACTTTTGCAAAAAGCCATTGATTCTTCACTTTCTAGACCAAAATAAAACAAGCCATTTCTTCCTATGATATCACCAAGTTTATATAAACACCGAAAGGTCTGCCGCCACAAAGGGATAATTTTTTGAACTTTTTTTTATTTTGAAAGTCATAAATCCAACAGCGCAGTGTGTTATTAAACAGGCTGTTTCTCACCGGCTACCATCTGTTTACCTAAAGCCATATACAGTGGATATAAAAAGTCTACACACCGCTGTTAAAATGTCAGGTTTCTGTGATGTAAAAAAATTTGACAAAGATAAATAATTTCAGAACTTTTTACACCTTTAGGCCCACACTTTATTCACACGTCCGCAATTTCGGTCCGCATTTGCGGAACGGAATTGCGGACCGATTCATTTCTATGGGGCCGAACGATGTGCGGCCCGCCTTCGGGAATGCGGACCCGCACTTCCGGGTCCACATTCCCGTTCCCGAAAAAAATAGAACATGTCCTATTCTTGTCCGCAATTGCCGTGTCCGTGTTTTGCGGATCCGCAGATCCGCAAAACACCATACGGACATGTGAATGGAGCCTTAATGTGACCTATAAACTGTAACACTCAATTGAAAAACAAACTAAAATCTTTTAGGTGGAGGGAAGAAAGCAAATAATGTGGTTGCATAAGTGTGCACACCCTCTTATAACTGGTGATATAGCTGTGTTCAGAATTAAGCAGTCACATTCTAAATCATGTTAAATAGGAGTCAGCATACACCTGCCATCATTAAAAGTGCTTCTGATTAACCCCAAATAAAGTTCAGCTGCTCTAGTTGGTCTTTCCTGAAATTTTCTTAGTCGCGTGCCACAGCAAAAGCCATGGTCCACAGAGAGCTTCCAAAGCATCAGAGGGATCTCATTGTTAAAAGGTATCAGTCAGGAGAAGGGTAGAAAAGAATTTCCAAGGCATTAGATATACCATGGAACACAGTGAAGACATCATCAAGTGGAGAAAATATGGCACAACAGTGACATTACCAAGAACTGGACGTCCCTCCAAAATTGATGAAAAGACGAGAAGAAAACTGGTCTGGGAGGCTACCAAGAGGCCTACAGCAACATTAAAGATGCTGCAGGAATATCTGGCAAGTACTGGCTGTGTGGTACATGTGACAACAATCTCCTGTATTCTTCAGATGTCTGGGCTATGGGGTAGAGTAGCAAGACGAAAGCCTTTTCTTATGAAGAAAAACATCCAAGCCAGGCTACATTTTTCAAAAACACATCTGAAGTCTCCCAAAAGCATGTGGGAAAAGGTGTTATGGTCTGATGAAACCAAGGTTGAACTTTATGGCCATAATTCCAAAAATTATGAACAGTTCCAAGAACTTCATCTTTCAGCATGACAACGACCCAAAGCATACATCCAAATCAACAAAGGAATGGCTTCACCAGAAGATGATTAAAGTTTTGGAATGGCCCAGCCAGAGCCCAGACCTAAATCCGATTGAAAATCTGTGGGGTGATCTGAAGAGGGCTGTGCACAGGAGATGGCCTCACAATCTGACAGGTTTGGAGTGTTTTTGCAAAGAAGAGTGGGCAAATCTTGGCAAGTCAAAATGTGCCATGCTGATAGACTCATACCCAAAAAGACTGAGTGCTGTAATAAAATCAAAAGGTGCTTCAACAAAGTATTAGTTTAAGGGTGTGCACACTTATGCAACCATATTATTTTATTTTTATATTTTTTCTTCCCTCCACCTAAAAGATTTCAGTTTGTTTTTCAATTGAGTTGTACAGTTTATAGGTCACATTAAGGCCTCATGCACACGACCGTTGTGTGCATCCGTGGCCGTTGTGCCGTTTTCAGTTTTTTTTCGCGGACCCATTGACTTTCAATTGGTCCGTGGAAAAATCGGAAAATGCACCGTTTTGCAGCCGAGGCCGTGATCCGTGTATCCTGTCCGTCAAAAAAATATGACCTGTCCTATTTTTTTGACGGACAACGGTTCACGGACCCATTCAAGTCAATGGGTCCGTGAAAGAACACGGATGCACACAAGATTGGCATCCGTGTCCGTGATCCGTGGCCGTAGGTTGCTTTCATACAGACGGATCCGAAGATCCGTCTGCATAAAAGCTTTTTCTGATCTAAGTTTTCACTTCGTGAAAACTCATTTCCGACAGTATATTCTAACACAGAAGCGTTCCCATGGTGATGGGGACGCTTCTAGTTAGAATACACTGCAAACTTTGTACAAGACTGCCCCCTGCTGCCTGGCAGCACCCGATCTCTTACAGGGGGATATGATAGCACAATTAACCCCTTCAGGTGCGGCACCTAAAGGGGTTAATTGTACTATCATATTCCCCTGTAAGAGATCAGGGCTGCCAGGCAGCAGGGGGCAGACCCCCCCCCCCCTCCCCAGTTTGAATATCGTTGGCGGCACAGTGTGCGCCCACCATCGCCCCCCCCCCCTCCCTCTATTGTAATAAATCGTTGGTGGCAGTGTGCGCCCACCATCGCCCCCCCCTCCCTCCCTCTATTGTATTAAATCGTTGGTGGCACAGTGTGCCAACCACCATCGCCCCCCCCTCCCTCTATAGCAGTAACATTGGTGGCAGTGTGCGGTCTCCCATTCCCCCCCCCCCTCATTGGTGGCAGCGGAGTTCCGATCGGAGTCCCAGTTTAATCGCTGGGGCTCCGATCGGTAACCATGGCAACCAGGAAGCTACTGCAGCCCTGGTTGCCATGGTTACTTAGCAATAGTACAACAGTAGAAGATTCATACTTACCCCTGCTTGCTGCTGCGATGTCTGTGTCCGGCCGGGAGCTCCTCCTACTGGTAAGTGACAGTTCTTTAGCAATGCGCCGCACAGACCTTTCACTTACCAGTAGGAGGAGCTCCCGGCCGGTCACAGACATCGCAGCAGCAAGCAGGTAAGTATGAATCTTCTACTGTTGTACTATTGCTAAGTAACCATGGCAACCAGGGCTGCAGTAGCGTCCCGGTTGCCATGGTTACCGATCGGAGCCCCAGCGATTAAACTCCGATCGGAACACCGCTGCCACCAATGATGGGGGGGGGGTTAATGGGAGGCCGCACACTGCCACCAATGTTACTGCTATAGAGGGAGGGGGGGGGCGATGGTGGTTGGCACACTGTGCCACCAACGATTTAATACAATAGAGGGAGGGAGGGGGGGCGATGGTGGGGGCACACTGTGCCACCAACGATTTATTACAATAGAGGGAGGGAGCGATGGTGGGCGCACACTGTGCCACCAACGATATTCAAACTGGGGAGGGGGGGGGTCTGCCCCCTGCTGCCTGGCAGCCCTGATCTCTTACAGGGGAATATGATAGCACAATTAACCCCTTTTAGGTGCCGCACCTGAAGGGGGGCAGTCTTGTACAAAGTTTGTAGTGTATTCTAACCTGAAGCGTCCCCATCACCATGGGAACGCCTCTGTGTTAGAATATACTGTCGGATCTGAGGTTCACGAAGTAGCTCATATCTGACAGTATATTCTAACATAGAGGCGTTCCCATGGTGATGGGGACGCTTCAAGTTAAAATATACCATCGGATTGGAGAAAACTCCAATCCGATGGTATAAAAGAACTCCAGACTTTACATTGAAAGTCAATGGGGACGGATCCGTTTGAAATGGCACCATATTGTGTCAACATCAAACGGATCCGTCCCCATTGACTTGCATTGTAATTCAGGACGGATCCGTTTGGCTCCGCACGGCCAGGCGGACACCAAAACGACTTTTTTTTCATGTCCGTGGATCCTCCAAAAATCAAGGAAGACCCACGGACGAAAAAACGGTCACGGATCACGGACCCACGGGCCCCGTTTTTGCGGACCGTGAAAAAAAACTGTCGTGTGCATGAGGCCTAAAGGTGGAAAAAGTTCTGAAATGATTTATCTTTGTCTCATTTTTTACATCACAGAAACCTGACATTTTAACAGGGGTGTGTAGACTTTTTATATCCACTGTATGTTGCTTTAAGTTTGACATTACTAATGCTGTCTTCACATTAAAGAGCTTGAAAGTGGTTGAATACAGCCCTAGGAGACCTCAGAGTGTCATACATGGCTTTTCATGGCAATTAGGGTACTGTCAATACGAGTCAAATTTATTTGGACCAAATCGAATCTGATGGCCAGAATGATAGAATTGGAACCAAATTGAATTTGAGGAAATTTGTTCATCTTTAGTCAGCAGTATATTACCGGCTAGGAAGGGGTTAATCAACAGCGTTTATCAGTAATGTCAATGCCAGAAGAGGTTGACAGATTTATGTTTTGTTATAAAACAGAATATGCTATAAAAAGCTTAACAAAGTGAATCAAGATGCTCGTAAGTGCTCAGAGAACTTACCTCATCCTCACAAATTACACAGATACTCAGAGTTTTCCGGGTTTTACGCTATTTACTTAATGATTCACTTGAATTTGAAATTTGGTGCCAAAGATTAGGACAGATTATAACAGAGCTGCAGGTTAGAACTGATCCCAGTTTAATGTTTCAGATATTTATTTCATTTTAGCAAATTGATTAATCTACATACAACTTTATGCTTTACCCTGGGTTCACACCTGAGCGTTCCTCAAACGCGCGTTTTACACGCGTTTTTGTCGCTCGTTTTTTGTAATAGTAAACGCGCGTTTGACGCGCGTTTGTGTCATTGACTGCAGTGTCCTATGGCCACAAACGCGCGTCAAAACGCCCCAAAGAAGCTCAAGTACTTGTTTGAGCGTCGGGCGTTTTACAGCGCGTTCGTACGCGCTGTAAAACGCCCAGGTGTGAACCCTTTCCATAGGGAAGCATTGGTTTTCATGTCTTAAGCGTTTTACAGCGCGTTTGAACGCGCTGTAAAACGCTCAGGTGTGAACCCAGGGTTAGGGTTTCATATAATGTGCTTCAGAACCAACGCTCTGGTAGCTGATGGGCTGGAAAGCCTTCTAAAACCTACACTCTTCTTACACTTCAAGAACTGTACTCAGAAGAATAAAAACATGTTTCTCTGAATTTATTATTTTACCATACATATAAAATGCTTCCAGGTCCTCATATATTATTGGGGCTCTGCTATATTATGGGGCCTGTTTGTAGAGCAGAACATGATATTGTTAAATGGATACGCACTACTCTTAGTTGGATGGAGATCTACCGGCTTCCTTGCCCCATCAATTTCAATGAGCCCTATGAATTAAAATACAATTCTGTAGCAGATTACAGTTAAATTCTGGGGGTCCCTGCAGTAGGGTACTTTATTTCCCTGTAATGCTGGTGGGGGTTGCCCTACAATTAATTATTATTATATACATTTTATATATCTTAACATGTTTGTCATTTACATGCTGTTAAAAAAATGATCAAGTGAAGAGTTGTGACATTTTACTTGCATAGTATGGCGCCACCTGGTGTTCAAAGTGTACAGAAATGTGCACATCTACCGAATGAGCTAGGTGCTGCCGGTCACACTACTTCCCTACAGACAGTTCTCTGCATAGTGATCAGCCAATAAAAATAGATTTCTGCGCTGCCTGTCAGAGAAGGACCAGAGACTCCACAGAAGCATGATAGTGTAGCTGAGAAGACTCCTTCTGCAGGGAAAGTAAGAAGGGACTGTGTTGCTAGCTTCCAGAGGGGGAAGGAAACTGATACTGTTCAGAGTCCATCCCCAGCAGCACCTGGGGTAAATAAAATGAGGTAAAAGTTAATTTTTATCCTAGAAGTACTGTAAGAAAAAACATAAAAATGGCATGATCTAAATTTAAATTGGTAGCTAGAGTAAAGGTCCTTTTACACAGACAGAGGATTTGCTCCTCAAAATAGGAAGAGTTCAAACCCCCTGTTTACATGGCGAGTAGTGCAGGTAACAATCATTTTTATGTCTATATAAAAGATGCAATCAGCAATAAACAAGTGTTTTATCGTTTGATCAGCGTAAACATGCTGAGCGATGAGGAACATTCGTTCTTACGAAAGTTCATTCAGCATATCACTGGCCCATCTAAAAGAGCTTTATGGGGTTGATTTGAAGTTATTCCCTATCCACCTAATAGGTAGTAACTAGCTGATCTGTCGGGACCTACTGCTGCGAGCCCCCACCGATCCCAAGAATGAGGGTCCTGCTCCCCTGATTTGATGGAGCAGCAGGTCGAGCATGCATCCTGACACTCCATTCATTCTTTATGGGACTGCCAGAGGTAGCAGGCAATTCTAAAGGCATTCCGTTATACATTCCGTCATAGAATTGCGTTATGGTCCATGGTAGCGGAATCCATAACGCAATTCTGCCTTTACCACCAAACGAAGTGCAAACAAATTTCATAACATGAAATTCGCTCATATCTAAATCAGGACCAAGCATTCCTATCAGGACCAACCATGTAAGCTTCAGTCTTTTGCTTCTAGTCTGATGAAAGTTACCATTATCTTGTAATTCTGTGCTGGAAACCAGTTCCGGACAATTACACTTTCTGGGTTAATTGGCAGGAAATCTTTGATGGGATTTTCCTAATATCTAAGAAATGAAGTAGATATATTCTTATGGCACAGACAGTGGTGGGAAGCCTGTTACTTCTCATAGTATAGGAGTCTAACAGTTTCCTTTGTAGTATAACAGTGGTAGATCAGAGACAACATCACGATGACTAATACACTAAATAAAACAGCTATAACAGTACAGAATATATAGAATATGAGAAAAGCACATTATGCTCCACACATTCAGTTTTTTAGTGGAAGAATAATTTGGCAGACAACACAAAATATCTATCACTGACATGTCTGCTTATTTTTTTTATCTCCGCTTTGCTTTAAAGTACACTTGTCAGTAGGATCAACCCTATAAAATTGTTCCTGAAAATAAAAATAAAAATTGTATTACCATATGCAAATGAAGGTATCAGTGCACTGACGGTGGCACATCAGCTCCTCAACTTTCTAGGGTTCTGAAACCCTCATTTGCACACAGAATAGCGTTTTTTTTTTTTTCTTGGGAACAGCTCAACTGATTTTCACAAGGCAGGTATTTTAATCAGCAGGATCAACCCTGCTAGGCAATATGCCTTGTGACGGGAGCTCTTTAAAGGAGGTGTCTCCTTAAGATGTCATAGATGGAGTTTCCCTGCTTAGATCCACCTCTATGAAGTCAAAATTGAGACCTACCATTCATCTGGTGACTATAATTTACTTCCAGATTATAACAATCTCTCCTGGTCATGTGATGAGCACATAGGTCCAGGACTGATTACAGTTCCAGCACAGTTCTGTCGGAGAAACTGATGACTTGTTTGATCATAGGACCAGGACAGATTTGTCTCCAGAGGATGTATGCACTGACTATTTCCAATCAATGGTGCAAAGTCCTCATCTGTGATTTGAGTCACATTGGACACAGAAAATGTCATTCACTTCACAGTCCTTTAATATTGTATTTTGATGGATCTATTTTTCAAGCAATCTAGAAAACCAGTGCTAGTGACAGTGGGCGATATGTTTTCACTAAAACTATAATGGTATACCATTAAAAAAAATCGTCAAGACAGTCCCTTTCTGTAAGTTCAGTCAGGAGTCCCCTCTAAGAGCCAGAGCCGAGAGCCACCAAGTGAGGGAGACACCTGCTCTGATGGGGCCAACTAATCCATTCATTCAATGGGCAGCCATTCATTTGACAGCAGCAGGGGAAATGTGCAACCTGAGGGACCTTCCCTCAGCGCTGTGGGTTCCAGAAATCAAACCCACAGTGATTAGCTAATCACCGGGATAGATATAATTGTAGAAAGGAACTTCTTTAATACCAGAAAAAGTAGACCGGTAATTAACTCTTTTAGGACCTTGCGATTTTATTTTTCTATTTGTTTTTTACTAACTGCCTTCCTGGAGCCATAACTTTTTCACTTTTCCATTCACATGGAAGGCAAGTTGTACTTTCTAATGGCACAATTTACTATTCCATATAATGTAGTGGAAATTCCGAATGGTGTGGAATTGGTAAAAAATTCTGCCAGTTTTATGGGATTAGTTTTGTGGTATAACTGACCCTTGCCATTATTATGAAAACCATAACTTTTGTATAGTTAGGTCTACGAAGCTGTGTGTGCTAATTTTTTATTTATACCATTTTAGAGTGTGTATGACTTTCTGATCACTTTTTATTCCATTTTTTTTATGAGGTGAACTGACAAAAAAAATGCTGAATCGGCCATTTAGATTTTTTTCCATTACGCCATTCACCATATGAGATAAATATTTTTATATTAGTACAGGCATTTTTTTTTATTTGGCGATAACCATGATATTAATTTTTTTATTGTGAGGAAAGGAGGGTGATTTGAATTTTAATATTTCTAATAATTTTTTAAAACCTTTTTTTTTCTCCAAGGCATCTAAGGATTAAAATGCCTACCATCGGCATTATTGCCGATCGCAGACATTAGCCCTGGGTGTCTGCTGTTTAAAAAAGCAGACACCTGGCAGCTTTTTTTTTTTTTTTTAAGACCAGAGGTCCGAAAAGGGTTAAAGGTAATTCTTTTGTAATATATGAATCTGACTTCTCGGTGTTTTCAATAATGGAAGTGGCACCCAGCCAACGGGACAAGAGCCAAGGGACCACTTTTGGTAGGTAATAATCACTGTATACTTTGAACTCCCCACAAGGTCTGCCATTTTCAAAATGCTGTGAACCAGTCAAGGTCCTTACACGTGTCCATTTTTCCTGCTTTCAACACCAGAGCTTGAACAACTGGTGTAGGATTGCCAAGGTGTAGGATTTAGGACTGCAAGTGAACATGGTCATTCTCAATGTTATTCACTTTTAATTTTATGGCTGATCAGTGTATATAGAAATGATGAATTGTGGTGGAAGGTTTGGCATATACTAAACTACACCATCGTTTTCTAACATTTCTCTCATTTTTTTCACATACAGGCTACTACAGGTTACAACAACTGAAGACAACCCATCACCATTACATCATTATTCCTTCAAGATCTGACCAAGCCTCCATCACACATCTGCCTTGTCAAACTGACATGCAAGTGAATATCCCCTTCCCCTTGTACACTGTAAAGAACTTCAAGTGCCTTATATGAAAGCTTGGCTTGCTATTCATTGCGGGCTAACCCTAAGAGAACCATCTGGGGGCATGTAACTAGCAGTCTCCATCCTCCAAAAATCTACTGTGTTGAGAGACTTTGTCTAATACTTGTAATTAAAGAAAAAAATCTATTTTTTTTCTTAAATTTAAGCTGCATGTTTATGAATATTAAGATATGTTTAAAGGAAAGAAAAGAGAACTGTATTTTTCCAATATGGAGATTCTGTCTGTGCTATTTGTGTGGGCTGTACATATTTCATGCACTAGATCAGCATGTGCCCAGTATTATTTTGCCTTGTACCATTATAACCATACCGGGAACTAATCAGAGTAGAGAAGCAATTTCTAGTTGTACTTAATGTTATAAAGTAAGAAGTGGTTTATTTAATATAATTCTCTGTGAATTTGTTGTATGTGAATTATGTTGTATTCGAAACCTGTGGAAAGTGCAGTTAATAGAATTCCTTTACTGGATCCCCCTCCCCCAGATTGGGCTGACACATTCCTGGTGATAATGTCCGCTTTCTTCTCCATCCTAATCTTTATCAGTAAACGTGGGGAAGGTATCTCCCCATTTACCATTGTAGTGCATCTCAATCACATGGCTGAATCGATTCAATCTACAATTGTGGTGTGAGGGCTGATTCACATGACCATGCTCGGTCCAGGAAACACAGTCGATGTGTTGGGCGCATCTCCTGGGCCTACAACGGCTCCCTTGACCCAAACGGACTTCATCATGATGTTTCAGTCAGTTCCTATCAAATCTTGGGTCTATTGTACTGTACCCACATGAGGAATTGACTGCGTCATAGTGATTTATGATAGTCAGATCCTATCCGCTTGCAGGTCTATTGTACTGTACTCACTTGATGATGTAAGTACAGTACAATAGACCCGTGTTCAGATAGGAACTGACTGCATCATAAATCACTGATGCAGTCAGTTCATCATGTGAGTACAGTACAATAGACCTGCAATCTGATAGGAACTAACTGTCTCATAAATCACTATATATACATAAATGCAGTCATTCTGGGTCTGGAGAGCCGCGGTTGGTTCGGCAGTTGCGGCCAACACACAGACCATGTTTCCTTGACACATCAAAAACTCAATCCCCGCTGCCATGATGACTACTTTGTCTCACATATATCCAGTGTCAGTCCTAACAAAAACCAGATACTTTAAAGGGTCACTTCCACCCTTCCAGTTTTTTTTATCACATATTACCCTATATGTGAATATTCTTTGTATTTTTTTAACACAAAATAGGGGGATGGTTTTCTAAATCTAATTTTTTAAGACACTCCATGGATTCTAGTTTCTGTCCAAGCTCTTATCTTATTTTCTTTCTGAACTTTTAGCAGAAAGGTTCACTTGGGTACTCTTATTGAGTCACCACCCCTCACTCCTCCCTGGTCTGACAGTTAGTGGGAGATTACTGCAAAGGAAGGACCTTATTTTGTATTATTTATTTTTTTCCCCACTTTCTGATGGAAGTGCCCCTTTAACATACATATTAATGCAATGAATATAATCTGTTCTTGTATTAGCTTCATACTGAATGTAGATCACATTATGTGCAATATCCATAACTTACGATAAATCCGTTGTGTAATGAGTTTGTTTCTTCTATAGACACATGTGGTATATTTATATGGCTACATTCAAGGTCATATATACCATAGAGACAAACCATGTAGGAGATCATATTAGGTGGTGAGAACCTTAGAGGATTCCCCTGTGCACAGAAACTGTATTGTTAGCATAGGAAGTTGACCTAATGGCTATGCAAAGGATATGAAGAAGGGCAACAAACATCAGGCCTATGTGACAAAACTTGCCACCATAATGGACGACCCATTTTTGACCATTTACATGCCCACCTCTCTTCGGTTTATCCCAATAAGCATAATTAAATTTCTGTTATTTAAGAAAAATACTGATTATCATTTCAATATCTGGACCCTCCAGTAACACACCCCTCCCAAGTTAAATGTTCTTTGGGAGCCAACCCATTTATCACCTCTCTAGAACAGGTTAAATGTATGATAACGGAACCCCCCCCCCCCCAATCACGAGAACCTACCATAGGTGATAAATAAGGTTTATAGGAAAACCCCATTAAAACAACCATTTTGTGAACTGTTTTCTGAGTGTTTTATATTTATACCTATGATCTATCTTCAGGATAAGTCACCAGTATGTGATCATTGAGGGTCCAATTCCCGGTACCTCCACCAGTTATTTCAAGAGGCTACAGCACTCCAGTGAGCACTGCGGTCTCCAAGCATAGCATTATCCATTGGATAGCTGTGCTTGGTATTGCGGATCAGCCCTTTTCATTTGAATGGGACCAAGCTGCACCTAGGTCATGTGACCAATGAACGTGACTGGCTTAGAAAGAGACCTGCCTCTTCAATCAGCTGAAAGGCGAGGGGTGCTTGGACTCGGACCCCCACCAATCAGATACTCGGGACCTATCTTAGGATAGGTTATCAGTATTAAACACTTGGACAACCCTTTTGAGAAAATCAACTGTGAACATCAGCTATGCAGTGTGCCAACAATGCCCCATAGAGATATCGACAGTTCATCCTGGATCATTACCTACTTCTGTTGTGTACTGACAAACTGTTAAGTTTAGTTAGATATTTCTTTAAAAAATGAATATAGACTTATAGCCACTCTGGAGTCTGGACCAAAACAAGAACATCTGTTTTTAAGTTTATGGTTATAGTTTATTTTGAGAAGTTCCAGGTTTGATGATTGTCAGCCATTCGGTGGTTAGCAAGTGGCCAGTAGATGGTCTAGAAGACTACAGTATCAACCACCTGTTTCAGCATGCTCAGTTTTGACCTTATGTCTCCTTCCATAAGATTTATAGCATAGGATTTGTATAGATCTTGGACAGTTCTTGCCTGCAACTGTACACTAAGCATTCCTAAACTATAGCAGCCTAAGCAGCAGCTATAGGACCCTCAATGAGTGGCACTTGGCACATCTGTGTCTCTTTACTTCCACTGTTTGCTGCTAAAATTCACGTCGCATGGTAAGACGGAACGTTTGATTCATGCTATAAAATGTCTTCTGCGTGTCTTTCTTAGCTTATTAGCTCAGTTTGTCAGTGTCAGCAAGTGACTTTGTGTAGGGGATTTAAGCTTTGTTGTGGTGCCCACCGCTTACTAGCTGTACCCCTGCATGTTTTTACAAATGCAAATCTCAATTAAGGTGGTTGTGCTGTAAAAAAGGATAGGAGATAAATATATTATTGAAGGGGGTGCAACCTCTGGGACCCCTACCTATGTGAACGGGTCCTGTGACCCCCCATTTGAATGAAGTGGACTTCTTGTCTATGAACTATAATCTAGTCAGTCTTTATGGAGCTGCCAGAGATGGTTGAGTACAGTGCTCGCCTATCTCCACCATTTCCATAGACTTTGAATGGATCTGTGGTCACACATGCACTCTACTCTATTACTGAATTCAAAAGGGGGGGGGGGGACATAGGACTCTTTTCTTATGTGATAGGTGATGAGCCCAGTGGTCGCACATACAGCAATTGTACATTGATATAGGTGCTAAATATTTTTTGCAGGCTAAACCCTTTAAGAATGTGTTTGCTTAAAGCCATACTGACCGCTTTATCAAAGCAGTTGTCCATCATAATCACATTTACAACAGACCAACAAAAATGTCTTCCAGCAATAGTCGCACTATGTGCATGGGCTGTGTCTGGTGGTATTACAGATGAGCCCTATGTAGAAATACAACATACTGAGTTATGATACTATTTTCTCAATATGCATATTAGGCCTTTGGTGCAATGAGGATGTCACTATTGCTCTTGTTGCCTTCCAAGCTCCACTCCTTTCTGTGGCCAAGGCAATGGTAAAACAAAGGGGGGGAGGGGATGGCATGGCCACAGAAAGGAGTGGAGCTCTGATGCAACAAGAGCAATGGTGACACCCTCATTGCCGCAAAAGCCTAATGTGCATATTAAGAAAAAGTAACTCTGAACATTTTTTTTAATTACATAAACCACAGCTACGTGTCTATGCAAACAATTGGATAGGGAGGTCACTGTGTATAGAGACTTAGTGTCAATGCTCCATGGGAAAATAACCCCCAAACAACTGCCTGCGGATGGATATTTGGCTTGACTGTTTTCCCTTGTCAGGTCCCAAGGCTTGTTAAAAAGTCAGACTTTGATTCATAGGGAACCACTTCTATAAGGTGTCACTAGTGAGCTGGTTCTCTTTCCCTGGGAGATACCTCTTTGCCTACCTACAGTTGGAAGCACAGCCTACCAGTCATTGATATTGAGTAGCATACAAAAGGGGTGTAGCTTCAAGATCAATTCCTCCCCATCTGGTATCAATAGCTGGATCTCAGACTACATGCCCCAATCAAACCACTTCTCTGACTGCATTCATTCCATAGCAAATGCAGGCAGCAATGGACTAATCTTCCCTGCTGCTTCTGACCTCCAGCCTGCAAAGCAAATACTGTGGGGGGGTGAAGACCATTTGTGTCTGGTAGGAGAATTTGGGTGCCATTACATGGACGTTAGTGGCTGCAGGTAGTGATTTGCTGTACTGCTAAATGCCGGGCCGCACCTGAACTAGCCACCTGAAACTACTGCAAAGCCCAGTTGCAGCTGGAAATCATCAGTCAGTCGCAAGTGCTACCAGTGGTCACTAACTTGCACTTGTAATAGTATCCCGTAACAATAAGGAAAATAGAACTTAATGTCATGCTGATGCTTTGATAATCTGTGAAGGGTGAACACGGTTTTAGGACATGCTGGAGAGTTTCCACTGAACCTTCTGGTCTACAACACACTATAGCATCGACAGTAGGCAATAAAGGAATTAGGGGGAGAGAAACTTTCATTTGAATTTTTTTTCAACCAGAATGCCACCAAACTTGTCCATGGGCTGTGTCTGGTATTGCAGTTTAACCCCAGTTAAGTGTATGTGATAGAACAGCAATACTAGACACAGTTCATGGTGAACAGTGGTGTGGCTGTTTCTTTTATTATGTTTTATTTTTATTTATTTTTCCCACTGTTGCAGACAAGTGTGACTATAAATGTCCCCTCTCCTGGGCAGTTGTCCTCTTCAGTCCATAGTCTGTATAGTCCAAACAGGCCTCTCCCTAGTGCCTTTAGGTGGTTCCTTGCAGTGTGTTTGAGCTATTTATAATTATTTTAGTTTATTTTAATAAATGAAGTAAATATTTAGACTAAACAAGATGATTATGAGGTGTTTATGGTTCATGAAAAGACTAGGTCAAATGTATACATTCAAGTCCAAAGAACGTCCTCGTATACAGTTGTACAGAATGTGTGCATCTTTCTACCTTTTCATTAGTATTGTACATATATATACGGTTTATGGTACGTGATAATAAAAAATAAATAAATCTACAAATGTTAAAATTAAAAAGCTGCAGAGGGAGGCATCAGCCTCTCAGCGTGCCTTATAGGGATTGTTGTGTCACGGTTTATATTTGGTGCTCAACATAGGATTACAAACCTTGAACAATACAGATTTACATGGTAATAATTGCATTTAAAACACTCCATCATGATGTAGCACTTAAGGTTCCCATCCACATTACTGTGTTACCAGCTGTCAGCGCCCGGCTCTTCCCCCCCAACAGATGATGTCAGGGCAGCGAAGGATCGGGCGGACCTCTCCAGAGGTGACTGCCAGCATCTTTCTCTTCTCTGCCTATTGGCAGCACATACATGTTTGGCCGAACTGAGCGTAAATGTATGTGGGATTGGGAATTGTGAGCGATACCTGTTGGCTGATAGCTATTGAAGCTATGTAGGTGCCTTTAGTCTTTCAACTTGACTGATAAGTTTGGAACAGTTGAAGCCTTTTCAGTGGTTTTGTGATACGGGAAGAAGCCATCCAGTTTTTAAAGGTTAAATCCTTTATTATTTTATTGAAAGATTCATACTTACCTGGTTCCTGCCACCCATGTTTCCATCTTCCACCTCAACCAATGGCTAGCTTTAGCAGGGACAGGTCCTCAAGTGACAAGTCACCACTGAAGCCAGTGGTTGGCCTCAGTGGATCAGGTGACCATATCCAACTAGAACAAAACAAGCCAGGCACCAGAAGCAGCCAGGAGCATGCAAGTATGAATCTTTCAGTAGTGGAAGACAAAAGGTTGGGTATAGGCCCAATAAACACTTGCAAAACATGCTCATGTAAATATACCCTTATGCATCATACACACAGCTACTGTACCTGCAGCCTTACCATACAATTCTCTATATAGATGTGCAAAGTTGATCTTGAGAAGTTCCGTATTTTGTTCACAATTTTTCCATATGATGTTCCGTAAAACTTCCATTCAATTCCGTATGTGTTCTCTATTTTGTTCCATGTGGGTACTGTATGAGATCTGATGCAAACCCGGTCTTCTTTGCCATGGGTTAAGGAAATAAAATCAAGGTTTTGACACAATTTTTCAATTGGCACATTGAGTGCATATGAACATATGGCAGCATGTGGCGGTATAAAAAAATAACTCCATAGGATAACAGTACTAACCTAGTTACACCTCTGTGTATGTTCCAAGCTGTTCAGTTGATAAGCCTCAGATAACAAGCTTCTGATTTCCCTCCCATGTTATAGCTACACAGAGCTCGGCTCACTCAGGCTGCCCATGCACATATAGAACTTACTCAAAGGGAACAATGTAATCCTTCAGTGTTTCTAAGGATGCACACAACAGCGAGTCACATGTCGCACTCGATGGAGTAAAAGTCATGGTTGACTTCTGAACTGAGACACAAATTCCATCAGGTCTGGATTATTTGACTGACCCCATTGCCAGTCATTAGATGTGATGTCAACACGTGTGGCAATGTCGTCTCGGCCTAATTGTCTTAGCAATAAAAAATAATTAAAGAAATGCATTTATATTCAATATTTCAAAAACTGCAACTATTACATTTAGTAAATTGGCAAGATTCTTGATGTCCAGCTTTGACTTCCGCTAGGAAGAAATGTCAGTGCAATATGGACTTCAACATCATTGTGTCAATGAAAAAAAACATATGTTAATACAAGAGCAGTGATATCTTATTATCCAGTCTTTATAGAGCATTACAGCAATTAATAAAAGTGGAATGAAAGTCTATTATGGGATTATGTTTTTGGCCCGTGTTCATACACATGGGAATGCCAGGCCATGATTCATCATTCCGTGTTCATTTGTTGCCGTTACCTTGGTTACAGTTCTAGAAACATGATAGCAGTTTATACTCAATTAGGGAAAATTGTTGGTGCTGAAAGTCTTGGGAATGGAGGAGCAGTTGTGTATAATCACACCAGTCAGCATATGGTATGAAGCTCCCCGCCGTGTAATGCAATACATGCCATAATGATGGAGGTGGAAATGCAGTGTTAACTCTTGTCTGTCAGTTATCACGGAGTGACTGATTTTCAGGGCTGTCCATTGGTGAAAAGTTCAAACCTCTAATATATATAGGTATGTATATATACAGGGTAAGGCAAAAGTCAGGAAACACCCTTTCAACTGGTGTTATTTGTAGACAATTGACTTCCAATGTGTGAAACTATTAATTGGGAGGGAGACTGCATTATCTGGTGGAGGAAAAGATTTTGGACACCATTTTGAAATCCGCCATATTGAATTCCGCTCTGATTTTTCCAGTAGGAAGGGGGTCATGTGATATAACAGTCTTGGCTAGAATTTACTCGGAAACACATTGGAAGTGTAAGTTTTGACCTATCTTTACCTGTTTAGGAGTTAAGCAAGGTCAAAGCTTCCTACGTGTTCTATGTGTCCACCACTGTGCCGGATGCACAAGGTTAAACGTTTAATCCATTCTTTGTGAAGTCGCTGAAGAACCGCAGGTTATACTTCTTCACAGCGCTGTAGGATTCACCATTTCAGGGGAGCCATATTGCGTGATACTATTACTTGTCCTTAGGCAAAACCTAAACATAGTCTAAATTGTGGGAAATTCCTGGTATATTTTCAAATAATCCAAGGCTGAAAACGCAGATATCTGGCGCGGATGAAAATGTTGTACAAAAACCATCTTCAGCAGGTTTATTATTCTGCACAGATTTTTTTCCTGCGGCATGTGAATGAGTTATACATGCAGATTTAAAGCCGAATCCTGAATATGTGAACATGGTCATGTAGTCCAAAATCGTATGAACCATTGAAATGTGTTGGCATTTTTTGCCTCATATATTGCTAGTATTTTCTGCAGTATGTAATACAATACACAATGGCTCCATTCTAGTTGCCTACGACTGCTCTCTAGTCATGTGTTAAACGGATTGTCCCATTATAAAGAATGATCCCATATCCATAGGATAATGGATGTGTCTGATTGGTGGTGGTCTGATCACTGGGGCCCTCGCTGATCATGAAAAAGGAGACCCAGTATTTCCAATTTGACAAGCGTGTTGCCACTCCATTAAACTATATGGGACTATCGGAGATAGCTGAGTACAAGTGCTTGGTTCTGCACTATAGTATGTTTTATGCAAATTTATGCAAATTATGTTTGGTGTGTTTTGTTTGTGAGTGTGTCAGGATAACAGTCACCAGATCCTTGAGTGTTCACATAAACCAGAAATCAATAACGCTGAGGCCTTTAGTGAATAAGGGCATTATAATTGCAGTGGTATATTCTATGATGTAGTACATAGTGCAGAGCGTTTATTTATTTGGCTTCATTTGTTTTTATAGCTTTAAATGCCATGTTATATAATACAGGGCAGTACAACCTCATTAGCAGATTGCTCGTTTAGACATGCTATTATTATGTTTTTAATGCTTTCAATTTTGAATTGTTCAATAAAAATTTGCTAGTAGTTTAATCCCATCAATTACTCCATACAGTTAAGAGCGCATTCTTAATATCATAAGGGGAAGTTCAGTTTGAAGTGAATAGGTCTGCACCTGAGCTGCAAAAACTGCGGCTCGGATGCGGACTATAACTACGGTCAAGTGCCTTATACAGCAAAATTAAAAATCTGCATCTGTTGCTCCGTTCCGAGGCTCCGCAAAAAAAAAAATATAGCATGTCCTATTCTTGTCCGTTTTGCAGACAAGAATAGGCATGTCTACAATGGGCCGCCTGTTCCATTCCGCAAATTGCCGAAGGCACACGGGCGGCTTCCGTTTTTGGTAGGTCCGCGGACCCCAAAAAACGGCACGGTCGTGTGCATGTAGCCTAAGGCCCCTTTCACACGGGCGAGATTTCCGCGCGGGTGCGATGCGCGAGTTGAACGCATTGCACCCGCACTGAATCCTGACCCATTCATTTCTATGGGGCTGTTCACATGAGCGGTGATTTTCACGCATCACTTATGCGTTGCGTGAAAATCGCAGCATGTTCTATATTCAGCGTTTTTCACGTAACGCAGGCCCCATAGAAATGAATGGGGTTGCGTGAAAATCGCAAGCATCCGCAAGCAAGTGCGGATGCGGTGCGATTTCCACACATGGGTTCTAGGTGACAGTCTATTCACTGTATTATTTTCCCTTATAACATGGTTATAAGGGAAAATAATAGCATTCTGACTACAGAATGCTTAGTATAATAGGGCTGGGAGGGTTAAAAAAAATAAAAAAAGTTAACTCACCTTATCCCCATGATCGCCTAGTTCCCGGTCGGTCTGTTCCTTAGCTGTGGCTAAAGGACCTTTGGTGATGTCAGATCACATGCTCCATCACCATGGTGATGGACCATGTGATTGGAGCATGTGATCTGACATCACCAAAGGTCATTCAGCCCACAGCTAAAGAACAGACCGGGATCTACACGATCATGGGGATAAGGTGAGTTAACTTTTTTATTTTTTTAACCCTTCCAGCACTATTATACTATGCATTCTGTAGTCAGAATGCTATTATTTTCCCTTATAACCATGTTATAAGGGAAAATAATACAATCTTCAGAACATCAATCCCAAGCCCGAACTTCTGTGAAGAAGTTCGGGTTTGGGTACCAAACATGCGCGATTTTTCTCACGCGAGTGCAAAACGCATTACAATGTTTTGCACTCGCGCGGAAAAATCGCGGGTGTTTCCGCAACGCACCCGCACATTTTTCCGCAACGCCCGTGTGAAACCAGCCTAAGGTATACAAATTGGAAGCTAAAGGGTTAAAAGAGAGTCAGTCCCACCAGCGCAGGTCGGCCCAATTCCCTTTTCTCATGGGCCAGATCAGGTTCATGTTGCCCTTTCCTCCTACAAGGTGAGAAGTAAGATAGGAGCACGTGTCGGGTTCAAACAAGGGTGTGGGGGAGGCTCCATTTTGATTTTTGCTATGCAGGCCCCCAGCTATGCACTGTATGCTTGTAGTATCTACCCAGTGGTGAAACACATATAGGAATGGCATAAAAATTAAGCAATTCATTTCAGGCCTTCAATGAGAATCTCTAGCCTTTCTAGACCAGTCCAGTTTTTCTTCAGTTACTATTATTTGGCATGACATGTGGTCATCAGTGTCATATGTAGTGAGATATAGCTGGTTGTATATCTTATACATATATATGTATCCATGATCTCCTTATGTGCATTCCTGTTTGATTTAGTTTCTTATTTGTTATAGTATTTTTCCAATACTCAAAACTGAACTTAGTTATTTTCTTATGTCCTATGTAAATGGTTTATTTAAATAAAAGATTACAGATTGCTTTAAAAAAAACAAAACAAAAAAAAAAACAAGGGATATTGTTGCAATGTATAGCCAAATTTTATTTCTTGTTGTGTTTTCTGTGTGTATACCAACATAAAATGGTATCTGAAGCTTAAGCGTTGTTTAAAAGGTACTTTTCTATGGGTATTTTAGAATAAAATACATTATTGTATGGTTTGCTTGCCGTTTTCTCCTCATTTTCGTGCTGATTTTCTATAAACAGTCTAGCTACATGTACACGGATCATCCATAATACATATTATTGTTAACAAGTCTATGCAAAATGGTTTCATGTAAAAAGATGTATCTCTGAGATACAGGGGCATACACAGATCTCATACAGCCCCATAGCAATACTTTGCATGCTTTCCACTGAGATTTCTCCCTTATTTCTCTTTTTTTATTTTATTAAGTGGAGGAAATTTTTAACAAAAAAGTCACTTTACCTCATTTTTGTGATCCAAAAAGTTGAATAGGTGCATAATTAATATGGCATTTATTCTAAACACAATGTATTTACACCTGACAACTGGCATGAATATATATAAAATAAAATGGCTGCCTGCAGCTACCACTAGGGACATAAGAATGTATCCAGTTACCAATGAATGCAGTGACGACTGTAAAATCTATTTGCACTTGGCTCCCCCTGGTGATGGCTGAATGAATGACAGTACTCTTAGCATACATGATACCTTGTAACAGCTATAAATGAAGGCAATGTCTGTGAATGGAGAGAGCAATTATGGCAAATGTAGTCCAGATCAGACCCCCAATGTTAATAAGATCCCCATATTAAATCAGACCTCAGATCAGAGGAAAAAAATAAAAATAAACCAACCTCTCCTGCTCCGGTCGCCGTCACTCCTAAAATTAAAAGGCGAGTTATACATACTATTTTTTTTAAAGAAATACATTGCATAAAAGTTTTGTACAATAACTTTTTATGCTTTTCTACCTTGAATTAAACTAATCCTGTTAAGAAATTTAAATTAAATTTATATTAATTCACACAAATGCCCCATCCATCTACTCTTGGTCTAGCCCCCAGGTCCAATATATGAACCCATTGTGGCCCACGAGTCAAAAAGTTTGCCCACCTCTGGGTTAGCCAATGAGTGCTTTCCCCACTACTAAGGCAATTGGTTACAGGTAACTGCAAGGCGCCTGTCACACAGATGTAACCTATAACTGAGGGACAGCAATAACCAGTGACAGCCTTCCTCTGCAGTCAAGTCGGGCGCTCATTCATGAATAGGATGGAAGGAAATGTCGCCACCTGGTATGGACCTTTATACTGGCAGCTACCTTCTGTACTGTACAGTAAATCATCAGTTAAAGACATTTACGTAGGAACATAATTTTTAGATGTTACGTTTTGGACTGGACTTGAGTCTTCATCACTGTTGAGACCAAACTGGATGAAACTTACACATAGATTATTACGCAACCAATTTGCTGGCAGCCATCAGATACTCTCTCTCGCACTGCATCTGTACACAGTGTCGGACTGGGGTACCTAGGGCCCACCAGTAAAATGTATTTTGGGGCCCACCGTGCTGATACATTCCAATATAATAAATAATCTAACATGTTTTTATATTACTATTGGCTGGTGGAGGTCCTGTACACTGAATATATGTATGTAGTGCAGTAAGTCTACTGTGTTATGTGCCACTTGTGCAGGGGGTGGGCGACTAGGGGCCAACCTTGCTCAGGGGCCTACCGGGGGATTCCCCTGTACCCCTGTGGGCCAGTCCGAGCCTGTCTGTACATGCCTCATAGTCTACGTCATTACAGGGTGTCTAAGCAACAGCACAAGGAGGAAATCTAGAACATTGCAGCAAAGCTGGAAAGATTCAGTGAAAACGTGTAACCTATGAATTTAAACCTCTGCTCTTTTTATGCCTAGGAGTCATGGGGTGGTCTTAGTGATTGACAGCCTTGCCCAATGCTTAGTCAGTCATTGAGCGGCACCGCCCACAAGACTCCTATGCATAAAAGGTTTTACTGATCCCCCCCCCCCATCAGTCTGCTCAGCTCCTCCTGCTCTTTAGCATGCTGTCTGTAGATTGTACTGCATTTGAAGATCACATGTCCCCTTTAATGGTACTGGGCAGCCTACGAAGTAGCCTGCCTCCAATATCTCCAAATCAAACTGGCTAATAGTAATCTGACTTAGTTATCCATAGCAACCAATCAGAGCTCAGCAGGAATCGAAGGCTGAGCTCTGATTGGTTGCTATGGGTAACTAAGACTGATTTATTATTCAGTTTGATAAAAGTGGCCTATTGTGTCAGAAAGATGGCGTTCTCCCTGGAACAGCGAATAGTAATTGTAGAAGGCTATACGTGCAAGACCTTTGCCGACAAGTACCCAGGAACAAAACCAACAGCTAAATGTTGTATTCGGAGCCTGGCTCAGAAATGGCATCAAACTGGCTCTGGTACAAAGATGAAGAAACTGAGGCCTCCATCGATTGATACGGCTGAAGTTGTGATGGAATTCAGCAGTGGTTTGCCAGTAGCCCCCAAAAATCAACTCGCAGACTGTCTCAGCAAGTTGGTGCATCACGAACCTGATACCGATACCGTACAAAGCTAAAAGCGTAAATTACTGGACTTGGTTGGTGACAGACATTTTTGACCCATTGCTGTACTTCATGACGAACGAAGCTTGGTTTCATTTATCAGGTGACGAAAATTCCTAGAATACAAGGTACTGGTCCGCTGAAAATCCCCATTTGACTGACAAAACACCACTTCACGACCAGAAAATTGGCGCTTGGTGCGCAGTGTCAGGAACACGATTAGTAGGCCCAATTTTCTTCAAATCAACTGTGATCAATGCTTCTTGTTTTACTAGATCTGATTATCACAAATCTAGCTCCTGGCTGACTGCTGAACTTCAATCTTAGACCCTCTCTGACAGAATATGGATCTTATTCAGGGGCTGTTGAGATGTCCTGCCACGGTTTCAAAAACCTTGTAACCAAGTTGTGTGCTCTAGCACCAAATAATATTGTCAATAAGATAGAATCGTTACAGATCCACGGTGTGTTCACACCCAGCCAAACTTTCCAGAAACCAAGGAGAGATCCAGCGAGTAAGATAAAAACTTTCTTTATTCCAAAACTTGCATTGAAAAATGCACAGCTTCACGTCCTCCGACGCGTTTTGACCGAATTATCAGTCTGACTCAGACTAAATTACATAAGCATAGTGATGGTGGGATCTCTTTACGCTACAAACTTAACTAAATAAGCATACGATCCCTTGTGGGTTAAGACTGAAAATAAAAATTCCCACTGCTGTACACTCTAATGACTTTGTCACCATATGGAATAGTATGGTCAGTGACTGTTCTAAAAAGCTTATACTGAACATGAGCAAATTAAGTTGGAGCCTCTACCATCAGAGATTAGTCTAATAAATTCTGAATTAGGCCAGTTTAAAGACTTGCCAACATATAATAAAACAATGGATAAACTCAAACAATATGTTGCTAATACTGAAGATCATATCACAGAGGTGAAAAAAACAGAAATATGATCGGGGTGTCTATGACTATCAACAAGACCAAGTTTATGAGTAGGGTAGGAGATCACAAACACCGCGGCCACCTAAACGTATTCTAAAGAAAAGGAAAAGCAAACTACATAATCAAAAGGCACAATTCCCACCAAGTTGCGTTCAGTTCATCTGACATTGATACAACGGACAAGTCCTCGGAGGACTCTGATGTGGAACATATAACAATTTCTCGGGAAGTACAGTTGTTCTATTTCATAAACCCTAAACCAAAATCATATCTGTCTAAATCCTTCTCAAAAAGCAACACTGAGGAGGACAAAAACACAACTATCATTGGTACAGCTAACTCCAGTGCTGTTGTATTTATTAAGTATGGGTTTGAAATTTGCACCAGTTAATACATGATTTACTCCTCATCTAAAAGATGTTAATAAATTTACCAGAAAAGTGCCTTCTTAGCGTTGAGTCCCTGATATGGAGGAACCCATATGCAAACAGGGCCTTACTTCTAATCAGACTGACACTGTGTATCAGGGTTTGGATTTTCAGGAACAAGTATCTCTTGTTGCTTTGGAACATAATATCCACCATGTGACATATGATGTCAATCAAACCATTGATTATACAACTTCTAATTCCTTGTTCCATCCAATCTAGGGTGGAGGCAATGGATAAGTTCCAAACACAATAAATTTTACTTTGATACTAGTAGATCATCTTGTGTTCGTGACAATTTAATACCCCCCTTCGTCATGCTCTAGTCACATTGACAAATAACACTATTATTACTAAAGAGGCTGACAAAGGGTGTAGTGTTGTTGTCATGGACAAGAATATGTATTTTCAGCAAATTTATGTTATGTTAACTGATTGAGAGTTTTATGAGATTTTGCCCAATGATCCTATCTCTGCATATCAAACTGAATTGACACAATTACTTGCAGAGGGCTTGGCATTAGGGGAAAAGTGGACTATATGCAAATTAAGGAGCCCATTACCTCTAAAGTACAGTGTACATGGTCTTCCCAAGTTTCACAAAGGGATGTAACCTTCTCCTCTCAGACTTACTGTCTCGGGTGGGATCCTTTAGTAATAGAATTGGCGCTTGGCTAGACCATTTACTTTACTTCTTTGGCTGGATTCCTAAGAGGTACTCTATAAAAAATGTGGTGTCCACATAATTGGTGGCTTAGCTGTGATGTGGTGGGATTGTATCCCTCCATTCCACATCAGGTCGGATTAGAAGCCTTGACATACCACTTATTTCAATATAGTAACTTTATATCAGATCTTTGTAATTACCATATTTTTCACCCTATAAAGACACACATTTTTCCCCTCAAAGTGGGGGAAAAATGTTAGTGCATCTCAGGCGAGAATACAAATGAGTGCTTCCATTATGGAAGAGCTCATTAGTACAAGACGACTGGGAAGCAATGAATTGCAGTGCTCCCAGGGCTCTGTACTCACAGCTTCCTAGTCCTCCTCTGCTGCTGGCTGTGCTGTGACTGCGCACAGCTTGAGAATGTCAGCGCTCTATGACCGCTCTGCGGCATCGGGTCATAGCACAGCACTGCACAGCATGAAGACCAGGAAGCTCTCCAGATGTTAGGAGCAACAGCATCTGGAGCAGGAGAGGTTGGTTTTGTTTAGTTTTTCTCTCTGATCTGAGGTCTGCATTAAATGGGGGCTTATTTACAAGGAGGTCTGATCTGAGATCCGCTTCACATGGGGGCTTATTTACAAGGACATCTGAGGTCTGCTTCAAATGGGGGCTTCTGTACAAGGAGGTCTGATCTCTGCTTCACACAGGGGGCTTATTTACAAAGACGTCTGATCTGAGGTCTGCTTCAAATGTTGGCTTATTTTTATTCTTATTTTCCTCCTCTAAAATGTGTGTCTTATAGGGTAAAAAATACTGTACATTCTTGATGCTTTCCTAATGACACAAATTTCTTTTCATTTGATGACCATCCTGATGGGAGCCAAATACTCGCCACCTTTAGCCAATTCAACATGAGCTTATTGGGAATCCTGTTTTTGAAGTACATTAGATGGTACGGCAGATAAATTGATGATCCGCTATATATTTGGCAGAGAGATGCGTCTGCCGTGCCATCTTTTTTCTAACATTTCAATGACAGTGAATAAAATTTTTCTTTTACCTTTAAATTTACAAAAGAACACTATCTCTTTTTTGCATTTAAAACTTGAAGGTTATGAATAGAGATGAGCGAATTTCAGATTTTGAAATTCATTTGCGATTCGTTTACTGGTAAAGGCAGAATTGCGTTATGGATTCCATTACCACAAACTATAACGCAATTCTATGATGGAATTCATAACGGAATGCCTTTAGAATGAATAACAGAATTCCTCTGTCATAATAGAAGCCTATGGGCTGCATAACGGATCCGTCCTGTTTCAGTTATGCAGGGGAGTCTTCTCCTGCATAACGGAACGGATCCATTATGCAGCCCACAGACTACTATTATTACGGAATGAATAACGGAATTCCTCTAAAGGCATTCTGTTATACATTCCATCATAGAATTATGTTATGGTCCGTGGTAACGGAATGCATAACGCAATTCTTTTACCAGCAAACAAATTTCATAAGCGGAAATTCGCTCATCTCTAGTTATGAGAATTCAACAATTAATGTCATCTAAGTTTAGAAAAGAAACTTCAGGGAATAGTATTTTACATGCGTAAAACAACCATCCCCAGTACACAAAGCTATACCAATGGGGGAGATGTTGCAAGCTAGGCGTATCTGTAGCACTGATCCTACCTTCCAACAAAAAAAGAAATACATTAAGCTAGGATATGCCCCCATTGATTGATAGGTGCGGGTCCCACCTCTGGGACCCGCACCTACAACGAGAACGGAGCCGGGGAGAGTTGTGGCTGGAGGACCCCGGGTTTCCCAGGGTCCGTCCACCACCAGGCACAGCTCCCCGCCTCTCCCATTGAAGTGAATGGGAGCGCACCGCGCATGCGCGGCCAACGCTCCCATTCATTTCTATGGGGCCAACGGAGATAGCCGAGCCAGCGCTCTGCTATTTTCGGCGGCTCCATAGAAATGAACGGAGGGCGGCTGCGCATGCACAGTGCGCCCTCCTCCACTTTCTCTGCTCCGTTCTCCTTGTAGGTGCGGGTCCCAGCGGTGGGACCCGCACCTATCAGACAATGGGGGCATATCCTAGCGATATGCCCCCATTGTCTAAGATGGGATAACCCCTTTAAACAAACGCTGCTCAACAGGGGTTACCCTGCTTGGATGTCAGACCATCCATTAGGTAAAATCCCAAAATCTTCCCGCTCAGCTTTGTTTTCACAAAATAAAAATAGTTAGAATACAAATAAAAAAAAAAAAAAGGTATGACAACAAAACTCCAACCTTGGTATTACAATACAGCCCCCAATTTTTCAACATTCATAGTATTATTTACCAATGTTATACGAAGATGAAAAGTTGGAGTGTATTCTATTCCATGGCTACAACTAAGCTTATAGAAAAGCTTCCACTGTAGATCAATACATGGCACCAAGTATTAAAAAAAAAAAAAAAATTATAATAAAAATCGCACAATGCAACATTTCCCTCCTGATAATTGCTTGATCGCAAGAGGAGACGAGAGCTGCTTTTAAATGCAACAATCACCTCCTCCTCTTGTGATTGAATCTGTATGGGGACGAGCATTGTTTCTGGGCAGCAGATCACTGTTTACACGGGATGATCTGCTGCTCAGAAATTATGCATTCACCGGCTTCAAGCCCTTGCTCGTTTATCAGTTGACTGGTGACACAGGACAGTTATTTAGAACCCGCATTTCTTCCGGATAAATATCTCATCGGCCTGTATAAAGGGGCCTTTAGACGTGAAGATGGTTGAACTGATCATGGGTGATGTACAGTCACTTGTCTAGTCCTGTACAAACCCCTCAAATTAAAACCAAGAACGTCTAGGTTTGTAAATAAAAAAAACAGCAATCAAAATTTTTGCAGCAATCAGCAAATTTGATTACGTCTAGAGAGGTAATACTTTCTAATTCTGATTGAACGTCAGATTGTACATCTGATCCTCAAAAAAGCTTTATGCCCATCAATAGATATATTCTATCATACGTTGAGGAATTTTTATCTTTGCTGTGGATTTGCAGCCATTTTAGCAAAATTGACAACAGGAAGTGCAGCCATATTGATTGTTAGTTTCTCATAAGCTAATGCCAAAACTCTTTGTCGAAATGTTCACTAATCTGGGTCACTACATTGATGATAATGCCCTATTCCTATATATTTTTACTATTTTTCCAGTCCTGCCTGCCTGTCAGCTCTACAACTGACCTCTCCACCTCCAGACTGAAAAGGGGCTGCTTTAGCTGCTCATATCTCTGGTTTGGTACCAGCTAGAGATATTATATTGTTTGAAAGCTGACTATACCAGAATGACAGCAATCTGTTCAGTACATGGGAAGATATCACTGTTAGAAATCGGGATGTCAAGACTCGATTTCTAATAGTGATATATCTTCTCTGGACTAATGCTGTGGAATACCAGCTTTCAAACACGACCAGCTGCATGTTTCTAGCTGCTATCATTCAGGCGATATATCAGCAGCTAAAGCAGCCCTCCCCCTCCACTTTCACAGTTAAAGGGGTCGTCTCACTTCAGCAAATGACATTTATTATGTACAGAAAATATAAGGCACTTACTAATGTACTGTGATTGTCCATATTGCCTCCTTTGCTGGCTAGACTCCTTTTTTCCATCACATTATACACTGCTCGTTTCCATAGTTATGACCACCCTGAAATCAAGCAGTGGTGGCCCTGCTTGCACACTATAAAAAAAAACAAAAAAAAACGCTGGACTATAACCACTCCAATGGTCCTAGCTACCAGCGAGGACTGTACTTTTTCCTATATTGAACCAGCACGGCCACTGCTGCTACATTGCACGGTGGTTGTAACCATGGAAATGAGCAGTGCATAATGCGATAGAAAAATGAATCCAGCCAGCAAAGGAAGCGATTTGGACAATCACAATACATTAGTAAGTGCTTTGTATTAACTTTCTCTGCATGATAAATGCCATTTACAGACGTAAGACAGCCCCTTTAAGTACTTTTCCCAGAGCCCGAGCTGTGCTCAGGCAAAACAGTTAGGTGGTTAAAGGGGTTTCCTGGTAAAAGTGATCTTTTAACAAGTTCTTGCAGTATGGCCCCTGAAACACAAGATTTATACTTATCTGCTCCCCGCTCCAGTCCTCCGCACTGCCCCCATCTTCCGATCGCGGCGAGGATTACATCCGGTGGTGCATGGGCAAAGTCACATGCACCGCTCCAGCTAATGACTGGCTTCCGCAGTGATGTGGCCACAAGCAGCATTTCACTGCTGAAGTGGTGAATGTGACCAAACCCGTAAACAGTGCAGGGACCGGGAGATTGAGTTGTCAGGGGTGGCGTGGAGAGGGAAGTATAAATAGTCTGTTTCAGGGTCCATGCTGCACGAAATTGTTAAAAAAAAAAAACCATTTTTAACGGAAAACCCCTTTAAGTGGTGACAATTCCTTCTTTCCCATCTCCTATTCATATACTAAATGAGTGTTTTCCTTCACTGAAGAGGACAGAGCTCGCTCGCTATTACTGCCTCCTGCCCCCCAGTTATAGGTGTCCTGCAATCATCAGTAAGCACTTTTCCTTACTAGTGGTGAATGTGCTTATTGGTTAACCCTTTAATAACTAGGCTTTAATGACCAGAAACTTTTTAGTGATTTGGCTCACGTGGTGGTTCAAATGGTTGTAATTTTTATTTGTTGAACTACCAAAATAATTTTTGAACCTTTTTTTACATGACACTTAGGGTTTTTAATATATTTGTTTATTTTATTTGGGGGAAACTGTGCAAAACATTTTATTTTAATTTTTTACACTATTTCCATTGTAACTGGGTCAACCGAAGGAATTACAGGGGAATCCAGGCTCTGAGGGGGCTTTGTACAAGGCAGAGTTGATCAGGGTCCACTAAAACCCTGCAGCTCTGCTGTGCCCCTGAGACACTCGGCAATCATATGATCACCAGGTCCAAACTGGATAGTGCTCACTGAGTGCTATGCACCTATCTGAGGAGAAGGCAGAAATGGTAATAAACCGCTTCTGTCTGCTCCCTGGGTCCCCGACCTGACCTTCTCCTGCTAGAGTGTAGGTGCGGGATCTGTAATCCTACGCAAAGCAGCGTTTTTGTGTAGCACGACAAATCTTGGCCGCGGGTTGTGCACCCCTGCGTTAGATGAATGTCGGCCAAACCCGTCAAACTTCAGTGGAACCAGCTAACCCTATAATGTGCATAGGGGTATTCTGGCTCTCATTCAACAGCTGGATTTTAAAGGGGTTCTGCACTTTGTTTAAACTGATGATCTATCCCAGGGGTGCCAAACCTGCGGCCCGGGGGCCACATGCGGCCCTTGATACCATTCTGTGCGGCCCCCAACCATCTGGTGACAGACATGTATGCCTATGTCTTGTGGCTGCTCACATGTATTTTTCATGTATTTCTCCCATTAGATGGGAGTCCTGGAAGTGTAACTAGACATTAATGGTATTTAATGTGTGTTCAATATGCCATAAGTACAATATTTCAGTTGTTAATTCACCTTTAAACCAATGACGAGGGCCGAAATTAAAATTTAGTCTGGCAATGTGGCCCCCAACCAGGAAACGTTGTGCACCCCTGACTATCCTCTGGATAGATCATCAGCTTCTGATCACCGGGGGTACGACACCCGGGACACCTGCCGATCAGCTGTTGGAGAAGGCAGCGGCACACCAGCAGCGCCGCGGCCTTCTCACTGTTTACCGCTGGCCCAGTGACGTCACGACTTGTATCAACTGGCCTGGGCGGGGCTAAGCCCCATTCAAGTGAACAGAGCTTAGCCGCGCCCAGGCCAGTTAATACTAGTCGTGACATCACTGGGCCAGCAGTAAACAGCGAGAAGGCCAACTGATCGGCAGGTGGCCCGGGTGTCGGACCCCCGCTGATCAGAAGCTGATGATCTATCCAGAGGATAGCTCAGTTTAAACAAAGTGCAGAACCCCCTTTAATATGCCCAATCCTATTGTTACAGGTGCCAGAAAATCAAGGGCAAAATCAACATCATGTCGTAATAACATCTCTACATTTTGAAATCAAGTAGTCCCATGGGTGTCATATATACAAAACTGAATTAGCAGTAGCAGAGTTGTATCAAATACATAGAGGGTGATTAAACTCATATGGACTAATTTTAACTCTTGTACTGAGCTGCCAGTGTAGGATCTCTAGGCAACTGTACGTGAGATCAGCCAGACACGCATATGGTCAATTTACCGGTTGATATTCCAAAATAATTATAGTAGAACCGTGAAACTGCATATTATCTTCATCATTATAAAGGAGGGGTCAAATTCACTTCCAAGGACTTTCAGCTGAACGGGAATTTGGCACATATTCTGGCCACTATATATAGACTTCATCAGCTTATTCCAACAAAACATCAGGTCATCTGCATACAGTATGATTTATGTAACTGCAGTGTCACTTAAAAAAATTCTGCAGGATAAGTATAGAATAGTAGAAGCAAACCTTCCTCCACCACTCTACTCATACCACCATGACATGGGAGCATGACAAACCTATGTGATAACTCTTGCTACCTCAAAATCACATCAAATTTTTGTCTTCCCAGGTGCTTAGTTATCATTTTTCCCTTGTGACATGGTGTTTCATTATGCTGGAAAAAGCGTTGGTCATCATCAGATGGCTCCTGGATGGTTGTTAGAAGTTGCTTTTGGGGGATGTCTTGACACAATTCTTTATTCATGGCAGTGTTCTTAGGAAAAATTGTGAGTGACCCCACTCCCTTGGATGAGAAGCAAGCCCACACATGACTAGTCTCAGGATCCTTTATTATTTGCATGACACAGGACCCATGGTATCACTCACCTTTTCTTCTCTGGACAATAATTTTTCCAGATGTCCCAAAGGGTCTGAAGGGGGCTTCATCAGAGAAAATAACTTTACCCTAGTCCTCTGCAGTCCAGTCTCTGTACTTCCTGAAGAACGTCAGTCTGTCCTTGAAGTTTTTCTTGGAGAAAAGTGGCTTCCTCCAAAAGGCCATCCTCCAAAAGCCTTCGCCTCACTGCGCGTACCAACAGTAAAGCATTCTGAGACCAGTAAAGTGTGGGGTTGTTATCAACACATCCTCCAAGAGCAATGATCCGGGAGCACAGAAACATCTGACAGAAGATCTAAAACCAGTGAAGTCATTGGGGGAAATTTATCAAAACTGGTGTAAAGGAAAACTTGTTTAGTTTCCCAAAGCAACCCAGTTTCCTTTACACCAGTTTTGATAAATCTCCTCCATTGTGCCTATGCATAGTAATCAACCCCATTTTATCAACATAACACAATGTAAACATTATCTTCCTTAAAGGGGTTTCCTGAGACTTTTATACTGATGAGCTATCCTATGGATAGATCATCAGAATCTTGATAGGTGGGGAGTCTGACACCCAGGACCCCTGCCAATAAACTGTTTGAGAAGGCCTCACACTAGCGACACGGCCTTCTCTCAGCTCACCAAGAACCGTACATTGTACAGCAGCTGTTCTTGGTATCACAGCTTAGTCCCGTGACGTAACATAACATATGGCTTAGGCTAAGCTGAGGAAAGGAGGCAGCGCTACTATGACCACTGGTGCCTTTTCAAACAGCTGATCAGTGCGGGTCCTGGGTGTCACATACTGATGACCTATCCAGAAGATAAAAAAGTCTCAGAAAACCCCTTTAAGTAGGAGATTATGGAACATAGTTACTGCTTGTCATATTTTCACTCCAGAAATGAAATGATTTTTATTTGAACACCACAAAAAAAGGCAAGTAGACATTGCAATACTTGATATAAAATATTGTCTATAAGTCGTTATGCAACACGTGAAGACAATGTAAAACAAAATACATTTTCAAAAAAAATGCTCTGGCACTATATACAGTGAAGAGTTCAGACTGCTGCTGTATCCACATAATTGCCACTACAGCAAGCACTCCAGATCAGTGTTAGCCAAGGTCTGGTTTATAGGACTTCTAGATTAAATTATCCTTTAATACATAGCAAGATCCTAAAAGACAGGTCTCTGGTAATGGATGGAAAAAGTTAACACTTGGAGTCACGTTAAGGCTCCGAGGCAATAAGAGCGAAGTCAAGCCCCAGTCTTCTGTAAACATCCTTACTGCCGATGACTGCAGGATTCCTACTGTTTGCCGGGAGTAACATCGGTGTAATCTTTCAGCACGCCCGCCAGATGGTCATTGTGAGTCTTAAATCTCCGCTTCTTCTGTGAGCTGGCCTTCTTCCTTTTTTGTACTGGAATCTGAATATTGAAAACAGCTAATAAACACATCTATGTTTTCAGTCACAGTAGTATGCATTAGCCATCTCATATATAGCCATTCCTCAGATCTATCCGACTCGCTCTGCTATCCATCCAGCTATAGCGATCCACCCATCAATCTATCTCTGTATCAATCTCTCCCCCCTTCTCTCTCTCTATGTAAGTCTCAATTTCTCCCTCTCTCCCTCCCTATGTATGTCTCAATCCCCCTCTATGCATCCCCTCTCTCTCTCTAGGTATCTAATATCTATCCAAAAATAGAAAAAATATCAGCACTCCAACAAAAGCCAGGTGCAACTCCTCCAAAGATCCTGGACACAGATCCTCAATGTAGATAAAGTGAGCAAGAGAGGCAGCACTCCAAATTCTGTGAGAAAAGTGGATATCTTTATTCACCCAATACAATGCAACGGTTCAGCTCAACTCAATGGAGCCTTTGTCAAGCTTAACAACGGCGCCATTGAGTTGAGCATTTTTTTTTTTTTTTTTACTGAATTTGGAGTGCTGCCTCTCTTGCCTGGCTATAATATCTATCTATCTAACCAACCAACGTCCATCCAGGCAGCTATCCACCCAAAATTGCTCTCAAGAATTGCTGGTAGATCTCGCTTGTCATATGTAAGCATCATCCCTGTCACACATTAAAGGGGTTTTCCCACAAAGGACATTTATGACATATCCTATATACAGTATGAGTAATGGGGGTCCCACCATACACTAGTACCTTAGTGCTGCATTCATTCAGTAAGGAGCAGTGCCTGTTTTTTTGTTTTTTTTTAGGATCTATTCTGGTCATAGTTTTAATATGATTTTTGTTATTTTCTTAGTTTTTTTTATTGCATTGCATTAATTTGATATTTAGTCATATCTGGGTTATATTATTTTAATTTTTTTCACTTTATCCTTATTTTCTATTCCATTTTTTTTTTTATTGTTCATCTTATTAATGGAATGAATCCAGATCACAGTTTAGATTAAACATGCGGGGTATTTAAATCTTGAGGTGGAGCCTTCAGGACCTATTCAGACTTCACAAATCACACGCTACTGAGGAAGGGGACAGGACACCCAAAATGCGCCAGCCTCAAATGTATGTAATTTTAAAGATTTTTGTGGCATCCCGAGTAAATATATACAACATTGCTATTCTGGCCAATAATTATCTCGTGGTCACTGACAATAGGATACATATTACCCTTTATTAACCCATCATACACCGTCTACAAAACAGCTCCTCTTTAAGCTGTGGTACTAAACCACTCAGCAAGGTAACCTCTAGCGCTAGAGGCGGAAAGACAGCACTGCTTGTGATGTCCATCTCCAACATGCCGAGCGAGGGGACGCTGCAGATCTGCATCTTCATAGCAGGTGTTGGTGAGCGTTATATATATATATATATATATATATATATACACACATATACACACACACATATATATATATATATATATATATATATATATATATACACACACATACATACACACACACACACACACATATATATATATATACACACACATACATACACACACACACACACATATATATATATACATACACACACACACACACATATATACATACATACACACACACACACACATATATACATACATACACACACACATATATACACACACACACACACACACACACACACACACACACACATACATACACACACACACACACAGGTTCATGTTTCTCATCACAGGATAGTCATACATATACCTGCAGTAATTCATTTAGACACGGGGAAGTTTATATAATAACCGATCCAGCACCCATATTGAAATGTAGGGGACACTAAGACTACGTTCACAGTAGCATTGTGAATAAAAGCCGGCTGCAGCTGTATTTGTCAGTCAGAAACCCGGCCGCTTTTCTGGAATAAATGCCAGATCACCACCTGATCTCATTATAGTCAATGAGGCTGGATATGCAATGCCAGAGACCGTGATCTCCAGTAGCCTGATCCTCAAACGTAACTGAACAAGTCTTAAACAAGCACATTCTACTCTCAATATAAGTGGGCAGATGTTATAAACGATCACAGGTTGCTAGTAGATGCACATGCAGTAATATATGTGGACCCTGAGAAGTTCACATAATGTGCGCAGTTGGCATCTATATTGAAATATATACGATACAATGAACTCTTGAATATGTTAAACCATTAACGCATCAAGTCACACATTCGGATTAGTGTTTAGTTCTGATCAGCTATGTGGTCAGTACTAGTTTTTGTCAATTGGTGATCTGCCTTTGGAAACTTTTTCCGCTAACTTCTATTATCTCACGTTATTTCTTATCTTTTTTTAATCTAAGAAGTCTATATGCAAGATTCAGTCCCAACATATTTTTTTACTGGCCGTTTCTGTATCTCCCATTCACTATAAGGCTGAATTCACATGCGGTAAATAAAAAATAAAAAAAATTATAAAATAAATAAAAAATCTGAAAATCTGTTCCATGCATCTTAATGGGGTTGTTTCCTCAGCATGTACTGTACATGGTTTCTGCAAGCTTGTACAGAGAGATGGAACTATCTGCCACGTGTGAATTCATCCTAATAAAGTAGCTTCATATGCACTAGAAGTTGGGAATGGGGGATCAGGCAATGCCACTATCGGGATTGCTGGGGATGCCAGCAGCCCGTACACAGACACTGGTAGCTTATGAGCTGAACAAGCCATACATGGTTATAGTGGGAAAACCCAAGGGCTGTGTGCTTCCATTTTGCTATGTCTAGCTTATAAAAAGCTGTAGATTCATGCCACCAAGACTCATCTCAGCCAACAGGCTAATAACTTACAACTTTCTTTGGTCCTGACTCCTGCATAGAGGAAATGCCTTGTCTCTTCAGATACTCCTCAATCTTTTCTTCATCCATGGAGTCTACTGGAACGCTCCTCCACAGCTTCTGAAATTCTAATGAAAACATTGGGTCACAAACGCCAACAATTCCTTTAAGGAAGCCTGACCATGACTAGCCGTGCCCGAATTTAAGGCTAATGCTGTTGCATTATCTAACAAAGAATCTGTCAGCGCAATCTTGGATTATTATCTGCAGTAATGCAGGAGTAGTCCTGCACAGGAGGAGTCCAGATTACCATTTTATATGACCTACAGCCCCACATTCCTCCTCTGTCAGTGCTCAAAGCTGCACTGACAAAAACACAGACCGGACTCATGTGCGCATGCACAGCAGTCCTGACACTTTATTTTCAGAGCAGCGTTAAACCCTTACAGCAGGGAAATGGGGAAGTGGGGAAAAAAATTGCCATCTGGACTTCTTATCTGTGGTACTACTCATTTATTACTGCAGATAATAGTCAAAGATTCTGGAGACAGATACCCTTTAAAGCAACACTGAGGTTCACTATAATATCCAAATATTCTGCGACATTTACCATCAATTCCTTCTGAGTCTTATGGAAAATATGTGTTTAGTACAGTCATGTTTAGAGAGGGTTAGTGGAGAAAATACTGGGGAAAATTTACCAAGATTGGCGTTTCATTCACTTAGCTACAGTCCAATGAAGTAAAATGTGCCAAATCTCTGTTAAGAGAGCCTCTTAATAAATTCAGCACAGAAAATCAAATCTACACTAGTTTGAGCTATAACGTGGATTTCTGGGGTAAATTATACCACATCTATTGACCTGTGGCAGGTCCTGCACCCTTCACTGTCTTTGCCACTTTTGAAAAGTCACAAATGTGGCATATACCATAATTAGCAACTTTTTTACTCCTCAAATGTGACATAAATCTATTAATAAATCTGCCCCACTGTGTCTTCCATACATGACCCATATCTTTAATGTCAATCATGGTGACTACACACCTTGGCCAATAGATACATAGTTATACACTGCTAAGTCCAGTAATAACCATACACAAATACGAATTACATTACAAAATTATATATATGAAGAAGGTTAACCGATAAATTCTAAAATCACAGGTTTCTATAAACTGGTATGCGTCACTAATTGAACCAAAGTCACAGATTTCTATGGACGCTAAAAGAAAATAAATCTTTATTTAGGGTATCATGATTAAAATGGGCGGAGAAAACCTTGTAAGACAAAAAAAATTCAATCTCTTGTTCAACTGTACTGTATGAACCTGTGCGCCTGATAACTGAGACCCCCACAACTGTAGGCACCACCCTACTGTTCACATAGAGAGGATAATCAGGTGAACAGGAAACAACCAGTATGGGCAAGAAACAATGCCTGTGGATCCCTGGTATAAAAAGAAGCCTATGTCCTTGTCCAAAATAGGTGGTTTGAATGTAGAGGCTAATATGAAGGATAGCTCTGAAATCACAGCTTCCAGCATGCCTCCAACTGTCCTATCAGTGTGCGCTCAACACCTAGAGCGGCACCCAATTTACCCCTACCTCAACTCACTACCAATAACGAAGATATCTATGTGCCCTGTGTCCTTGTGGCTGAAAATGTAAAGCTAGGATATTGCTCAATGCGTTTCTGGATACACAATATCCTCACCAGGAGCATTACGCTTTACACATAGAAACAGTTGCCATGTAGTCAAATAGACATACACGCGCGCACACCACCTCTCTCTGTGGTGGCACGTTCGGCACTAGTGCGGCCGTAAGGCAGCCACTGAAACACGAGGCTTTAAAGTCACCGGAGAACAGAGCGCTCAAGATAAGCCACTCCCCGGGGTAAGTTTCTGGCTGTCACCGTAAGTCAAGCAGGGACCCATCGGCGGATCTCGAATGTAGGCAGTAGAAGTGCAGGAAGATCGAGGCAAAATGTATAAGTATAATCCATATTGGATGGCGATTATGGATGGAGGGTAGCAAAGATATTGATGCTATAAATAATGCATCGACCATGTGTAGTAAAGATATATAATGGAACAACCTTAAATGGTACATGCAACTCATCCCAATTTATATGGTTGCAGGTGGCCACATAAATTACTACTCTGTTATTATATTGTGTCTTGCCATCTGTTCCCCATATATGCCTACCAATACTGATGGCACAACCAGAGGTCCCATTGATGACAGGAACTCCTGGTTATCAAACATATTACTCCCTTCAACAACACAGGCACGTACTATCACTCGGGTAATGGTTATAAGCAGTGATAGACAGATGCACTTATAAGGCGCATACTACGGTATGCGCTATGAAAATATTCTATGACTTACACTGAGCTGGCCCCTCTCATGATATGTTATTGGTTCCCCCCAAGAAAAGTGGCGCCGATGACACTCATCTCCCATCCATTCCCAAATGCTATCTCGGTAGAAATGAACAAACGTCATGAAGAAAGATTATACTCTCAATGACTAAACACACGTGATTTGAATTTAAATAGTCTACAAAAAGGTACACATAGGCCCTCTCATGTTACTATTTCAGTAGAAATTGAGGTCATAATAGGGAAAGAAACAAACCACCCCTAAATGAGTGAACATTGAAGAAAGCAATAAATTACAAAAAGAAAGCATTTAAATCACTAAAACAGGAGGGTAGCGAGGAAGCACTGAAAAACTATAAGCAAAAAAATGTAATATGGAAAAAAAGAAATAAAAGCGGCCAAACTAGAGACCGAGAGATTAATTGCCAAAGAGAGCAAAACTAACCCTAAAATGTTCTTCAATTATATAAATGGCAAAAAGTATAAATCTGAAGGTGTCGGCCCTATACAGAGTGATGAGGAGGAAGTTGCAGAGAGCGACGAGGAGAAAGCAAAGCTATTAAATATTTTTTTCTCCAATGTATTCACTGAGGAAAATAAACAGATGAAGTGCAGAATGTAAAAATAAATTCCCCATTAAAAGTGTCCTGTCTGACCCAGGAAGAAGTACAACAGCAACTTAAAAAGATTAAAATAGACAAATCACCAGGACCGGATGGCATACACCCCAGTATCCTAAGGGAATTAAAGGGGTTGTCCGAGTAATGAAAAAAAATAATATAGCACTGAAAATCTGATATATAACTGAGCTAAGCAAGTTTTATGCAAAAAAATAATAATATATATTTCCTCATTTCCCTGGTTCTTTTCTGGCCCTTTGTTTACATGCAATAAAAACAATCTCTGCCTCTCCCCCTGCACTGCTAAGGGAGTGAATACAAGTGCTGCCCTGAGTGACATGTCTGCCTGCTGGGAGACTCTGCAGCATATTATATGTGTAGGACTACAAGTCCCAGCTGTATAATGTCACTGCTAAGGGAGTGAATACAAGTGCTGCCCTGAGTGACATGTCTGCCTGCTGGGAGACTCTGCAGCATATTATATGTGTAGGACTACAAGTCCCAGCTGTATAATGACACTGCTAAGGGAGTGAATACAAGAGCTGCCCTGAGTGACATGTCTGCCTTCTGGGAGACTCTGCAGCATGTTGAATGTGTAGGACTACAAGTCCCAGCTGTATAATGAGACTGCTAAGGGAGTGAATACAAGAGCTGCCCTGAGTGACATGTCTGCCTGCTGGGAGACTCTGCAGCATGTTGAATGTGTGGGACTACAAGTCCCAGCTGTATAATGAGACTGCTAAGGGAGTGGATACAAGAGCTGCCCTGAGTGCTGGGAGAAAACAGCAACTTGTAAGTGTAGAACTACAAGTTCCACTTATATAATGACACTGCTAATACACACAGGATCTCCCCCCTACCTGTAATGCTTTGCAGAACTTCTCTTTCAGCTCCTGTGTCCAGCCTTTGTCTCCTCACTGCCTGCAGCTACACAGTAAACACTTCAGCCCTGAGTCTGTGCAGCTGAAGGGGTTAAGAATCCTAGCAGAGAGTAGATGGCAGTGAATGGGGGGGGGGGGGGCGTGGCCAGCACAGTGACTCGTTTACAGGCTTGTAAACGACCTTTATCAGAGCAGGGAGAGAAGCTGACCTCACAGGTCATGTGACCCTCAGTGAAATCTGAGAAACCAGCCACTGCAGATAAAGTGAGTTGATTGGAAAGCAGTTATATTTGCCCAGTTAGGAACATAGAACAAAAAAATAACTCGGACAACCCCTTTAAGTAATGTCATAGCCAGACCCTTATTTCTGATATTTACAGACTCTATACTGACAGGGAGTGTTCCACAGGATTGGCGCATGGCAAATGTGGTGGCAATATTCAAAAAGGGTGCAAAAACAGAGCCTGGAAACTATAGGCCGGTAAGTTTAACATCTGTTGTGGGTAAACTGTTAGAAGGTTTTCTGAGAGATGCTATCTTGGAGGATCTCAATGAAAACAAGCAAATAACGCCATATCAGCATGGCTTCATGAGGGATCGGTCATGTCAAACTAATTGAATCAGTTTCTATGAGGAGGTAAGTTCTAGACTTGACAGCGGCAAATCAATGGATGTCGTATATCTGGACTTCTCCAAAGCATTTGACACTGTACCACATAAAAGGTTAGTATATAAAATGAGAATGCTCGGACTTGGAGAAAACGTCTTTATGTGGGTAAGTAACTGGCTCAGTGATAATAACCACCCTCTGTTTTCTAACGGTACACACTCAGATTGGGTCACTGTCTCTAGTGGGGTACCTCAGGGGTCAGTATTAGGCCCTATTCTCTTCAATATATTTATTAATGATCTTGTAGAAGGCTTGCACAGTAAAATATAAATTTTTGCAGATGACACTAAACTGTGTAAAGTAATTAACATGGAAGAGGACAGTATACTACTACAGAGGGATCTGGATGGATTGGAGGCTTGGGCAGATAAGTGGCAGATAAGGTTTAACACTGACAATTGTAAGGTTATGCACATGAGAAGGAATAATGCAAGTCACCCGTACATACTAAATGGTAAAACACTGGATAAGAACGACATGGAAAAGGACCTAGGAATTTTTATAAACAGCAAACTAAGCAGTAAAAACCAGTGTCAGGTAGCTGCTGCCAAGGCCAGTAAGATAATAAGTTGCATCAAAAGGGGCATAGATGCACGTGATGAGAACATGTGCCTCTTTTTGTAACAAGCCTCTGTCAAGGTCCCCGCCTATTGGTGAAGGTTTAAGGACCCCGATGCCCTGAAACTACAATGTGACCATATCTGTAGAAAAACATTCAGTAATGTGACGTGCAGACAGGGTGTTGGCACCCTTGCGTATGTCATTTAGATTTTTTCCAATAACTCTTCTAAATTCTCTAGTGGTTTTCCCCACATATTGGATGCTGCATGAGCAGATGGCCAAGTAGACCAATCCCATCGTTTTACAATTGATGAAAGTTCTAATCGAACCGCAGGCAATACATTTGCCACATTTAAAATTACCCCTAAGTGGGTTGCAAAGCCATTGGGAGGTTTGGGGTTGGGTTTAACGATACCCAAATTTTGATTTGATTTCAATACCATAAAAAAGTATTGTGATGCTTGATACCACGCAAAAAATAAAAAATGCCCAAAAAGCTGCATACATTCCGCATTTTATGGAATGTCCAGCCCGTGATCGAACAGTCCTATCCTATTTTTTGGGGTGACAAGGTGAATAAAAAATGGCGAATCGTGCATTTATATTTTTTTCTGTTATGGCGTTCACTGCATAAGAGATATTTTTTAATATTTTAATAGTTTGGACTTTTCGGACGTGGCGATATGTAATATTTTTATTTATTTATTGGTTATATATTTTATATGTAAAATTGGGAAAGGGGGGATTTATACTTAATATTTAGGTTTTTTTTTTTTACACTTTTTTTTTTTTTTATAACTATTTCCCCCCATGAAACTATTTCATCCCTTGTCCTATTCACCCCAATAGAAATCTATTAGGGTGAATAGGACTTCACACTCTCCCTGATGCCATGTGCTCACAGCAGAAGGGAGCTTACCATGGCAGCCAGGTCTTCAGTAGCGTCCTGGCTTCCATGGTAAGCCATGGAGGCGGGTGCCGGCGGCAGAATCACATAATCGGCACCGGACCTCTGACAGGGAGCTGTAATCTGCGGCAGTTTATCCCTCAGGTGCGGCTCCCCGACCTCTTAGTCCTCATCATTGGTGGCGCAGTGGCCACAGCCCCTCCCCTCCTCCACCCCTCTCTCCTCATTGGTGGCAGCAGCAGCACAGGGGGCAGGGAGAGACTGCTTCCTTCTCTCCTGTGCTGATAAGGGAACATGGAGCGCACTGAGAGCAGCACGTGCCATGTTTCATGATACTAGGCTGTGCAGTAGCGCAGCCTAGTATCGGTAAATGGCAAATCCCGGTATCGAATCGATGCCGGTACATCAGTATCGATTGGATATCGATAATTAGCTACCCGATGCAACCCTAGTTTGGGGCAGTGCTTGATGGAAGCTGTGTACTAAGCGATCCCTAATGTTACGGCCGCGGCGATAGGTGATCAACAGAGCATCACCCACCAGGTGTCCAACATCCGGATCGGCCTCTATGATGCCCCAGAATCTAGATAATACATCCTCCACCAAACCATGTGCCTCATTGAAATTGCCTATAATGTGGATCCGTTCTGACTCATCAATACGTTGACGTGGGTTGAGCAAGCTCAGGGCATGTTGATATGTCTGATTTAGGACCGTGGTGTGGTAGCCCCGGCGCCTAAATCTCTGCGGTAAGTCCGCCACTGCCAAATGGAAATCCTGCATGGCCGAACAATTGCGTCGCAAGCGAAGATATTGGCCCTACGGGATCCCACATTTGAGTGGCGGTGTATGACAGCTCTCCCAGTCCAGCAAACTATTGGTGATGGTTTTCTTTCTAAATAAACAGGTGCCTATGGTATCATGATTGCCTTTATAGATAGTCAAATCCAAAAACGTGATTTATGACGGATGTAGCTCACATCTAAAGAAAAGGCCCCAACTGTTGTCATACAGCTTTTTGACAAATCAAGTGAAGGAATCTACATCACCTTTCCAAAGGATTAGCACAGTCGATCTATCTTAGCCATAAGACAATCGACCATGTCCACTCACACTCCCCTAGCACTTCTCCCGAGACAATCTCACGTTCCCACCTGCCTAAGTATAGGTTGGCAAAAGTGGGAGCACAAGGGCTCCCCACAGCCACACTTTTCAATTGATGGTAATATTTACTGTTGAATAGGAACATGCTGTGCTCCAAAATAAACTTCAGCAATTGGAGCACAAACTCAATGTGAGGGCAACAATGCGTACCATGCTTCTGCATTTTTTTATTTTTTTTAACGTCCATACTATAGAAACCTGTAACACATAATGCCATAAAAAATTATGTGTCTGTGTATTATAAGATTAAGTCATACAAACCATCACTAGTAAAACAGGTATTTTACTATATTTCTTGGCAGTAATACTTGTGCTTCCTTAGTAGCCATTCACTACAATGTACATAGTTATTCACCAATCCAAGTAACACCCCAGCAATCCATCAGTGATCAACTGAAGCGCTGTGGCTTAGATGTGAGCTGCTGATAAGCCGGTATCTGCTATAATTCATAGTGCATGAAACATATGGTACTGCATGAATTGTGGGCTCTGCTTGCTGACAGTCTGATTGATACGCTGCCGTCCAGAAATGAAGGGAGAGTGAACAGTGCCAGACGCTGCATTGATCTGGTATTCCTGGTATTCCATGCCCTGGCGAATTAAAAAGCTGCCTCAGCCACAAAATGCAGCTTTCATTTATCAGCAGAAACATTCATTCCGACTTGCAGTCCTACCACATACAGTGCTGCCCATAATTATTCATACCCCTGGCAAATTAACTTAAAGTTACTTTTATTCAACCAGCAAGTATTTTTTTGACGGGAAAAGACATAGGTGTCTCCCAAAACATAATGAGACGATGTACAAGAGGCATTATTGTGGAAAAAAAAAACATTTTTCAGCTTTTATTTACATTTGAGCAAAATGTGTCCAGTCCAAAATTATTTATACCCTTCACAAACGGTCACAGTCTGTGGGAAAATCTAAAGTTCTATACCATTCAAAATAGTCCAAGCTGTTCTATAGCATCCTAATTACCCTGATTAATTGGGAACAGCTGTTTTAATCAACTCAACAGGTGAAAAACAGCAGCTCTCTGCAGTTGTTTTGTGGACAGTCATGGCTAAGACAAAGGAGCTCAGGGAGGACCTGCGGCTGAGCATTGTGGCTGCTCACAAGTCAGGAAAGGGCTACAAGGCCATTTCTAAATGTTTTCAAGTTCCAGTGGCTACAGTGCAAAGTATTATAAAAAAAATACAAGATGTTCCGCACTGTGGAAAATCTCAGAGGACGTGGTCGAAAGCCAAAAGTGACACCTGTGCTGGCCAGGAAGATAGTTAGAGAGGTGAAAAAGAATCCAAAGATCCACCACCAAGGCCATCCTGGTGAATCTGGGCTCTGCTGGTGGCAATGTCTCAAGGTAGACCATCCAACAGACACTGCACACTGCTGGGTACCACGGATTCAAACCAAGAAGGATGCCACTTCTCCAGATAAGGCACACAAAAGCTCGCTTGGCCTTTGCAAAAGCTCATCTGGACAAAGAAGAAAACGACTTCTGGTCTTCTGGGTTATGGTCAGATGAAACAAAAATTGAATTGTTTTGTCACAATGATGTTTCCTTCATTTGGCGTAAAAAAGGAAAAGCCTTCAACCCAAAGAATACCATCCCCACTGTCAAACAAGGTGGTGGGAACCTAATGCTTTGGGGGTGTTTTTCAGCCAATGGACCTGGGAACCTAATCACAGTAAACGGCACCATGAAAAAAGAGCAACAATACATGAGGATTCTCAACGACAACATAAGGCAGTCTGCAGAGAAACTTGGCCTTGGGCACCAGTGGACATTTCAGCATGACAATGACCCAAAACACACAGCAAAAGTGGTGAAGAAATGGTTAGCAGACAACAACATTAACGTTTTGGAGTGGCCCAGACAGAGTCCAGACCTGAATCCAATTGAGAATCTGTGGAGGGAGCTAAAGATCAGGGTGATGGCAAGAAGACCCTCCAACCTGAAAGATTTGGAGCTCATTGCTAAAGATGAATGGGCAAAAATACCTGTGGAGACATGCAAAAAGCTGGTCTGCAATTATAGGAAGCTTTTGATTGCTGTAATAGCCAATAAAGGTTTTTCTATTGATTATTGAGAAGTGTATGAAAAATTTTGGACTGGACACTTTTTGCTCAAATGTAAATAAAAGCTGAGAAATGTTTGTTTTTTCCACAATAATGCCTCTTGTACATAGTCTTATTATCTTTTGGGAGACACCCATGTCATTTCCCGTCAAAAAATTACTTGCTGGCTGAATAAAAGTAACTTTAAGTCAAAATTTGCCAGCTGTATGAATAATTATGGGCAGCACTGTATTTTTGTGGTCCCATTTCAGAGAAAAGTATGTATATGAGCTAAGTGGAGCAGAGAGAGGTAACACTCCTACAGCTTTAGTTCCAACCCCCCCCCCCTCCCCCTCTATCTAGCCTTGTCTTCTAGTGACTCGGTGCTTCTGCAGTGGATCTGCTGCTGCTCTTAAAGCAGAGCAGACTACAACTGAGAAAGTGATGACACCAGGGGACACAGTACATTTGTGACGAGAAGGGGCTAGACAACATGTCTAGTCCTGTCAATCCAGGGGAAGAGGGGAGGGACTAAAGCTGTAGAGGTGTTACTAACTAGTGCTCCAAGGGCTGTGGCCAGACCCTCAGTGCTCCAGTAAGCTCATTTACACAGCAATAAACACATGCTCTTCTAAAGACAAGGGACCACAGAAATACATAATCATTAATCAATTGCCTATTAAACCACTCACCTATTTGTCCATTTGCACAGGGTGATGCCTGATCATTCATCATTTACATGCAGCAATCACCTCTGTATAGGGACGAGTGATAAATACGGCAATTGCTTGTCCTTATACAGACTCATTAGGCCTCATCTATCAAAATTGTCTAAGCTGCACATTGCACCAGAGTTCTCCTTTCATTTCTTAAAAAGGTAAAAAAAAAAAATGAAAAAAGTGACAGTTTTGATAAATGAGGCCCAATGTTTCTGAGCAGCAGATTGCTGATTACACAGGGCGATCTGCTGGCCAGAAACAATGATTGCGGGTGCCACATCAACAAAGCTTTCATTTGCTTGTTTATGGGGGAAGTAGTGGTACATTTACGTGGGCGATTATCTGCGCGTCTAAGGCAACTTTCATACTCGCGTTTGGTGCGGATCAGTCATGGATCTGCACAAACGGATCCGTTCAGATAATACAACCATCTGCATCTGTTCAGAATGGATCCGTTTGTATTATCTTTAACATAGCCAAGACGGATCAGTCTTGAACACCATTAAAAGTCAATGGAGGACGGATCCGTTTTCTATTGTGTCATAGAAAACTGATCTGTCCCCTTTGACTTACATTGTGTGTCAGAATGGATCCGTTTGGCTCAGTTTCGTCAGACAAGACACCAAAATGCTGCAAGCAGTGCTTTGGTGTCCGCCTCTAGAGCGGAATGGAGACGTAACAGAGGCAAACTGATGCATTCTGAGCGGATACTATTCCATTCAGAATGCATTAGGACAAAACTGACCGGTTTTGGACCGCTTGTGAGAGCCCTGAACGGATCTCACAAATGGAAAGCCAAAATACCAGTGTGAAAGTAGCCTAAAAGGCCCTTACATGTTTTAGTTTTGTAGCTTTTTCGGCCTCAGTGTAAACAAGAATGTTTCCACACACGGACATCAAGCAGACCTATTGACTATGGTAAGGAATTTTAACAGAATACTAGAAAGTTGCAGCACTTTTCATTGCCAGGGGTTTCATCCTGTTTTAACACAATCAGCTTTGTTTCTATTGTTCTTTTGAGTAGCTGTATTCTTTGGAAGGTAAGGACCATATTGAAAGAACAGTTCAAAGGATAATCCCAGCAGGCGTGCTGGTTTCCAGTTATTTTCATATTCAAAAACATTCAATTGCGCAATGCAATTGAAATATAAAGTTATAGAGCAGGTTCATCAAGAAAGGAGGGGAGGTAATCTAAAAAGACTATTACTCAAAAGGGAGGCTTTCTGGATCCATACTTTGGATACTTTACAACCCAAAGGCCTGAATAGAGATTATGAGGTTGTGTGTTTTTGATTCTAATATGGGATGTATTCTCTTACAGACCACAATACCACGATGATAGTCTGGAGGACTCTTTCTTTTCTTTAGGATGAACATGGATCATAGTAAGAAAATACAAGATTACACTCACCGGTAATCACTTTTCCATGAGCCCATGACAGCACCCTTGAGAGAGCCCGCCTCTTATCCAGGACACCTCAGCCCCCATAGCTTAAACCCCCTTAATGACCAGGCCACTTTTTACAATTCTGCACTACACTACTTTCACGGTTTATTGCTCGGTCATACAACTTACCACCCAAATTAATTTTACCTCCTTTTCTTCTCACTAATAGAGCTTTCATTTGGTGGTATTTCATTGCTGCTGACATTTTTACTTTTTTTGTTATTAATCGAAATGTAATGAATTTTTTGCAAAAAAATGAAATTTTTCACTTTCATTTGTAAAATTTTTCAAATAAAACTACATTTCTATATAAATTTTTCTCTAAATTTATTGTTCTACATGTCTTTGATAAAAAAATGCAATAAGTGTATATTTATTGGTTTGCGCAAAAGTTATAGCTATTACAAACTATGGTACAAAAATGTGAATTTCCGCATTTTGAAGCAGCTCTGACTTTCTGAGCACCTGTCATGTTTCCTGAGGTTCTACAATGCCCAGACAGTACAAACACCCCACAAATGACCCCATTTCGGAAAGTAGACACCCCAAGGTATTCGCTGATGGGCATAGTGAGTTCATAGAAGTTTTTTTTTTTTGTCACAAGTTAGCGGAAAATGATGTTTTTTTTATTTTTTTTTCTTACAAAGTCTCATATTCCACTAACTTCTGACAAAAAATAAAAACTTCCATGAACTCACTATGCTCATCACGAAATACCTTGGGGTGTCTTCTTTCCAAAATGGGGTCACTTGTGGGGTAGTTATACTGCCTTGGCATTTTTAGGGGCCCTAATGCGTGAGAAGTAGTTAGAAATCCAAATGTGTAGAAAATGCCCTGTGAAATCCTAAAGGTGCTCTTTAGAATTTGTGCCCCTTTGCCCACCTAGGCTGCAAAAAAGTGTCACACATGTGGTATCGCCGTACTCAGGAGAAGTTGGGCAATGTGTTTTGGGGTGTATTTTTACATATACCAATGCTGGGTGAGAGAAATCTCTCTCTAAAAGTCAACTTTTCAATTTTTTTTATACAAAGTTGTCATTTTAGAGAGATATTTCGCTCACCCAGCATGGGTATATGTAAAAAGACACCCCAAAACACATTGTCCAACTTCATCTGAGTACGGCAATACCACGTGTGACACTTTTTTGCAGCCTAGGTGCGCAAAGGGGCACAAATTCCTTTTAGGAGGGCATTTTTAGACATTTGGATTCCAGACCAGGCCGCAACGCAATAAATTTATTAACATGAACTTTATAATAACATTTGAACAGAACATTAACTTTTTTGCTTATTATTATTTTTTTTGCTTTTTTTTTTTTACCTTTATAGGACAAACCTCTCCTCCCCCATGGGATAATGTGCAATATGCAAATCGCCCAGAGATGTGGCGAAGTACATTATGCACTTTGTCCCAGGTGAAAGGAGAGGTTTGCAGCAGCTGTGAGTAAAATGGCCCTAAGAGCCCTGTGTGCCTGTCCTGTGAGATGCAATCCCTATGCTAAGTGTACCTGTGTGTGGTACTTCCGGAAACACTCCCCTAAGCATAGGGCAGGGTGATCAGGGCAGTCAGGACAGAAATAGCGGGTGTCACGCCTTATTCCACTCCTGCTACAGAGACAACATTTTTTTTGGGGTGGCGGTTGGTTTGAGGTACCAGCAACGACACTGGGGAAATGTTGCTTGTGTAGACGGCTGACTACACTGGTGGTTGGGGCCACGGAACCTCCTGGATACAGGAGGTTCTCGATGATCTCTTCTTGAAATTTGTGTTCTCCCAGCCTTACTGTAGAGAACAAAACTATTATATACAGCCAATTGAATTAAATATACAGACACCTTCTTATACCAGCGTCTGGTCCTGCGGGAAAGTAAATAAGGAGCCAACATCTGGTCATTGAAGTTCACCCCTCCCATGAGCGAATTATAGTAGTGAACACAGAGGGGCTTTTCAATGACACTGGTTGCTCGTTCAATTTGGATTGTTGTGTCTGCGTGAATAAAGGAGAGCATGTAAACGTCACACTTGTCTCTCCATTTCACCGCGAGCAGTTCTTCGTTACACAAGGCAGCCCTCTCCCCCCTTGCAAGATGGGTGGTAACGAGCCGTTGGGGGAAGCCCCGGCAACTAGGTCGCGCGGTGCCACAGCAGCCAATCTGTTCTAAAAACAAATGCCTGAAGAGGGGCACACTTGTGTAAAAATTGTCCACATAAAGATGGTACCCCTTGCCAAATAAGGGTGACACCAAGTCCCAGACTGTCTTCCCACTGCTCCCCAGGTAGTCAGGGCAACCGACCGGCTTCAGGGTCTGATCTTTACCCTCATAGACACAAAATTTGTGCGTATAGCCTGTGGCCCTTTCACAGAGCTTATACAATTTGACCCCATACCGGGCACGCTTGGGATGTATTGTTTGAAGCCAAGGCGCCCGGTAAAATGTATAAGGGACTCGTCTACGCAGATGTTTTGCTCAGGGGTATACAAATCTGCAAATTTGGTGTTAAAGTGGTCTATGAGGAGCCAAATTTTGTGGAGCCGGTCAAAAGCTAGGTGGCCTCCTGGACGAGAGGTGCTGTTGCCACTAAAGTGCAGGAAACGCAGGATGGTCTCAAATAGTGTCCTGGACATGGCAGCAGAGAACATGGGCATGTGATGAATTGGGTTTGTGGACCAATATGATCGCAATTCATGCTTTTTTGTTTTTTCATTCGGAAACTTGGACGGGTTTCCACCGGAACGACTGGGCATAAAAGCTTCCCGGGTTGGCGGCTATAAATTGAGTGGCATACCGATTTGTTTCTGCCACGACTAAGTCCAAGCAGTCAAGAACAGCTCAAAAAACCCCAGTGCCGATCCGATCTGAGCTGTCTCAACCTGAACTCCAGACTGGGCGGTGAAAGGGGGAACTATTGGTGCGGCTGAAGTTGGGGGCTGCCAATCAGGGTTTGCCAGCACCTCAGGGACTCTACGGGCCTGTCTGTGCGGTGGCTGCGACAGGGGAACTAATGCACGTGCCACCGTACCAGCTTCAACTGCCCTTCTGGTGCTCGCCACTTCACCATGTTGTACGGCAGTGCTGGTACTAGGTCCAGGATGGGCTGCGCTGCTGGTGTATGCCTCACCACGTAATCCGACAGCGCCAGCCCTACTCTGCTGCCCTTGAAGCGGATCCGGCGCAACCTGTGGTCTAGCAACACGGGGCCGGGTACACCTGGTGGTATCAGGGACCTCAACCTCCTCGTCCGAACTTTGGGTCAGATTCTGACCCGCTGGATTCGTCAGATGAGGGTTCCCATTCCTCATCCGACTGGGTCAGAAGCCTGTAGGCCTCTTCAGAAGAATACCCTTTATTTGCCATTTGGTCAACTAAATTTAGGGGGTATTCCCTGAGACTACACAAGAAAAAAAAGCAAGCCCGTCTTACAAATGGGAGGCTAGCGAAGTACCGGAAGCCGCTGCGATTGATAAATTTTAAAAACAGTTTTTTTTATCGCCGCAGCACTTGTAAAGTGATTGTGCAGTGATAAAAAAAAAAAAAAATTTGTCACTGCGGCGGGGCTGGCGTGGGTGACCGATCAGGCCTGATCGGGCAAACACTGCGTTTTGGGTGGAGGGCGAGCTAAGGTGACACTAATACTATTATAGATCTGACTGTGATCAGTTCTGATCACTTACAGATACTATAAAAGTACAAATGCTGATTAGCGATAAGCTAATCAGTGACTGCGGAGCGGTGGGCTGGGCGCTAACCGACGCTAACTACCTAACAAAGGGGCCTAAACTATCCTAAAACCTAACCGTCAATACTAGTGAAAAAAAAAAAAAAGTGACAGTTTACACTGATCACTTTTTTCCCTTTCACTAGGTGATTGACAGGAGCGATCAAGGGGTTAATTGGGTGATGGGGTGATCTGGGGGCTAAGTGTACTGTTTGGTGTACTCACTGATGTGTGCTCCTCTGCTGGGACCAAGCGACGAAAAGGACCAGCAGAGGAGCACAGAAGCCATTTAACACCTTATATTTATAAATATAAAGTGTTATATGGCTTCTGATTCGGTTTTTTGAAAATCACCAGCCTGCCAGCGATGATCATTGGCTGGCAGGCTGGTGACGAAATACTCCTTTAACTTTTGCCGGCCCGCAATGCGCATGCGCGGGGCGGCTCTGCCCGAAATCTCGCGTCTCGTGAAAGGATGGGCCGGCGCGTCCAGGAGGAATAACAGGCCCGCCGCCAGGACGGTCCTGTAGTGGTTAAGGAGGGACCGGCGTCTATCCACCAGTTATTTGAAAGAAACTTGTCCTATAATTCATACCAAAACTACTTTCTCTTTATCTACTTTTTTTTTTGTTTATATAATATAATATATATATATATATATATATATATATATATATATATATATATATAATATTTTTTTTTTAGGGGGAATAATAGTGGGTGCTGTCATAGGCTAATGGAAAAGTGATTACCGGTGAGTGTAATCTTGTATTCCCCTTATGCCGGTGACAGCACCCTTGAGAGATGACTAGAATAGAAAACTAGACTTGGGAAGGGATGACAGCCTGCAAGACTTTTCTTCCAAAAGATAACTGATCCTTGCCGCCTAGATCCAGTTTGTAATGACGTTAAAAGGTAGTAGGTGATTTCCAAGTAGCGGCCCTACAAATTTGTTCTAAGGAAGCTTCGGCTTTTTCAGCCCAGGAAGTGGAGACGGACCTAGTTGAATGTGCCCCAAACCCCAAAGGGCAGGGTTGTCCTACTGAGGAATAGGCCAAATAAATAGCTGCCACAATCCACCTAGAAAGAGTTCTGGGAGTAACCTTATCACCTCTATTCTTCCCAGCATACTGCACAAAGACCTCCTGACGAAGCCGAGGCGAAACGCGCGTCGGGGTTCCAGCCTGTCCTGTGTCTGCTGTCTCTGCCCTCCATCATGTCTCTTGGCATGTCATGATTTTCCAGCAGGTGCATGTGGGCGAGTTTTAGCTAATAGCCTCTATTAGATGGTTTGGTGTATGGGGACTTGAGTACATCAGATAGATATTGTGTAACTTGTTTGTTACTATTTATGTATCACTTAGGGTCCTATACCTGTATATACTCGCTTAATGGCTATGCAATGGAGTGATGATCGCAGTTACTCGTAGCGGTTAGTACCAGATACTGCTTACTTGTAAATCACCCCACTGCATATCACACATACACCTGACATGTGTTCCACACCTTTTTGGCGGGTTATTGAGACACCGGCCGGGGGACTACGGCATCCAGGTTGTTTGCTGACTTTCAAATGAATTCTGTGTAATCTTTTATCTGTGCAATCATGATCTATTTATGATATAATAAAGTATATATATTTTTAAATATACTGGGCATTCTATGGTTGTTTTTTAGCAACACTTTTAGGTTTGTACGGCTGGTTTTTAGTTTGCCCCACTTTACGGTTTTGTAGTGAGGCCTTCTTTTTTGGTTCTACTGCACAAAGAGCCTAGAAGACCTTCTCCAAGGTTCGGTTAGCTCCAAATATCTTAGGAGGCATTTCCCGACATCTAAACAGTGCAATTTCATTTTTTTCTCATTATTTGGCTTTTGGCATAAAGAGGGTAGGACTAGGTCTTGAGATCTATGACAAAAGGAGACGACTTTGGGAAGAAACGAAGGGTCTGGTTTGAGAATTACTCTGTCATCCAAGATCTTAGTGTAGGGAGGTAGAGTGGAAAGGGCAGATATTTCGCTTACTCGTCTGGCCGAGGTAATAGCCACCAGAAAGGCAGTTTTGAATGATAATATTTTTGCTGGTAAGTCCAGCAGAGGCTCAAATGGTGGCTCCATCATACTGGATAAAACAAGGTTAAGGTCCCATGGAGGAGTAGATGTTCTGGGTATTTGCCTAGTACGATTGACTGCTCTAAAAAATCTTCTTACCTAGGCATAATTGGCTAAGGGGGAGTCGAAATATGCACTAAGGGCTGACACGTGAACCTTAAGAGTACTGATTCTTAGTTTTTTGTCTAGACCGCTCTGCAAAAAAATCAAGAATCACAGGCATTGGAGGGGGATCCTGCATGAAGGAAGGAGATTTCTCTTCTAGCATTTTATCAATGCAACGCTGACAGAGCAGTTTAGGCCAGGAAGGGGTTAACTTCTTTTTACAGGTAGCACACTCCTTCCCGTGTGTTTTAGCAAAGGATTTCCTGTTTTTTTTTTTTTTTTTTTTATATTCTGGGGACAACAACAGAAAAAAAGACCCTCTTAGTATAAAATATAAAAAAGTTTGGGGGATTAGCCCCACCCCACCAGGAATACCGATCTGGAATCATGGTCCTGGATCTCAGTGCGCTGACCACCGTCTTCTTCCATGGTAAGGTCCAAGGATGGAGGGTCTTCCATAAAAGAAATCTCCAGACGTCCTCTGGCTTGCTGGCTGGCTGGCACCCCTCCACCTGCGCACTGATCAGAGTTTAAATAACTCCAGGTTTGGCCCTCATCACCCACAGCTGTGCGGCCTGCAGCGCTGACTTTCAGGACGCCGTGCGTTCCAACTACCGGAAGTCGCGCCCGTGTCACTTCCGGTGCGCCAGCCCAGAAAGCTCTGGATACTCCTTCACTCTGTAACTGCTCCGGAGTGCTGCAAAAGAGAAGAACAGGCCCCGGACCTCCTAAACACTGTTAGGAGGATCCGACGTGACAGTGGTACCTCTCGGTACCGCCGGAACTGCCAGGAGAGGGTGATACAACAGGAGCCAGGACCGGGAGGGGTGTTAGTCCAGGCTTCAGGCGGCTCCCAGAGGAGACTTACGCCGTACCAGGTAACCCCTATGGCTAAATAGAAAACTATCGGCGGGGCCCTGCAGCCATTCCAAACCTCTCCAAGAAGCGTCCTATCCATAGGACAGGAAACAGGAACTGGTGGATAGATGTCGGGTCTCTCCTTAAAAAGCTCTCCATGAAAGTTCCCGTTTCCTGTCCTGGATAGAGGCAGGCTCTCTCAAGGGTGCTGTCATGGGCATAAGGGAAAATACACTTTGATTATCTGCCTATGTAATTTCCTGTTTGCTTAAGTAATTGATGATGTCATGACCAGGCGATTGTAATTTGTGTCTATGAAATGTTACATGGTGTCATTTAGCATCATGCAGTTGAGGAAGGCTGGACGGGCCGAAACGCGTCCTGTAATTTTGATTATGAAATAAAGCATATTATAGATTGGAAACAAGCACGCCTGCTGGGGTTATCCTTTGAACTTTGATATGGGGATTGCCCTTTCCCGTGCAGAGTAACAGGAGGATCGTCCAATTTGATTCAGACCAGTATCGGAAGAACAGTCTGCCGTTTATGCCTCGACGATATTCTACAAAAGCAGAGTGAGGCATTAGGATTATCTGTGTCATCTGCTGCCACCTAGTGGATAAAACTGAAATCTCTGCACAATAACAAACATGAACCCAACCTCTGTTCACACAGGAAAAAAACAGTGGCATCAACTTCAACGTATAAAATATAGCTAATATTGCGACAATTCAGCTCTGATGGAGATACGCATCACTTACATAATAAAAGTGCAAACTATTAAAACGCATGTGGAACAAAGGAACCACTTTTGTTGTACTGTGTGTGTCTTAATATTCTAAGGCAGTATTTTACTTCTGTATAGTGATGAGCGAACTTCTGTTTTAAGTTCGGCGTCTAAAGTTCGGCTTCCGGTTAGCGGAGAATCCCGATATGGTTCCCGATATGGATTCAGACTTCTGTTGTGGTCCGTGGTAGCGGAATCAATAATCGGCCATTATTGATTCCGCTACCACGGACCACAACGGAAGTCGGAATCCATATCGGGAACCATATCGGGATTCTCCGCTAACCGGAAGCCGAACTTTAGACGCCGAACTTAAAACAGAAGTTCGCTCATCACTACTTCTGTACCCTAGATCCATCTCCTAATGATGTATATATGGCACATAACATACATGCTCACCGACCACTGAAACAGCTCATAGTCGCTCATCAGTATACGTGTTCCTACAGTAAAGCAATCTGTACACTCCCAATAATGTAAAAAGGCGCATATTCCTCCCTCTATACTACTCATGTTACTCCCCATACCTCATCTGGTGTGTTAAAAGGTCACTGAGTTTTCAGAAAACTTTTAATATGTCATAAAGACATATAAAAAGGTTTTGATCGGTGGGGGTCCAAGTGCTGAGACCACCCACCAATGCCTAGAATGAGGAGAGAGAATTGCTTGCCTATCGTGCTCTCTCTCCTCGCTACACGATATGTGCGCATTTCTCTCTTCTCGTTCTGGCAGTTGGTGGGGTCTTAGCACTCAGAAACCCACTTATCAAAACCTTTGAAAACTAAGTGACCCTTTAAATGTTAAATTATGAGGATTTTTTGTAAAACCATATTTTATTGTAATGGCACAAAGGTGTGCAAATTAAAGCTGAAAGTACAGTAGAAGTTTTTTTGTTGTTTGCTTTTTCAAGTGATACAGCTTTTGCCCTTAGTGGAGGTACCCCTACAGTTTCACTAACCTGTTGCCCCTCAAGCCAACTTTCTGTGAGGCTCTTATTACAGTACTCTCGTGCAGTGAGGTACCAGCCAGGGACTTTCCACCACTTAGGACCTAAAGATGCTAGCAGGCTGTGGGAAAAGCCTACACGAGGAGTCCCAGGCATTCTCTACATCTATGAGGACCACAACATGGAAAACTGGATGGGGTGAAAGCTCTGGGCAGGTAAGGTCTACAGCTTTCCGTCTGGAGTGTCCTCTTTTAATTTAAGAAGTTGGTGCTGCTTCTTTATCTTCATACGATCTCTGCATGAACACATTCTGTCAATGTCTCCTTCTGTCTACTTTCAAACTCATCAAAAATCAGAAAGACCCGTGATGGACCATAGTGTAATCCCCAGATATGACATGATGTACCCTAGCAGACTGCATGTGCTCCAGGTTCTGTACTTCCATGGTTTAGACATGCTTACCTTCATCTACAGTGAACTGGCAACTTTTGTCATTGTAGAAAAGGATTTTCTTCTTGTCTGGTCTTGTCACAAAGATAATTTGGTCTCCCAAAGCCTTGTTGGAAAAAGTAGATAGGTCTCATTTAATTGTAGTTGTTTTTAACTATATAACGGCAAATACTCAGTTAAACCACTGTACAAATGCCTAATAGTAATAGAAAAAGTTATGGAGCACAAACATTTAGAATAGTAAATCTACTTTTACAATTATACCCATGCCTTTCCTTTAAGCCTCATGCACATAACTACCGGTTTTGAGGTCTGCAAAACATGGATTCTGACCGTGTGCACCCTCCCGCACTACTTATGGCGTATCCAAAAAATATAAATGGCTGATGGATACGGGTTTCACCTAGCTCCAGAAATGTGCTCCCCAGACCATGGTTCTACCTGGTTGAGCAGCCTCGGGATCTCCCATCCAAGAGAGCCACCAGTTGGGTAAGGGGGGAAATCCTGGAGATAGGTGCGGATTAATCTCTTACACATTTATGGCATATCCACAGGAGATGGAAATACACGTTATGGTCTCATGCACACGGTCATAAGTGTTTTGTGGTCCGCAAATTGCATATGCGTAAAACAAGGATCCCAGCCGAGTGCATACCACCACTTATATTTAACTTCTGCAGAAATGTCCTATCCTTGTCCGCAAAACAATAGGACACGTTCTATATTTTTTTGAGGGGCCGAGGAACGGACATGCAGATGAAGACAGCACACGTTGTGCTGTCTGCGTTTTTCGTTGTCCGCAGTTGACCCACAAAAACTGCCGATCGGATGCGGACCAAACAAACGGTTGTGTGCATGGGGCCTTAAGGCAACAGACAGCCTGAGACACAAGTGGAGATAAGTACAACACTGTGTTTATAACAAATACAGTGGTGCTTGAAAGTCTGTGAACCCTTCAGAATGTTCTGCATAAACGTGACCTAAAGCTACATCAACTCGGTCATTTATTGAGGAAAACTATCCAACTCAACATGTCTATCCAACAACTTTATTTTCCATTCACATAGCTGTATGAGGGCTTGTTTATTGAAGGACAAGTTGTTCATGCTAGTGACACCATTTAATATTGCATACAATGTAGAATACAAATAGAGTGGAATTGGGGGGGGGGGGGGAAATAACAATTCAGCCACAGTATTAGGGGTTCTGTTTTTATGGTGTTCCCTATGCGATAAAACTGATCTGTGCCCTTCATTCTCTGGGTTAGTATAATTACAGTGATACCAGAGTAATTGATTTTCTTGTGTTTTAATACTGAAAAAATATATATTTATTCCCCCCCATCTCTATATTCTGAACCTATACCTTTTTAACAGTTATGTCTACAGAACTGTGTGAGGGCTCATTTTTGGGGGGTAAGCTTCTATTTAAACCATGCGCTCCCGTCCATCTGCCTGGTGCTTGTAATTGGGGTGGACCGTAGCTGGATTCTACATTGCCCTGAAAATTGTAGGCCGGAAGCCCAGGAAGGCCCAACATATTGTAGGCCGGAAGGTAGATAGGCACAACATATTTTTGATCAAAAATATGCACAAAGAGCTTCTAATTTTCATACAGTAAGTATAGCAGTAATGCAGTTTACTTTTATTTTCTTGCATGCCTTTGTGCATAAAGCAGTGTGCTGCTACTTGTAGTTCTTGTTTGTTTATCTACAAGATAGGTAACTCAGGTATGAATGCATGACTGCGGTGAGAAGGAAACTGAATAGAGAGGTAGCCATGCATGCATGGTGAGGCTCTACTCAGTCTGTGGGGCTGGTGGCAGATACCTTAATAGCTTTCTGTGAATTAGGAAGCCCTTCTTCTATGTCGTCCAGCAGGATCCCCCCCAGTCCTCTCTGATCATGCTTGTCCAGGAGTCTCAATAGCGCCTTTTTGTCCTTTAAGTTGTATTTGGGCTTAAATGCATATTTACCATCAACAATGTCAATTTTAGGATTGTTCACCAGAGCCTAATAGAAAAGGGAAAGAAAGAAAAAATACACAATCAGTACAATCATCACAAAAGAACATGTAGTGTGAACAGGTCCGCAGAACAGTTTGACAGATGTTATGCAATGAAAGAACCCCTACTTCCGTATTACTACATGATGGCAGATGACATTTAAAAACTGCCGCAAACTTTCTAGAAATAGATCTATCCAAATATAACAAATAAAGAAATGCAGGACTCAGCAGTGCTGTGCTACATGGAAGGCCAGTGACATTGGTAAGTGCCGTGTAATACTACATTTCCTACACAGAATGTGCACCAGTGATAGGAGCTGATTCACAAGAGTTCTAGCTGGAACCCTCATTTTTGAGGCAGTTCAATTTTTAAAGTCTGGCAGAGGAACAACCTGCTGGATTTCACCATATTCGGCATAGCCAGATACTGCCATTCACCACTGGATACCATAGACCAGGGATGGCCAACCTGAGGCTCTCCAGCTGTTGCAAAGCTACAACTTCCAGCCTGCCCACGGTGTCTATAGCTATCAGCCTACAGCAGGCCATGGTAGGAGTTGTAGTTTTACAACAGCTGGAGAGACGCAGGTTGGCCATCCCTGCCATAGACTATAAAGGGATCCAGACAGTTATCTGGCATGATTGCCTGGTTTCTACTGGATAAAAACAGCGCATGCAAGGTTTTTTGTCCGGCTGAAACCTGGCACGAGTGCCGGAAACTGGCCGGATCCCATTGTGGTCAAAAGGAGTTCAGAGGTAAATAGAAGTATTCGGCTATGCCGGATGCCAAATTAAAAACACAGATGTGAAACTAACCCAAGCAGGAGCATGGAGACATACAGACTTCATACGATGATATCTTGTGGTATATTTATAGATTATAAATTGGTGAAGCTGGCATCCCAGCTGGTCCCATAAATGCTCGATTGGCAATAAATCTGTCCACCAGACAGGCAAAGGAAGTGCTGCAATCTGGTGAAGACATTTCTGGGAAACCGCTGCTGAAAAATGCCAGTTGGAAGCCCTGCCATGAGTGTTCTACACATATTGCTGACCTGTTAGTGTTCTTCTAACCATTACTATGGGTATAGTATGCAATGGGGTAGTGTGTTGCTCCACAGCAATGGCAGGATTAAAGTGCTCATGGGTTTCCATACTGGAACCTGACCATTGTCAATTCCCTAACAGAATGTGGATTCATCACTGAAGACAATATAGTTCTAGTTTGTAGGGGTTGATGTTTCTCATTGATGACACCACTTCAAACGAAGGCAATGGTAGCTGGCTGACAATGGCAGGACACGTAATAGGCACTGTGACACCAACCTTCCTTCTTCTAAGCACCTGGAAATGGTCCAAACAGAGACAGGGCTGTGTAATGAAGGTGCCACTTGTGTCTGGATGGTAGACAATGAAACTATAGGAGCTGTTCATGCTTGTTGGCAGATGAAATGATCCTCTGTACTGGTGGTCTGTATGGTCCATGCAGAACCCTCACATAACCACTGCTCCCAACTTCTAATATCTAGTTCAAAACAGCCTAGACTGAGCAATTCATCAAAAACGACCACCCTGCTCCTCTCAGGCTAATGAGGTGCCACCTCTCAAAGTTTATCTAGCATTCAACACGCTCAGAGCCTTTTGTAGGGCAGAGGGGGAAGCACTGAGACATAACTGCTTGCTGAGCTTTGTAGCAATCTGACATTTCTATCTAGGTGCCTTATTTTTATGTCAAAACATACTAAATATGTGTCACATAAAAAATATTGGTATTGTGGAAGCTGGGAAATAAATACTCAGTACAGAAGGCACACCATGAAACACAGCACTACCTAATAACAGCAGGTTTTTCCTTCTTATCTAGCAGCTCTATTGATTTCTTAAGATCAATACTGTGGTTCTGAAGAAAGTGACTGAAACCTGATCTTATCCCTGTGGGAAGTGAGAGGCGAATTTCCATTCTGCATACATCTCCTTCAAACAGGATGTTGCTTTCAGACCAAACAACTTTCATTTTCTCCTTTTTTTCAACTACATATAAAAAAATAAAAAATAAACACCATTCTGCCACTGTTTAGTGTTTTTTGGGGGGTTTTGGGTTGCAGTTTGGGCACTCTGTCTCTAAAAAGGTTCGCCACCTCTGGTATAAGGTATAGGATAGCAGTTGTCTGTCTACCAAGTGCATTGGCATAATTATAATACCGAATACATTGAGCGATTAGAGTAAAGGCAGCATTAAACAAACAATCAGAACTTAACAGAACATGTGACATATTCAAACAGGTCAGATGTCTATTGTTTTCAAGCAATGGGCACCTATCAGATGGGGGGTGAGGACCAGTGATGGCCCGATGAAGGCTGTTCTCGGAACTGCCTGCTCCCGGTGACCGCATGTGTTTCAGAGCGGCTTGCGGCGCAGGCACAGGTAAGGACTTACCTCTGCATCGCCGGACTTGTGAGTGAAGATGGCAGATCGCATGTGTTTGTCGGCGAACACTGCGAACTGGCCATCACTGGTGAGGACAGCATAAATTGTATCCAAGCCTTACACTGCGCCACATATCTAGCAAAGCTGTGGTCCTTAAAGGCCATTCGTTTTTCATATTTTTAATATAGAGCAATTAAAAATCATATGTACCCCAAAATAGTACCAATAAAACTGGCACCTTATCCCCTAGTTTCCAAAATGGGGAAACTTTTGGGGAGTTTCTACTGTAAGCATCAGGGGGGCTTCAAATGGGACATGGCATCTAAAAACCAGTTCAGCAAAATCTGCCTTCCAAAAACCATATGGCACTCCTATTCTTCTGGGCCCTGCTGTATGCCATTACATCAGTTTACGAGCACATGTGGGATGTTTCTGTAAACCACAGAATCAGGGAAATAAATATTTTATGAGGAATCACTTTCTGTTTTTTGGTAAATTTTGAATTTTTTTCCATAAATAAAGGTGGAATATATTGACTCAAATTTATGACTATCATGAAGTACAATGCATCACGAGAAAACAATCTCAGAATGGCTTGGATAAGTAAAAGCGATTCAAAGTTATTACCACATAAAGTGACATGTCAGATTATCAAAATTAGGCCTGGTCAGGAAGAGGGCAAATGGCCCAGATGTGAAGTGGTTAAAAGGTAGAGCCTGGGACTTTGCCTCATTAACCTTGTAATATAATTGGCCAAACTCTGCAATTAAGGACAAACCTCTGTCCAGGAAAGACATGGGGTCTGAGGAGTGTTAGGGTCCATTCACACGTCCGCAATTTTGTTCCGCATTTTGCGGAATGGAATTGTGGACCCATTCATTTTTATGGGGCCGCACATTGAAATGCGGCCCCGGGTCCACATTTCCGTTCCTGAAAAAAATAGAACATGCCCTATTCTTGTCTGCAATTACGGACAAGAAAAGGCATATTCTATTAGTGCCGGCGATGTGCGGTCCGCAAAATGCGGAACGCACATTGCTGGTTTCAGTGTTTTGCGGATCCGTTGATCGGTAAAACGCACACGGATGTGTAAATGGACCCTTAGGATGATATCATCCGCATACAATGTACAGTGATATTGGGAGCGTATTTGTAAGCTCCTTACTTCAGGGTAATTTTGCAAGGCTTGAGCTAGAGGCTCTATAGCTAAAATGAAGATCAGTGGTGAGAGGGGGCACCCCTGCCGGGTGCCATTTGTGATGTTAAATTCCCCAGACACTGCTCCATTGACAAACACTTTAGCCGTCAGACTAGAGTACAAGGCCCCAATTGCCAATATAAAAGGGTCACTTCCAAAACCGAGAAGGCGTACGGCCAGTTCAAGCGGTCAAATGCCTTCTCAGCATCAAGCGTGACCATCAAGGCCTTAGTGTTTGGGATTGATTAATAAGTGACAGGGGGGGGGTGTAATGTGTGTGTGTGGTGCTTGGTGCTACTTACAGAGCTGCCTGTGTCCTCTGGTGGTCGATCCAAGCAAAAGGGACCACCAAAGGACCAGGTAGCAGGTATATCAGATGCTATTTACCAAAAAGCGTCTGACATACCTATTTGATTGGCTATTTTAAAAATAAGAGCAGTTCAAGCTGGTACGGTGGCACGTGCAGTAACTCTCCCGTCGCAGCCACCGCGTTCACAGGCCCGTAGAGCCCTTAGTCTCCCAGAGGTGCTGGCAAACCCAAATTGGAAATCCCCTGCTTCCGCCGCACCCGTATTGCCCCCTTTCACCTCCCAGTCTGGAGTTTGCGTGGAGACAGCTAATTTAGAATCAGCCCTTGAGTTTTTTTTAGCTGTTCTTCACCGCGGATCTCTATGACTTTGTTGTGGCAGAAACCAACCGCTACGCCACACAGTATATAACCGCCAATCCGGAAAGCTTCTATGCCCAGCCTTTCCGGTGGAAACCAGTCACAGTTTCCGAATTTAAAATATTTTTGGGCCTTATCCTCAGCATGGGTCTAACAAAAGAAAAATGTATTGCGGTCCTATTGGTCTAAAGACCCAATACATTACATGCCCATGTTCTCGGCTGCTATGTCCAGGGCACGTTTTGAGGTCATCATGCGCTTTATGCATTTCACTGACAATAAAACCTGTCATCCAAGAGGCCACCCTGCTTATGACTGGCTCCACAAAATTCGGCCTCTCATAGACCATTTGTCATCCAGGTTTGCAGATGTGTATACCCCCAATCAGAACATCTGCATAGACGAGTCCCTAGTACATTTTACCGGGCGCCTTGGCATCAAACAGTACATCCCCAGCAAGCGCGCCCGGTATGGGGTCAAACTGTATAAGCTCTGTGAAAGGGCCACAGGCTATACATATCGTTTTAGGGTCTATGAGGGAAAAGACTCAAAACTGGAGCAGGTCGGATGCCCTGACTACCTGGGGAGCAGTGGCAAGATTGTCTGACACTTGGTGTCAACCTTACTCCACAAGGGGTACCACTTATACTTGGACAATTTTTACACAAGCGTGGCCCTCTTTAGGCACTTACATCTAGTCGGAATTCAATGCTGTGGCACCGCGCGACCTAGTCGCCGGGGCTTCCCCCAACGGCTCGTTAATACCCGACTTGCAAGGGGGGGAGAGAGCTGCCTTGTGTGACCAAGAACTGCTCGCGGTGAAGTGGAGGGACAAGAGGGACGTTTACCTTCTGTCCACCATTCACGCAGACACGACAGTACAAATTGAAAGGGCAACTGGAGTCATTGAGAAACCCCTCTCTGTCCACGACTACAACCTTCACATGGGAGGGGTGGACTTCAATGACCAGATGTTGGCTCCCTATTTAGTGTCCTGCCGCACCAGACGCTGGTATAAGAAGGTGTCTGTTTAATTAAATTGGCTGTCTATAATAGTTTTGTTCTCTACAGTAAGGCTGGGAGAACAGGATCCTTCCTAAAATTCCAGGAAGAGATCATTCAGGAACTCCTGTGCCCCAAGTCCCTGATGTAGTTAGCCGGCTACATGACAGACACTTCCCGAGTGTCTATCCTGGTACCCCAAATCACCGTTCCCCAAGAAAAAGATGTTGTGTCTGTAGCAGGGCTGGAATAAGGCGTGACACCACCATTTTTTGTCCTGAAAGTCCTGACCAGCCTGCCCTATGCATAGGGGAGTGTTTCCGCAAGTACCTCACACAGGTACACTATTAGTGTAGGGATCGCGTTACACAGGACAGACACACAGGGGTCTTAGGGCCCTTTCACACAGAGCTGCTACAAACCTCTCCTTTCACCTGGGACTAAGTGCATAATGTACTTCGCCACATCTCTGGGTGATTTGCGCTTTGCACATTGTCCCATGGGTAAGGAGAGGCTTGTCTTCTAAAGGTAAAAAAAAAAAAATAATCTAAATTTTTTTTTTTATAAAAATCACAGGTAAGCAAAAAAGTTAATGTTCTGTTTCAAATGTTATATAAAGTTTATAAAAGTTGATGTTAATAAATTTATTGCGTTGCTGCCTGTTTTTATTTTTTATTTTATTTTTTTAGCTTCTAGATGGACCAAGCGATCGACCAGCTGCAGCACTGATGTGCATTCTGACAGAAGCATTGCGCTGCTGTCAGATTACACAAAGTCGGTGTATGTGGCGCTGCAAGACGAGATTTCTCCTCTGCAGTAAAAAAATATACATTTGCCGAGGCTTATGAGCTGAGGGGTGGTGTTCATATGCTTTGGCAAACACTTTGTATAAATTTTTTTGAAGAATTCTGGCAATGATTTATTCATCCACATCGATTGATGTGAATGGAGAAATTGGGTTTGCCAGGGCATACGAGCTGAAGTGGGTTTGGATGTTGGGCGGAGCTCCGATGTCCTGGCAGACGCCTTTCCCTTCTTATTTTTTTTGCACTTTTTTCTGGCAGAGATTTTTTTCATCCACATTGATCGATGCGAATAAAGAAATCTGTGCTGTTCATTTTTTCCTTCAGCCCAGAGGCTGAACGGGAAAAAAAAATCTCATTACCTGTATGCTCAATATAAGGAGAATAGCAGAGACTTCTAATGCGGGCTAACATGTAATGATTGTGGAGACCCTCAAATGCCAGGGCGGTACAAACACCCCACAAATGACCCCATTTTGGAGAGAAGACACCCCAAGGTAGTCGCTGAGGGGCATATTGAGTCCATGAAAGATTGAACTTTTGGTCACAAGTTAGCGGAAAGGGAGACACTGTGAGAGTAAAAAAAATATAAAAAATCTATTTCCGCTAACTTGTGCCAAAAAAAAAAAAAAAAAAAAAAAAAAAAAAAAAAAATGAACTCGCCATGCCCCTCACAGAATACCTTGGCGTGTTTTCTTTCCAAAATGGGGTCACATGTGGGGTATTTATACTGCCCTGGCATTTTAGGGGCCCTAAAGCGTGAGAAGAAGTCTGGGATCCAAATGTCTAGAAATGCCCTCCTAAAAAGGTACTCATTGGAATTCGGGCCCCTTTGCGCACCTAGGCTGCAAAAAAAGTGTCACACATGGTGGTATCGCCGTACTCAGAAGAAGTAGGGCAATGTGTTTTGGGGTGTATTTTTACATATACCCATACTGTGTGTGAGAAATCTCTCTGTAAATGACAACTTTTTAAAAAATTTTATACAAAGTTGTCAACTTACAGAGATATTTCTCTCACCCAGCATGGGTATACATAAAAATACACCCTAAAACACATTGCCCTACTTCTTCTGAGTACGGCAATACCACATGTGACACTTTTTTGCAGCCTAGGTGCGTAAAGGGGCCGAAAGTCCAACGAGTACCTTTAGGCTTTACAGGATTGCTCACAATTTAGCCCCGCCCAAAATGCCAGAACAGTAAACACACCCCACAAACGACCCCATTTCGGAAAGTAGACACCCCAAGGTATTCACTGAGGGGCATAGTGAGTCCGTGGGAGATTTTTTATTTTTTTTTGCCAGAAGTTAGCAGAAATGGAAACTTTATTATAATTTTTTTTACTCAGAAAGTGTCATTTTCCGCTAACTTGGGAAAAAAATTAAATCATACATGAACTCACCATGCCCCTCCGCGAATACTTTGGGGTGTCTTCTTTCTAAAATGGGGTCATTTGGGGGGTATTTATACTATCCTGGCATTCTAGCACCTCAAGAAACATGACAGGTGCTCAGAAAGTCAGAGCTGCTTCAAAATGCGGAAATTCGCATTTTTGTACCATAGTTTGTAAACGCTATAACTTTTGCGCAAACCAATAAATATACACTTATTGGATTTTTTTTATCAAAGACATGTAGCACAATAAATTCTGAGACAAACTTGTATAGAAATATAATTATATTTGAACAAAAAAGAAAAAGTTAAAACACACTTTTTTGGAGAAAATTGCGGTCTATTTTGATTAGTATAAGAAAAACGAAAAATCTCAGCAGCAATCAAATACCACCAAAATAAAGCTGTATTTGTGAGAAGAAAAGGAGGTAAAATTAATTTGGGTGCCAAGTTGCATGACCGAGCAATAAACCGTTAAAGTTGTGAAGTGCCGATTTGTAAAAAAGGGCCTGGTCACTAGGGGGGTATAAACCTGTGGTCCTTAAGTGGTTAAAATATGCAAATAAGCATTGCCATTACACCTAGAGGCTCTGCTCTCTCTGCAACTGCCTCCCCCTCTGCACCTCTGATTAAAAGGGCAGTGTAAATGTCATCACACCTGACCCTGGCAAAGGGTGCAGCAGTTGCAGAGAGCAGAGCCTCTAGGTGTAACAGTAACGCAGTCATTACTAGAGGCTCATTTGCATATATTTAAACTTTCTCAGCTACGCGGACACATATGAGCATGGGACTAACACAGATGCCTTCAGCTGCCATGCTCTCCTAAAAAAGGACAGTCAGTATCATAGGTACAAATCTGCTGACAGATACTCTTCAACCTCTTAAGGAAACAGGGCATACCTGTACGCCGTGTATTTCCGATCACCGCCGCGCGGCAGGCAGTGATTGGTACAAGGTGCCTGCTTAAATCATTGTGAAAAAAAAAACCCTCCCCCCCCCCCCCCCCCCCCCGTATCGGCGATGGTTTGTGTTTGAGGGAGAGCATAGAGTCCCCGCGCTGCTGTGGCGGGGACTCGATGTCTCAGAAGGCAGCCGAATGCGGGCTGTTTGTGTACTACTCACTGTAGTACACAAACAGGCAACGCATTACAATACAAATGTACAGTAATGCATTGCACAGGGGATCAGACCCCCAAAAGAGTGATGATCAGAAATAAAGTAAAAAAACAAAACAAAAAAAAAAACGCCCCTTTCCCCTTATTTTATAATAAAAAAACAGGAAAAAAAAGAAAACACACATATTGGGTATCTCCACGTCCGCAATGACCGGCTCTATAAATATATCACATGATCTACCCTGTCCGATAAATGCCATAAAAAAAAAAAAATTATGTAAAAAAAGATTCAATTTTTACCACCTTACATCACAAAAAGTGCAACACCAAGTGATCAAAAAGGCATATGCCCCCCAAAATAGTACCAATCTACTGTCACCTCATCCCGCAAAAAATGAGCCCCTACCTAAGACAATCGCCCAAAAAATAAAAAAAACTATGGAGACACTAAAACATATTTTTTTTTTTCAAAAATGCTGGTATTGTGTAAAACTTAAGTAAATAAAAAAAGTATACATATTAGGCATCGCTGCGTCCATAAGAAACTGCTCTATAAAAATATCACATTACCTAACCCCTCAGGTGAACACCGTAAAAAAAATCCAAAATAAAGTGTAAAAAATGCCATTATTTGTCACCTTACATCACAAAAAGTGTAATAGCAAGTAATCAAAAAGTCATACGCACCCCAAAATAGTACCAGTCATCTCATCCCCCCAAAAATGAGCCCCTACACAAGACAGTCGCCCAAAAAATAAATAAAACTATGGCTTTCAGAATGTAGAGACACTAAAGAATCATTTTTTTTCAAATTATTGGTATTGTCGCGTCCGTGACAACCTGCTCTATAAAAATACCACATGATCTAACCTGTCAGATGAATGTTGTAAATAACAAAAAATAAAAACGGTGCCAAAACAGCCATTTCTTGTTACCTTGCCTCACAAAAAGTGTAATATAGAGAAACCAAAAATCATATGTACCTTAAAATAGTACCAACAAAACTGCCACTCTATCCCGTAGTTTCCAAAATGGGGTAACTTTTTTGGAGTTTCTACTCTAGGGGTGCATCAGGGGGGCATCAAATGGGACATGGTGTCAAAAAACCAGTCCAGAAAAATCTGCCTTCCAAAAACCGTATGGCATTCCTTTCCTTCTGCGCCCTGCCGTGTGCCCGTACAGCAGTTTACGACCACATATGGGGTGTTTCTGTAAACTATAGAATCAGGTCCATAAATATTGAGTTTTGTTTGACTGTTAACACTTGCTTTGTAACTGGAAAAAATTAATTCAAATGAAAAATCTGCCAAAAAAGTGAAATTTTATCTCTACTTTCCATTAATTCTTGTGGAACACCTAAAGGGTTAACAAAGTTTGTAAAATCAGTTTTGTATACCTTGAGGGGTGTAGATTGTAAAATGGGGTCATTTTTGGATGGTTTCTATTATGCAAGTCTCACAAAGTGACTTCAGACCTGAACTGGTCCTGAAAAAGTGGGTTTTAGAAATGTTCTGAAACATTTCAAGATTTGCTTCTAAACTTCTAAGCCTTGTAACGTCCCCAAAAAATAAAATGGCATTCCCAAAATGATCATGAAGTAGACATATGGGGAATGTAAATTAATAACTATTTTTGGAGGTATTACTATCTATTATAAAAGTAGAGAAATCGAAATTTGCTAATTTTAAAAAAAAATTGTAAATTTGTTTTTTTTTCTAAATAAAAATTAATATTTTTTTACTCCATTTTAACACCGTCATGGATCAGAATGGCCTGGATAAGTAAAAAATAAATAAATAAAAAAAACATAATCCACACGGGATACCTATACATACACAAAATACAAAATGTTATTGAATAATTACATACACGTAATAACAAGACCATATAAAGACAATAGATTTAAATATCAAGCAGCAATACAGGTGATGTAGCAAACGGCAGCTCACATGCTGACCGGCAACGGAAAAAAGATCCCAGAAGGTTAAATTAAACTAGGCACCTAGTAAAAACCAAGAGTGCTTTATTCATATACCAATATAATTCAGAGGAATGTCTGATCTATCAGAGAAAAGCCTTATAAACTGCCCTCACAGCAGATAACCTAAAGTGGGCATACAGGCTCCAATATACTGAAATAATGAACAGACAATACCTGGATAATGGTAATAACCGGGGATCCAACCTCCGGTCAGCCGTCAGCACACCCTGACGTACGTTTCGCTCCTGCTTTCTCAAGGGGCATATCAATTAAAGCAAACAAGCACAATATATATCCCAAACTTAATTATAAAATCAGAGACATCTGTGGATGGACCAATTCACACAAAGTGACACTGGTCAGATTTGCAAAAAATTGCCTGGTCCTTAAGGTGAAGTATGGCCGTGTCCTTAACCCCTTAAGGACTCAGCCCTATTTCACCTTAAGGACTTGGCCATTTTTTGCAAATCTGACCAGTGTCACTTTAAGTGCTGATAACTTTAAAAACCTTTGACTTACCCAGGCCGTTCTGAGATTGTTTTTTCGTCACATATTGCACTTCACGACACTGCTAAAATTGGGTCCAAAAAGTAATTTTTTTTGCATAAAAAAAGACCATATTTACCCAAAAAATTTAAAAATTTGCAAATTTCAAAGTTTCAGTTTCTCTACTTCTGTAATTCATAGTAATACCCCCAAAAATTGTGATGACTTTACATTCCCCATATGTCTACTTCATGTTTGTAGCATTTTGGGAATTATATTTTATTTTTTGGGGATGTTACAAGGCTTAGAAGTTTAGAAGCAAATCTTGAAATTTTTCAGAAACTTACAAAAACCCAATTTTTAGGGACCACTACAGGTCTGAAGTCACTTTGCGAGGCTTACATAATAGAAACCGCCCAAAAATGACCCCATTCTATAAACTACACCCCTCAAGGTATTCAAAACTGATTTTACAAACTTCGTTAACCCTTTAGGTGTTGCACAAGAGTTATTGGCAAATGGGGATGAAATTTGAGAATTTCATTTTTTTGCCTAATTTTCCATTTTAACCCATTTTTTCCACCAACAAAGCAAGGGTTAACAGCCAAACAAGACTGTATCTTTATTGCCCTGACTCTGCCGTTTACAGAAACACCCCATATGTGGCCGTAAACTACTGTACGGGCACACAGTAGGGCGTAGAGGAAAGGTGTGCCGTATGGTTTTTGGAAGCCAGATTTTGCTGGACTGGTTTTTTGACACCATGTCCCATTTGAAGCCCCCCTGATGCACCCCTAGAGTAGAAACTCCATAAAAGTGACCCCATCTAAGAAACTACACCCCTCAAGGTATTCAAAACTGATTTTACAAACTTTGTTAACCCTTTAGGTGTTGCACAAGATTTAATGGAAAATAGAGATATAATTTCAAAATTTCACTTTTTTGGCAGATTTTCCATTTTAATATTTTTTTTCCAATTACAAAGCAAGGGTTAACAGCCAAACAAAACTCATTATTTATGGCCCTGATTCTGTAGTTTACAGAAACACCCCATATGTGGTCGTAAACCGCTGTACGGGCACACGGCAGGGCGCAGAAGGAAAGGAATGCCATACGGTTTTTGTAAGGCAGATTTTGCTGGACTGTTTTTTTTGACACCATGTCCCATTTGAAGCCCCCCTGATGCACCCCCAGAGTAGAAACTCCAAAAAAGTGACCCCATTTTAGAAACTACGGGATAGGGTGGCAGTTTTGTTGGTACTAGTTTAGGGTACATATGATTTTTGGTTGCTCTATATTACACTTTTTTGTGCGGCAAGGTAACAAGAAATAGATTTTTTGGCACGTTTTTTTTTGTTATTTACAACATTCATCTGACAGGTTAGATCATGTGGTAATTTATAGAGCAGGTTGTCACGGACGCGGCGATACCTAATATGTATACAATTTTTTTTATTTATGTAAGTTTTACACAATGATTTCATTTTTAAAACAAAAAAAATGTTTTAGTGTCTCCATAGTCTAAGAGCCATAGTTTTTTCAGTTTTTGGGCGATTATCTTAAGTAGGGTCTCATTTTTTGCGGGATGAGATGACGGTTTGATTGGCACTATTTTGGGGTGCACATGACTTTTTGATCGCTTGCTATTACACTTTATTGTGACGTAAGATGACAAAAAATGGCTTTTTTTACACCGTTTTATTTTTTTTTTTACGGTGGTCACCTGAGGGGTTAGGTCATGTGATATTTTTATAGAGCCGGTCGATACGGACGCGGAGATACCTAATATGTATACTTTTTTTATTTATTTAAGTTTTACACAATGATTTCATTTTTGAAACAAAAAAAATCATGTTTTAGTGTTTCCATAGTCTGAGAGCCATAGTTTTTTCAGTTTTTGGGCGATTATCTTGGGTAGGGTATGATTTTTGCGGGATGAGATGACGGTTTGATTGGTACTATTTTGGCGTACATGCGACTTTTTTGATCACTTTTATTACCTTTTTTGGGAAGTAAGGTGAGCAAAATTTCCTAATCGTTTTTATTTTTTTATTTTTATGGCGTTCACCGTGCGGGGAAAGTAACATGACCGTTTTATAGATCAGGTCGTTACGGACGCGGCGATACCAAACATGTGTAGGGAAATTTATTTTTTTCATTTTTAATCAGTGATAAATGTGTTTTTTGATTTTTACTTTTTTTTTTCACTTTTTTTTGGACCCAGACCCACTTGGTTCTTGAAGATCCAGTGGGTCTGATGTCTGTATAATACAGTACAGTACAATATATATTGTACTGTACTGTATTTTACTTACACTTTGTCTGAACAGATCTCTGCCTTCAGCACAGATCTGTTCAGCACCATGGACAGCAGAATGCCTGAGACGGCGTCCTGTTGCCATGGGAACCTTCCCCGTCTGCTCAGTACAGGTCAGAACTTCGCAGACGGGGAAGGGTAAGGAGGGGGGCTCTCTGGGGGCTCTATCCCTCTCCATCGGGGGGCTGCAAAGGCACTGCAGCCCCCCGATGGGAGAGGGAGGGAGCTCCCCCTTACTGTTAACTTTTTCCATACAGAGGTCCGTACGGACCGCTGTATGGAAAGGGTTAAACGGCTGACATCGCATCACCGATGTCAGCCGTTTATACCAGGGTATCAGCAATGTGCTGGCACCCTGGTATACCCACTGTCCACCAACGAATTTTCAAGGGGAGGCGGGCGGGGGATCGCGATCCCGCCTGCCGCACCGCCCGCCTCCCGCACCGCCCCCACCCGCCGGCAAAAAATCATGCAGGGGTGCAGGGGGGGGGGGGTAAAATCTATGTTTGAGCGACACAAAGTTTCTGATCCGCGGGGATCAGAAACTGCAAAAAGCGCAGCAAACCGCAGGTCTGAATTGACCTGCGGTTTGCGGCGATCGCCGATAGGGGGGGGTCATATGACCCCCCCTGGCGTTGTCACAGGATGCCGGCTGAATGATTTCAGCCGGCATCCCATTCCCATTAACCCCCGCGGCGCCGGAATCTGCATTTAAAGTTAGGGCGTACCGTTACGTCCTGAGTCCTTAAGGACTCGGGAAATAGGGCGTACCGGTACGCCCTGCGTCCTTAACCTCCTCAGGACCGCCGTACGCAGGATTGCGTCCTGGCGGCGGCCCTGCTCTTCTGGGTGGACGCATATACGCGTCCTCCCGCGAGAGCCGAGATTTCCTGTGAACGCGCGCACACAGGCGCGCGCGCTCACAGGAACGGAGGGTAAGCGAGTGGTTCTCCAGCCTGCCAGCGGCGATCGCTCGCTGGCAGGCTGGAGATGTGATTTTTTTAACCCCTAACAGGTATATTAGACGCTGTTTTGATAACAGCGTCTAATATACCTGCTACCTGGTCCTCTGGTGGTCCCTTTTGTTTGGATCGACCACCAGAGGACACAGGCAGCTCAGTAAAGTAGCACCAAACACCACTACACTACACTACACTACACCCCCCCCCCCCGTCACTTATTAACCCTTTATGAACCACTGATCACCCCATACAGACTCCCTGATCACCCCCCTGTCATTGATCACCCCCCTGTAAGGCTCCATTCAGACGTCCGTATGATTTTTACGGATCCACGGATACATGGATCGGATCCGCAAAACACATGCGGACGTCTGAATGGAGCCTTACAGGGGGGTGATCAATGACAGAGGGGTGATCACCCATATACACTCCCTGATCACCCCCTGTCATTGATCAGCCCCCTGTAAGGCTCCATTCAGACGTCCGCATGTGTTTTGCGGATCCGATCCATGTATCCATGGATCCGTAAAAATCATACGGACGTCTGAATGGAGCCTTACAGGGGGGTGATCACCCATATACACTCCCTGATCACCCCCCTGTCATTGATCACCCCCCTGTCATTGATCACCCCCCTGTAAGGCTCCATTCAGACGTCCGTATGTCCGATTCATGTATCTGTGGATCCGTAAAAATCATACGGACGTCTGAATGGAGCCTTACAGGGGGGGTGATCAATGACAGGGGGGTGATCAGGGAGTGTATATGGGTGATCACCCCCCTGTCATTGATCACCCCCCTGTCATTGATCACCCCCCCTGTAAGGCTCCATTCAGACGTCCGTATGTGTTTTGCGGATCCGATTCATGTATCCGTGGATCCGTAAAAATCATACGGACGTCTGAATGGAGCCTTACAGGGGGGTGATCAATGACAGGGGGGTGATCAATGACAGGGGGGTGATCAGGGAGTGTATAGGGGTGATCACCCCCCTGTCATTGATCACCCCCCTGTCATTGATCACCCCCCCTGTAAGGCTCCATTCAGACATTTTTTTGGCACAAGTTAGCGGAAATATTTTTTATTTTTTTTTGTTTGTTTTTTCTTACAAAGTCTCATATTCCACTAACTTGTGTCAAAAAATAAAATCTCACATGAACTCACCATACCCCTCACGGAATCCAAATGCGTAAAGATTTTTAGACATTTATATTCCAGACTTCTTCTCACGCTTTAGGGCCCCTAAAAAGCCAGGGCAGTATAAATATCCCACATGTGACCCCATTTCGGAAAGAAGACACCCCAAGGTATTCCGTGAGGGGCATATTGAGTCCATGAAAGATTGAAATTTTTGTCCCAAGTTAGCGGAAAGTGAGACTTTGTGAGAAAAAAATAAATAAAAAAAATCAATTTCCGCTAACTTATGCAAAAAAAAAAATATTTCTATGAACTTGCCATGCCCCTCATTGAATACATTGGGGCGTCTTCTTTCCAAAATGGGGTCACATGTGGGGTATTTATACTGCCCTGGCTTTTTAGGGGCCCTAAAGTGTGAGAAGAAGTCTGGGATCCTAATGTCTAAAAATTCCCTCCTAAAAGGAATTTGGGCCCCTTTGCGCATCTAGTCTGCAAAAAAGTGTCACACATCTGGTATCGCCGTACTCAGGAGAAGTTGGGGAATGTGTTTTGGGGTGTCATTTTACATATACCCATGCTGGGTGAGATAAATATCTTGGTCAAATGCCAACTTTGTATAAAAAAATGGGAAAAGTTGTCTTTTGCCAAGATATTTCTCTCACCCAGCATGGGTATATGTAAAATGACACCCCAAAACACATTCCCAAACTTCTCCTGAGTATGGCGATACCACATGTGTGACACTTTTTTGCAGCCAAGGTGGGCAAAGGGGCACATATTCCAAAGTGCACCTTTCGGATTTCGCAGGCCATTTTTTACACATTTTGATTGCAAAGTACTTCTCACGCATTTGGGCCCCTAGAATGCCAGGGCAGTATAACTACCCCACAAGTGACCCCATTTTGGAAAGAAGACACCCCAAGGTATTTTGTGATGGGCATAGTGAGTTCATGGAAGTTTTTATTTTTTGTCACAAGTTAGTGGAATATGAGACTTTGTAAGAAAAAAAAAATAATAATAAAAATCATCATTTTCCGCTAACTTGTGACAAAAAATAAAAAATTCTAGGAACTCGCCATGCCCCTCACGGAATACCTTGGGGTGTCTTCTTTCCAAAATGGGGTCACTTGTGGCGTAGTTATACTGCCCTGGCATTCTAGGGGCCCAAATGCGTGAGAAGTACCTTGCAATCAAAATGTGTAAAAAATGGCCTGCGAAATCCGAAAGGTGCACTTTGGAATATGTGCCCCTTTGCCCACCTTGGCTGCAAAAAAGTGTCACACATCTGGTATCGCCGTACTCAGGAGAAGTTGGGGAATGTGTTTTGGGGTGTCATTTTCCATATACCCATGCTGAGTGAGAGAAATATCTCGGCAAAAGACAACTTTTCCCATTTTTTTATACAAAGTTGGCATTTGACCAAGATATTTATCTCACCCAGCATGGGTATATGTAAAATGACACCCCAAAACACATTCCCCAACTTCTCCTGAGTACGGCGATACCAGATGTGTGACACTTGTTTGCAGCCTAGGTGGGCAAAGGGGCACACATTCCAAAGTGCACCTTTCGGATTTCACCGGTCATTTTTTACAGATTTTGATTGCAAACTTCTTCTCACACATCTGGGCCCCTAGAATGCCAGGGCAGTATAACTACCCCACAAGTGACCCCATTTTGGAAAGAAGACACCCCAAGGTATTTTGTGATGGGCATAGTGAGTTCATGGAAGTTTTTATTTTTTGTCACAAGTTAGTGGAATATAAGACTTTGTAATAAAAAAATAAATTCCGCTAACTTGTGACAAAAAATAAAAAGTTCTATGAACTCACTATGCCCATCAGTGAATACCTTAGGGTGTCTACTTTCCGAAATGGGGTCATTTGTGGGGGTTTTCTACTGTCTGGGCATTGTAGAACCTCAGGAAACATGACAGGTGCTCAGAAAGTCAGAGCTGCTTCAAAAAGCGGAAATTTACATTTTTGTACCATAGTTTGTAAATGCTATAACTTTTACCCAAACCATTTTTTTTTTTTACCCAAACATTTTTTTTTTATCGAAGACATGTAGAACAATAAATTTAGCGAAAATTTATATATGGATGTCGTTTTTTTTTGCAAAATTTTACAACTGAAAGTGAAAAATTTCATTTTTTTGCAAAAAAATCATTAAATTTTGATTAATAACAAAAAAAGTAAAAATGTCAGCAGCAATGAAATACCACCAAATGAAAGCTCTATTAGTGAGAAGAAAAGAAAGGTAAAATTCATTTGGGTGGTAAGTTGCATGACCGAGCAATAAACGGTGAAAGTAGTGTAGTGCAGAAGTGTAAAAAGTGGCCTGGTCATTAAGGGGGTTTCAGCTAGCGGGGTTGAAGTGGTTAAGGGGTTAAAGGGGTTCTCCAGGAATTAATTAAATGAAAATCTTTAAATATTACCTTATTATAAATATATTCTCAAATACCTTTCATTAGTTATGTCTTGTTGTGTCTGGAGGGCATTCATCAGGAGAAATAAAATGGCCTAATAGTGCAGACAAAACCTGTCCTAAGCACACAGCAGGACTTCAAGTTACTTCACAACACTGAGGTAAAGAGCTGCCTCATCCGCCTCTCTGCTCTACTTGTCAGGTATTATGATCCTGAATACAGATAAGATCTTCAGCTGAATCTCTGTAGGAATGGAGTTCATGATGAGACATGAGGTAAAGAGTGGAGGGACAGGACAGACTGTGGTAATGTGAGGCTGTGGTAATGGAGACTTGGTACAAGTGCTGCTGTTTATTACCACATCCCCACCTCTTCTCTGTACTTCATGTCTCCTCATGAACTCCATTCCTACAGAGATTCAGCTGAAGAACTTATCTGTATTCAGAACCATAATCCCTGACAAAGTAGAGAGGAGGAGGAGGAGGCAGCTCTTTAGCTCAGTGTTGTGAAGTAACTTGTCCTGCTGTGTGATAGTACACACAAAACTTGTCCTTAATAGAACAGCGGCCATTTTATTTCTTCTAATGATTGCTCCCCAAACAAAACGAGCTATTATAACTAATGAAATGTATTTGGGAATATATTTATAATAAAGTAATATTTAAGTATTTTTATTTTTCTAATTCCCAGAGAACCCCTTTAAGTACAGAAGACCCAGTCTTAAAGGGACACACTGTATAAATTTACAAAACATACATGTTACGAATGAATCATAACAACCATCATTAAATAGGAGCTTACAATCTACTTTACATGCATATCGTGAAATAGCCAAGTTATACTAAAGAAACTAAAATATACTGTTTTTGACTGCAGCTCTGCCTCACCTGGGTTATTCAGCTGCATGCTTCTCACACCGTGTAAGGCAGGTCAGGTGGGTGTTAGTGTGAATAATGCCCTAGTCTGTCTGTAGAAGTAATAGTGGGAAGAGAGAGAGACAGACAGGTTTGCTGGCAAGCAAGAGAAGGAAAGCAGAGAAAGAGATACAGATACACAAACAGATAAACCAATGTCACACTAACCCCCCAACAGTTACCAATTAGAAAACCTTACATAGTAGATCAAAAGACATTGGTAACACCCATAAAAATGTACATATACAAGAGGCGGAACCAAGAGTCCAGACACAGGTGACAAGCAATACTAAAAGTGTCCATTTTATTGCGAGGAGGCACGATAAAAATGTTACATAGTACAAAGTGCCTCAAACCATCCACTTTTTATTAAAGAGGACCTGTCACCTCTCTTGACATGTCTATTATGGAAACTGGGCCTTTATGAAAGACCTGGGGTAACCAACAGTTCGGTCACTTTGCTAGTATTTTAGTAAATATCTTCAAATACAGCAATTGGACAGTCACTAGAGCACTCCATGGGATACTTTCCCAATTTGGGAATAACTATAAGAATGAAGTATCTTATTTGGAACTTCCTAGACAAAGCATTTAATAGCCTAGCCAAATCAGGGAATGGGATGTCCCCAAATGTTTTATAATATTAATGTGTGAGCCAGGAACATACAGGACAGGTGAGCCCCCATTCCCTAGGAAGCTCCATAACTACCTTCTACAGTTCAACTATAGAGACCACCTGATTCAAGTGAGCCTGGCCTTGAGATTACAGTGCTGGCTAAGTACAAGAAACTAAATAATCATTGAGAACATGATCTCTAGCACCCTCAACTAATGGCAGTGTCAGATGTAGACAATATGAAGAGGAATAGTAGTCATGGACCAGTTAAGTAATTTAAGATGGTCCATTATTGCCTCTGGGCTAAAACTAGTAGTTTGATCTCTCAAATAACTTGCCAACAAAGAATGGCTTAATTGAGTCAAAAAAATGGCAAGTCAGCTTCATTATTTTAGTTAAAGAGAACGTGTTCAACTTAATAACCTTTTTCAAGAGATCTAGTTGGATTATGTTATAACATTAACCCCAAGAGTTTAAATTCCCTCTAATGTGAGAAACTGGGTCCTAGACTTCTGAAATCCATTGACCTCTGAACATGAGTTTCCATAAGACTGAAAGAGGAGGAGGCAAAGGTTTGTTCTCCACAAAATAATTAATCAAAAGGGTGACAAAGCTTATCCTAAGTGAGAGGTCCTGTGGAAAGTGACTCATTGGGACGATTGAGGAGAGGGGAAGAAGTCGATAAATTAAGTTACATGAGCACTGTGGTGTAGTCTGACCAGGAGATAGGACCCATAGCAGCTGACTGCAAGGACATAAAGATGTAATCGTTGTGTGTGAGAACGATGCAGATGAGAAGAAAAAGAAGTTTCAGCCAGGACGACTGTCTATTCAACAAAGGTCGTATAATGCAAATTAATTAATTAATTTGAGGAATTCTCTGTGTGACAGGGCAGTGATGGTGAACCTTTTAGAGACCGAGTGCCCAAACTGCAACCCACTTATTTATCGCAAAGTACCAACACGGCAATTTAGCCTGAATACCAATATAGTATATCTTCCATGTACTTTATCATTTTGCTATAATATCATGCCTACATTCAGTGCCCTGCCTGTCCTGTTTAAAGCGCGCCCTGCGCTGATGAATGGCAGGGAAAGTCTAAGGCATATTGGTACACCATTTTTCCAGGATGCGAGTGCCCACAGAGAGGGCTCCGAGTGCTGCCTCTGGTACCCGTGCTGTAGGTTCGCCACCACTGTGATAGGGAAACAGTTAAAGGGGCAGGAGACCTGTCTCTAAATTGTGAGAGCAGTTTATGGAAATCTCTGCTTAGTAAAGAAGTTGTCTTAATGAATAAAACATTTTAAGCGGTAGATGCAACACAGCACCTTCAGTGGAAGGGTGAAACAGACAAGACTACCTTACTGGGGAACCTATCAAGAATCTCAGGAGAGAACATAATACAATTATGCTAGTGGCCCATAGTAAACTTGACAAAAATATTCAGAGTAACTAATTAAAGATTAACTAAGCTTTTGTATACATTTTTGTTAACCTGTTCCTAATGCCCTAAAAACACCTTTTGCAATATAGTTTATTAATGTTTTTTGTATTTTTATTAAACTTTTCCCTCCCTAAAAGCGCACATTTCACTGTGCGCTTAAAATCTACTTCTCTTTACACCTCTGAATGCTCAGCGGTCTACAGAGTACGGAGTTGACATTTTATTATTGGGGCCCCAGCACAGTGAATACTCCTGCCTGTGCCCCCCAGAGGTTTACTAAATGCTGGCATAGCACATGGGTACCCTGTAACCCTGTACTATGCCAGGATTAGCTGAGCTAAGAGTAAGCTCTTAGCTTAGCGAAGCAGGCATAGGCAGGAGCCCGATTTGCTTCACAATAGCATGCTTCCTTCACATATCAATGCCCAAAAACTTTGTTTTGTAGGCAAATGCTGAACATGGGACCACCAGTTCACTAGGGGATCCAGGTCCATCAGTGCTGAGGAAGACCTAGACCGTGGCGAGTTGGGCCTGAAGAGCTCAATGCTTCTGGGGATGTCAAAGCCCCAGCATCTAGCAAAGTCCCCCATTAAGGAGCAGCAAGGGGCATGTGATGACATATGAGGAAGTCATGCTTCTAAATGACCGAGGTCCTAGATGCGGTTGAGAGGTCCCAGGAGGTGTTGAAGAAGGGTCTGGGGAAGGGCCTCAACATCAGTAGATTCCACAGTTAAGCCATGTGGGACCGAAGGGAAGTGCCGTAGCTTCACTTTGGATGAAGGTGAAGAAACTCCAAGATCTCTGGTCAAGTAGTAAGGAAGGGTGGAACCAACTGAGTGTTCAAGCGTCTTCCCTGACATCCTTTCCCCCCCCCATTTGCAAGGTGAAGGATGATGATTTTAGGAAGATTTAGGCTGAACTATCAGGGAGCTGCAAGACTACATGTCTTTCTTCATGAGCTTCCAGCCACACATTTCTTTCCTTTTTAGATAGCATGGCAAATCAGGAAACATTCCCTTGCCTGTCCAGAGACTTTGCAGTCCCACAGGAACTTCTTCTTCAAAGATGAGGTTCTTAGAAGCCACCGGCAGTAAATCTAAACTCCGTTATCATTTATTTTACTTAATGAAAGGTACACAAGCTAACCCAGGCGCATTTAGATAAGCAGATAAGTTACAAATTGAATGGCAACGATTCATGTTGGATGACAATCGTGTAGTGTCACTGTATGGAGCAACTGAAAGACTGTACTGAAAACACCCGTTCATTGCTTGTAAATTCATTTATGTTTCCAATAAATTATCGTTTTTTGATACTGAATTGTAGTAATATATTTATCATATGTGGTGAATGCCATACTGGGAAACAACAATAACAACAAAAAAAAACAACATTTTTGGCTACCTCACTACTCAAAAAACGGAATAAAAAGTTGTAAACACTCCAAAATGGCACCAATAAAAACCACAGCTCGCTTCCCAGCTTTGTAGAAACAAAAAAAACTTTTAAATGGAACCTGTCACCATGAAAATGCAATGTAAGCATGGGAAAAGATTCAGTAAAACATTAAATTTATTCATTTATCTAAAATTCCTGCTCATTCTGGTTTTTTTTTTTAGGTCAAGGAGACGGTCCTATCAGTGATTGACAGCTATCTCTGTATACACAGCCATTCAAGGGCTCCTTAACTTCAAAGAACGAGCAGGGATTTAAATGAGTAAGACACAAGTTATACTGAATCTTTCCCATAAAACCACACATCAATGTGCTCAGCTCCTCCTGTTCTATAACATATTTCCTGCAGCTCAGACACCATATTCTTTGTGACAGGTTCCTTGTAAAGGGCTTCTGTCACCCCACTAAACCGTTTTTTTTTTTGTTTTGTTTTTCACTTCTAATCCCTATACTGCGATTTATGCATACATAATCTAATTAATCATTTCGGTTCAGTAGATTCTGTTAAAAATGTACTTTTAAAATATGCAAATTACCTGTCTACCAGCAAGTAGGGCGGCTACTTGCTGGTAGCAGCCGCATCCTCCTATCCTAAAGACGCCCCCTCCGCATGTTGATTGACAGGGCCAGGGAACGGGATCGTCCTCTGGCTAGCCCTGTCTGCTATCAAGATCTCGCGCCTGCGCCGTAACGGTATTCAGTCGGCGCAGGCGCACTGAGAGGCGGCCACTCGCTCGGCCGCTCCATCCTTAATGCGCCTGCGCCGATGATGTCATCGCGTACACCCGTCTCTTCCGGAAAAAAATATTTGCATTACCATATTCTAACACCCATAACTTTTTTTTTTTTATAATTAGTAAATTATAATAAAAAGTAATAAAAATAATAATTTTTAGTTATCCTTACCTCGGACATAAGCCATTGCTTTTGCTTTATCCCAATGTCAAGATGCTGTGTTTCATCCAAGATTTCCTCCAATGTCAGTGGATACGTGTCCCCACGCTGATGTCGTGTCTGCATTTACAAAAGGAGTCACCCATCATATACCATTATACCGGATTGCTACAAGAAACCAGGCTGAACACACACCAGCACATCATCCTTATTTCACTGCATTACAAGTATATCGGGGGTCATTTATTATACTGAAATACGCCTAGATTAGGCGTATTTTAGTTGCACCGCTATCTTCGACTTTGCCCTGCTCACGCCAGGTCTAAAACTGTTGGTGTGGTACTGGCAGGGGAGGGGACGGGCTGGGAGGCCCATCTCATTTATCATTTTCTACTCCTGTTTCAGGCATAGTAAAAAGGTCTAAATGGAAGACCGCAAGGAAGCTGTCTTACATTTAGAACTTGCGGAAAAAAGTTAGGAACAGGCACTTTGGCAGAACCACAGCTAGCTTAGGACTTTATTAAGCAAGCTGGTTTAGCTATATGAAGGGATTTGTCTCTACATAACTGGGCACACTTGAAACTCAGCAGTCTGGGATAGCTGGGTAACCACCTCTCCAGAGACGTAATGGAGGCCACGACTGGTACATACATTCTGTATACACCATATCTATAATATATCAGGACAACCATAGTTTTGTCTCCACCATACCTCCACGTGCTACCTAGCTTTCCAAAGCTGCTGAAAGGCAAATCTGCCCAAATATGCAGTGAAAGAGAGGAATTATAATGCATAGATATACAGTACAGACCAAAAGTTTGGACACACCTTCTCATTCAAAGAGTTTTCTTTATTTTCACGACTATAACAATTGTAGATTCACACTGAAGGCATCAAAACTATGAATTAACACATGTGGAATTATATACATAACAAAAAAGTGTGAAACAACTGAAAATATGTCATATTCTAGGTTCTTCAAAGTAGCCAACTTTTGCTTTGATTACTGCTTTGCACACTCTTTGCATTCTCTTGATGAGCTTCAAGAGGTGGTCACCTGAAATGGTCTTCCAACAGTCTTGAAGGAGTTCACAGAGATGCTTAGCACTTGTTGGCCCTTTTGCCTTCACTCTGCGGTCCAGCTCACCCCAAACCATCTCGATTGGGTTCAGGTCCGGTGACTGTGGAGGCCAGGTCATCTGGCGCAGCACCCCATCACTCTCCTTCATTGTCAAATAGCCCTTACACAGCCTGGAGGTGTGTTTGGGGTCATTGTCCTGTTGAAAAATAAATGATGGTCCAACTAAACGCAAACCGGATGGAATAGCATGCCGCTGCAAGATGCTGTGGTAGCCATGCTGGTTCAGTATGCCTTCCATTTTGAATAAATCCCCAACAGTGTCACCAGCAAAGCACCCCCACACCATCACACCTCCTTCTCCATGCTTCACGGTGGGAACCAGGCATGTAGAGTCCATCCGTTCACCTTTTCTGCGTCGCACAAAGACACGGTGGTTGGAACCAAAGATCTCAAATTTGGACTCATTAGACCAAAGCACAGATTTCCACTGGTCTAATGTCCATTCCTTGTGTTCTTTAGCCCAAACAAGTCTCTTCTGCTTGTTGCCTGTCCTTAGCAGTGGTTTTCTAGCAGATATTCTACCATGAAGGCCTGATTCACACAGTCTCCTCTTAACAGTTGTTCTAGAGATGGGTCTGTTGCTAGAACTCTGTGTGGCATTGACATGGTCTCTAATCTGAGCTTCTGTTAACCTGTGTTTTCTGAGGCTGAACTTATCCTCCGCAGCAAAGGTGACTCTTGGTCTTCCTTTCATGGGGCGGTCCGGTCCACATGTGAGCCAGTTTCTTTGTAGCGCTTGATGGTTTATGTGACTGCACTTGGGGACACTTTCAAAGTTTTCCCAATTTTTCGGACTGACTGACCTTTATTTCTTAAAGTAATGATGGCCACTCGTTTTTCTTTACTTAGAATTTGTATTAGGGCAAGAAAAAAGCAGCTAACAGTCTATTCAGTAGGACTATCAGCTGTGTATCCACCTGACTTCTCCTCAAAGCAACTGATGGTCCAAACCCCATTTATAAGGCAACAAATCCCACTTATTAAACCTGACAGGGCACACCTGTGAAGTGAAAACCATTTCAGGTGACTGCCTCTTGAAGCTCATCAAGAGAATGCCAAGAGTGTGCAAAGCAGTAATCAAAGCAAAAGGTGGCTACTTTGAAGAACCTAGAATATGACATTTTCAGTTGTTTCACACTTTTTTGTTATGTATATAATTCCACATGTGTTAATTCATAGTTTTGATGCCTTCAGTGTGAATCTACAATTTTCATAGTCATGAAAATAAAGAAAACTCTTTGAATGAGAAGGTGTGTCCAAACGTTTGGTCTGTACTGTATATATATATATATATTTTTTTTTTTTTTTTTTTTTTTTTTTTTTTATCTACTCAACTGTATGTACTATGGCTGGTACTAGGACTCACACTGTTATAAAATCTATCTTGTACTATTGGTAACTAGGAGAATCCCACTATTTCATCTAAATCTACACCCGTCCTCCTAAACCTCCTGACTCCTCTGCATGAGCATCGGGGGAAGTCATGGCCACAATCTAAGAGAAGAATACAGAGTTTAGTGGTCCTTTCATTTCTTCAGCTCCCAGACAACCCCTGTAAAGTACCCCTATAGTAATCCATGCGGCTTGTCAGCAGGCTTATTTTTGCTAGCAATGCTCCAGCAAAGACATGCAGTTGTATTGTACCATATTGTTGTTACCTAGTATTTGCATTTCTGATGCTATTTAACGTGAAGTGAAGGTTGGCAGCAGTTTACATCACTTAGGTGACATATGATGGTATTCAAGTACTGTAGTTACTTGGCATGGCATGCTCGTATTGGCACAACATAGAAACTGGCAGAATCTTATTAATAATGTTTGCACCTTCCAAACACTCGAACCGTGAGAAACTCCTAGGAGTAACAGGGAAACACAATGGGAATCTCTACTGTAACTTAGGAAACCTCCAATAGTACCCGTCTACAGCTTGGCTATCTGCAGCCACCAACCGGTATCGGTATACCAGAGAGCAGCTGTTGGGTCTCCACTTGCTGCAATGACGAATAATCTTGTTGCGTAAGTGAACCTCCCACCCTAGTGAATTATTTTTTTGTGCTATTTACTAGAAGAATAGCAATTAATTTTGGAATATTACCTAGAAATCAAAGCGAGAGTCAGCCAGTGACTACTCCAGATCTCCGTACTCCATTGGTATGAGGGGAGTGCAACATTTGACTTCTAAAATGCTTATAAACAAACCACAAAATGGCTTGTGTAAATAAAACATATTAAAAAAGTTGTAGAATTACCTTCATATAGTTGACAATTTTTGCAAGAACTCCAAACTTGTAGTTCGAAGACCCAGAAAGGCTCTTGAGGTTGAATGCTCCATTGCTTCCATCTGTCAAAGAAGCATTAAGGTTAGTCACCTGAAACAGTCCAGGAGATTCAGCATCTTGGACACCATCTGAAAACTTGTACTATAATTATATTCATTGGCTACATTGGTTAGTTTATGCAAGCTTCAGGTTCCATAATTGTTGCTTCATTAATTTGCTTACTAAACACATGCAAGGTGAGCATTGGGGGAAATGGAGGGGGGGGGGCACAATGGGCAACTGCCCAGGGGCACCGTCCACAAAGGGGTCGCTCCCCCTGTTTCAGCACTGCTATTCAGAGACCCACCCATGCAAGAATGCAGGCAGTTAAAAAGCAATTACAGATTGGGCAAGGATCACAGGAGGATATAGTCTCCTCTCCTGCTACAGTGCCACCATAGGACATTGGGTACAGGCATGCACACAAGGTCATCACACTGAACAGCATTAGTACACATATATACCACTGAGAACAAAAGGTGGTGCTGGACGCCATAAACCAAATACTAAAAAAATAAAATAAAAACTTTATTAAAAAATATGTTAAAACGCACACGTATCACACAAAGGAGTAAACAACATGACAAAAATCCACATAGGGTGAGTCTGCAACTGTCAAAGGACAGTACAGAAAGAAATTCAGCCCAAACACAATGGGTAGAGTCACTAATCCTATAGATGGCGTAAACTTAGACAGGCTGCACCAGATTTATCACCGGGGATCAGGCTGGACGATAAATCTGCTGCAGGGATAGATGCATTTCTCTCTAGTTGGATTACTCAGACAGATTTTTAAACCAGAGTTGTGTCATAATAAGTGTCTTAAGACCCCCCTTTCCTGTGATGAACCATATACTTTGTGCTAAGCCACGCCCCCTTGTCGAGCAAGCCTAGATGTGCCAAATTGTGCCACTTTGCTTCACTTTTTTTAGACAAAATTTTGGCACAGGCACATTAGTAAACCTGGGCCAATATGTACAAGTACTTATGTACTACAAGGCAGAGCTCACCCGCCACACCTGACGCATGTTTCGCCAACAGCCTCGTCTCGGAGGTGGTTGCTGGTCAAACCTGCAGATATTTAAATGTCGCAAGGCAATGAGAATGCTCAGATAAAATACTACACATAATACACATGGCCAAAAATAAATTAATATAGAAGATATCCTATCAAAAGACATATCCTCTATAATAAAATCCCTCTGCGCCTGCGATGTGTGCCGATGTTAAATGCGCAGCGACCTATCAGCACGCACACCGCCCATACCAGCGCGCCGCCCAATCACCGCCACTGGCGTAGGCGGGACCGGCACTGGTTGACAGTACACCTGGCACAATCTCTTCTCTATGGCGCCTCTTACACCCGGCACTGGCTGGGATCGGGCTCTGTGCCAAGGATCTACTGGCTGGGTATGTTGCGGTTACACTATCATTGTACGGTTACCTGCTGTATTATAATCATCAGTGGAATTGACTTTGTATGTCAAAATATGGGACATGATATGCTTATATTTATAACAATGTTCCATTGTTGTTTTTTATTACAATAAAAATGATGTGATTTAAAAAAAAAAAAAAAACTGCTTACACCGTGCGGGGCACTGAGTCCGGGATGCTGCGGCTCCTCACCAACTCATCTCCGCCGCCCTCCTGGTTACAAGATGAGAGCCCAAGGCTCGGAGGAACTGTAGCCTGAAACCTCCCCCAGGGCGCAGCCACAGTCTTCGGGACACTCCCACAGCGGCGTCCACCAGGCACCGGACTGGGGCTTGAGACCGGGCACCGGGAGTCTCCCACTGTGGCAGACCAATCTCCTCCCATCATCTGCAGGGGCCGGAGACGGTTACCTATCAACGACCCCCTCCACCGACTACAGAGTATAAAGCGTCTGTCAGCGGCCCGTGTATATAATGTACAATAAACCTCATCTTCACTGCCCCTGTATATGATGTACAACTACCCTCACCATCACTGCCACTGTATATGATGTACAACAATCCTCACCATCACTGCCCCTGTATATGATGTACAACAATCCCCACCATCACTGCCCCTATATATGATGTACAACAACCCTCATCATCACTGGTCCTGTACAACAACACTCATCCTCCCCGGCTCTGTATATCATGTACAACAACCCTCATCATCACTGCCCCTGTACAACACTCATCTTCCCTCCCCAATAAAAGCCCTGTGCTGCATGTCCCTGCGTGCGTGTGTCAATAAAAACTGGGTATGCACGACACGGCGCTCCCCACACAAGCGTGCCGACCAATAGACTTTTCCTCTACATTTTGCAGCACAGGGAATGGCACAGACAGCACTGCAATGCTGCCTGTGCCTTAAATAACTAATAGCAAAGCTCCATACAGTAAGGAGCTTTGCTATTGGTTAGTTTGGACGGGCACCAGAGCGATACAGCACACTGCAGTAGGGGAAGCCAGCGGGAGCTGAAAGGAGGAGGGGCCGGGTCCCCATGTACAGTTGAAAAAAGTATGTGAACCCTTTGGAATGATATGGATTTCTGCACAAATTGGTCATAAAATGTGATCTGATCTTCATCTAAGTCACAACAATAGACAATCACAGTCTGCTTCAACTAATAACACTTTATTATATGTTACCATGTTTATAGTTAACACACCATGTAAACATTCACAGTGCAGGTGGAAAAAGTATGTGAACCCTTGGATTTAATAACTGGTTGAACCTCCTTTGGCAGCAATAACTTCAACCAAACGTTTCCTGTAGTTGCAGATCAGACACGTCAGGAGTAATTCTTGGCCATTCCTCTTTACAGAACTGTTTCAGTTCAGCAATATTCTTGGGATGTCTGGTGTGAATCGCTTTCTTGAGGTCATGCCACAGCATCTCAATCGGGTTGAGGTCAGGACTCTGACTGGGCCACTCCAGAAGGCATATTTTCTTCTGTTTAAGCCATTCTGTTGTCGATTTACTTCTATGCTTTGGGTCGTTGTCCTGTTGCAACACCCATCTTTTGATGAGCTTTAGCTGGTGGACAGATGGCCTTAAGTTCTCCTGCAAAATGTCATAGATGATAGCAATCCGTCCAGGCCCTGACGCAGCAAAGCAGCCCCAAACCATGATGCCCTGACCACCATACTTCACAGTTGGGATGAGGTTTTGATGTTGGTGTGCTGTGCCTCTTTTTCTCCACACATAGTGTTGTGTGTTTCTTCCAAACAACTAAACTTTGGCTTCATCTGTCCACAGAATATTTTGCCAGTACTGCTGTGGAACATTCAGGTGCTCTTGTGCAAACTGGTGCAAACACCTCTGTGGTATCCTCCCATGAAATCCATTTTTGTTTAGCGTTTTATGTATCGTAGATTCGCTAACAGGGATGTTAGCATATGCCAGAGACTTTTGTAAGTCTTTAGCTGACACTCTAGGATTCTTCTTCACCTCATTGAGCAGTCTGCGCTCTTACAGTCATCTTTACAGGGCGGCCACTCCTAGGGAGAGTGGGAGCAGTGCTGAACTTTCTCTATTTATAGACAATCTGTCTTACCGTGGACTGATGAACAACAAGTCTTTTGAAGATACTTTTATAACCCTTTCCAGCTTTATGCAAGTCAACAGTTCTTAAATCGTAGGTCTTCTGAGAGCTCTTTCGTGCGATGCATCATTCACATCAGACAAAGCTTTTGTGAAAAGCAAACCTAGAACTGGTGTGCGTTTTTTATAGGGCAGGGCAGCTGTAACAAATACTTCTAATCTCATCTCATTGATTGGACTCCAGTTGGCTGACACCTCACTCCAATTAGCTCTTGGAGATGTCATTAGTCTAGGGGTTCACATACTTTTTCCACCTGAACTGTGAATGTTTACATGGTGTGTTCAATAAAAACATGGTAACATTTTCTTTGTGTGTTATTAGTTTAAGCAGACTTTGATTGCCTATTGTTGTGACACACACACCTCTCACGCCGCGCCACCCACGCACATACACCTCTCACGCCACGCCGCCCACGCACCTCACGCCGCGCCACCCACACGCACACACACACACTCTCACGCCGCGCCACCCACGCGCGCACACACACACACACACACACACACACACACACACACCTCTCACGCCGCGCCACCCGCGCACACACACACCACACACACACCTCTCACGCCGCGCCACCCGCGCGCGCACACACACACCACACACACACCTCTCGCGCACACACGCACACGCCTCTCACGCCGCGCCACCCACGCGCGCACACACACACACGCGCGCACACCTCTCACGCCGCGCCACACACACACACCT